>NC_057736.1:26197208-26248768 GCF_004010195.1 Chiloscyllium plagiosum
CGTGTATGGAATGAGCTGCCAGAGGAAGTGGTGGAGGCTGGTACAATTGCAACATTTAAGAGGCATTTGGATGGGTATCTGAATAGGAAGGGTTTGGAGGGATATGGGCCAGGTGCTGGCAGGTGGGACTAGATTGGGTTGGGATATTTGGTTGGCATGGACGGGTTGGACCGAAGGGTCTGTTTCCATGCTGTACATCTCTATTATTCTATGAGGTTGTGGTGAGAGGGGTGAATAGTTGAAACAGCATCAGGAACACAAGACACAAGACAAAGACACTAAATGAGAGAGACAGTTTACCTCAGGAGACTAAAGTTGGTGCGAAAGGCATAGAAATGGCCCTGCATGGGTAAAAGGCATGGTTGATGTGAGCTCATGTCCTGTGACTTATTAAGTTTGAGTATGTGAAGTGGTCCTGAACAAGTACTTGGACTACAATAAAGCTGCAAACCCAAAGACAGGGCAGGAGCGAAACATACCTGTCCCTTCAGAAAGGCTGTCAGAACCCATGAGTTCTCCCCCTCAGTCTAAAGTTGAAGAAACCTCAGATTCTGAGCTGGACACTGCAGATGTCTTGACCTTGGTGCCTTTATCAACTGAAGAAAAGGATGGATTTCTTCCGAAGACCTCCTGACACAAGAGTCCAGTACACGCCACCCGTATCCCAATCTGAGTCGTAGGAATCAAACCCATTACAAAAATGCCGCAAGAGAGGCTACAAGAAAATGAGCAGGCCTATGTCCCCAGACTTAGAGAGGAAGGTGTGCAGTTATTGTAATGAGATCAGCAATGTGGAGCTTATAGAATATAAGTTCCCTGACTGGAGCTGTTAACCTGGTCCAATCAAGGAGCCCCAGCTGACATATAAATAGGAGTGTTAGAAGTTCTATTCAATTTGAGAGCTGGCTCTGAGGAAGCCAGACCAGTGTCAAGTACTATGTGTGTGTAACTAAAGGGGATCTTGGTATTGGGATACCAGCCTCTGTGGAGTATTCTTAGGCAGCACCTGAGAACAGAGGAGCAGCCAGTACTTTTCAGTCAAATATGACTTTTTCTCAGAAATGGAAGTTCGGCCAGTATTAGCTCTGTTTCTCTATTCACAGATCCTTTTAGCCATTTTGAGTGTTCCCAGCTTTTTAAAATTTTACTTATACAGCGTTACTGCCACATATTAGTCTATGTTCTTCTAGATTAATTAACTTTCTGTTTAATTTATTTAAAACTCTATATATTGACCCAGATCTTCCAATAACCAGATAACCATAGATGTGAGTTGCATATGGGGACTTCAAGGGATCCTCATCATGGCAGACATGGAAGGTACTGCCCAGTAAATTGAATATTCCACTGGGTGTTTCTTCTATGCATTGAACTCTGAAAATATCCAATTAAATCTGAGATAATTTGGAGCGTTCTAATGAAATTAAGTAATTACTCTGGAAAATTTAGACCATTAAATACATCATCTAACTGCTAAGTAACTATTCAACTTACCCCATTGGAACTCTTCTGAAGAGTCATATCAGACTCAAAGGGTTAACAATTTTTTTCTTATCACAGATGCTACCAGACCTGCTGAGTTTCTTTAGCACATTCAACACTGTTTCAGATTGACATGATCCGCAGTATTTTACTTTTATATACACACAATCCAACTGTTTAAACTGAATAAAATAGATGACTGCCTTTTACTATTTCATTTCCCAAGGCAATGTATTGACCAATCAAAGTCAACCTTCCTAATATACATTTAAACAAAGCTTGGAAGTTAACTGTAAGTTATCATTTAACTGTATATTTTCCATGACAATGTTTCTAACAATCACAATGCACTTGCAAAATAATCAACTTTTTTTTCACATGGTACGCTTTTGCAGACTATTCAATGATAAAGAGCCATTTCTACTATGCCAGATCTTGTCCATATCTGGTGCTCACACATACAACTCCAACAAGGCTTCTGTGTAATAATAAGCAGCCTGGAGGACTTTGCTTTATGTTCTCAGATCCTGAGGCAAGTGGTAACACTTCACTACTACCTCACCAAGGACCAAACAAACAAAATGTTAATTTATGAGACACTTTTCATGTCTTTAGTTCATTCCAAAATGTTTCATAGCCAACCAAATAATTTTAAATTCCAGTCATTGTTCTGTTGCCTATCTTCAATGAATTTAGAATTTTCTTTGAAAGCACAATGTGATTTATGATATCTGAAGCATACATATTTATACAAATCAGTACAATTTTACCCCAGGAAGAACTCAACCTAAAGAGAGAAATTGCTGCTGTGGACAGAATGAAAGACTACTACTTCCTTAATTGGTGGTAGGTTCGAGTATTATTTAAAATTGTATTTCACTTGTTTTTGATGACATTGATTATATTCAAAGTGGATTGCTGGCATTGAAACACCAACAAATGAAAAGGATGTGTGAATTTTTTTTAAATGCTTAATTGTACAATGAAATTTGTAAACAAATCAATTGCATGCAGTTTTATGAGTGACAACAACAGGATGCCCGCATATTAAAATAAGGCAGCAATCTGTAGAAAGCAAATTTCCTAACACTATGTTTTAGACACACTTTTCTGTCAATCCTTACCATAAATTCAGTAATGCTAATTTTAATATGGTTGATATTGGACCAATTATGGTATTAGGCTGAAGCTTTTTATAAATTGCTCTCCAGTTGGTACAATATTTTGCATGTTGTGAGGTGGAGGTGGTGAAGGGACTCTTAATGCAAACAGAAATATTGCAGTCCATCAGTCCAACTTATTTTACTTGTTGCAAGAGTGTGGTGGAGGAATTAATGAAAATAGAATTAAGTATTTTTGGAAAATATGTGCATCTGGCAGTTTAGTCCAAGAAGAAATGTGTTTTAAAACTCTGGAAGCCTGCTTATGTTCCAGGCAGTCTTTGCAGTGGGCGGCATGGTGGCACAGTGGTTAGCACTGCTGCCTCATAGCGCCAGAGACTGGGGTTCAATTCCCACCTCAGGCGACTCTCTGTGTGGAGTTTGCACATTCTCCCCATGTCTGTGTGGGTTTCCTCCGGGTGCTCCGGTTTCCTCCCACAATCCAAAAATGTGCAGGTTAGGTGAATTGGCCATGCTGAATTGCCCGTAGTGTTAGGTGAAGGGGTAAATGTGGGAGAATGGGCCTGGGTGGGTTACGCTTCGGCGGGTCAGTGTGAACTTGTTGGGCCGAAGGGCCTGTTTCCACACTGTAAGTAATCTAATCTAAATCTTGCAAAATGTAGATCTGTATAAAATGACAGCCTTATTAAGTCAGGAATTATATGACCATTTGTAATTACTTTAAAAAACTTCAATAGTGTATCAAGTTTTGGAAATTAACTTAGAGCACTGAAAAACACTTTGGTCCAACACATCCATGCCAACCAGATATCCTCAACTAATCCATCCCATTTGCCAGCATATGGCCCATATCCCTCTAATCCCTTACTTATCCTGTATTTATCCATCTTGTTCAGATCACCCATGGAACTTCTATGCTTTGTCTCCTGTACCTTCCATCACTACTCACTCATTATCAACTGTATACAGTCTGCAGATTCCATCCAATATCCATAAAAAATACTTTACTCTCCATGGACAATATCCTCTGTCCATATTGTGAAAGAAAATGTGTTCATAAAAAATCCTGATGTACTTGCAGTCTATCACGAAACCAGAGACCAATTCAGAGGAAGGAGCTATATTAAAACTTCTTGAAACTATAATTTATTCTCAGATGAATGGAACACCAATGTGTTGAAACCCCATTATATTTTTGAAAATTAGACAAGAATTCAGAATTACCACAGCTGTCCTAAGAATAGACTTCTGTGTTGGAAGAGAAAAACAGAAGGTACTAATTTCAATATCAAATTGGAGTACATTTCAATAAGATAGGAGCAGAATTAGGCCTTTCGGCCTATTTTGTCTGCTCCTCCATTTGATTGTGGCTGATATTTTGCTCAACCTCATTATCCTGTTTTCTCCTCATGACCCTTGATCCCCTTACTAATCAAGAACTTATCTATTGCTGCCTTAAGTATACTCAATGACTTAGCCTCTATGGCCTTCTGCAGCACTGAGATCCACAGATTCAACATCCTCTGGCTGAAGAACTTTCTTCTCATAATCTTAAAGGGTTGTCCGCTCATGCTGAGGCTGAGCCCTTGGGTCCTAGTCTTTCCTACTCTTGGAAACATGTTCTCTACATCCACTCTATCCAGGCCTCCCAGTAATCTATAAGTTTCACTCAAATCTCCTCATCCTTCTAAACTCCATCCAGTGTAGACCCAGAGTCTTCAAGCACTCCTTGTATGAAAAGCCTTCATCCCAGGATCATTCTTGTAAATCTCCTCTGGATCCCCACCCGCGCCAGTGCATCCTTCCTTAGATAAGGGGCCCGCAACTGCTCACAATATTCCAAATACCAGTAAATGAGCAAGTGGCTGGACCTTTTTCATATTAAGATTTATTTTCAAATGTCAAAGAAAGTTTTGTTTTTAACAGCCAGAGCCATTTAAGTTACAGCAGAAATGATAGCATTTTGTAAAATTTGTCACTGCAATATGGCACTTTCTCCATTGGAAAAACACTATCATGAGTGTTAACAAATACATAAAAGCTGTTTGATATAAATGTCAAAATATCTTTAAAAGCCATCCTGATTGCATTCAAAACAGAACTACATTTCAGTATAGCACAGAATTGTGACACTCAAAGGTGTGAAAACATTTTACACTTATCTTTCAGAATGTTCCAGATGCCTCAGCAGACTTGGCATTTTCTCCAAAAACCTTCAATCCTGTTTTGCTTATAATGGGTTTCCAAATGCCCACACTACTAGACAGCAATGATGTATAAGAGGAAATCCAATTTTGTCCCCTATATGAAATAGGGGATCAGAAGGACAAGGTGTGCAATTTGTAAACTCAGCATTTCTAACCTGCAAAAATGCCTGAGGAAAATGGCACTGTGTTTAGAATACAGAGTAAATTGGATTTCCACCAAAAATCATCAAGTGTGACCATTCATGCATTACAAAGCACATCCCTACCAGACAAAATAATAGAGCCTAAAGAGAGAGAAGTGCAGTTGGACAGACAAAGGAGTGAGGGGCACGGATGCTGCCTGAACTGCTGTGCTTTTCCAGCACCACTCTAATCTAGACTCTGGTTTCCAGCATATGCAGTGATTGTTTTTACCCAGACAAAGGAGTGAATAATGGTCAGCCTAAGAAAATGAATGACTGCTAATAGGGCCTATTAGTGGTTAACAATGAGTATTGGGAAAAAGCAGACCATGTGATAACAAGTGCTGGTTTGTGGGGATTGGGGCAAAGACATGGGAGAAGGTGCCTCAAGCCCTAAAATTGTTGAATGTGCGACCAGAAGGCTAAAGAATTCCCAAGTTGAAAATGAGGTGCTGTTCTCCCAGCCTGCGCTGAGCTTGGCTGGAGCACTTCAGCAAGCCTGAGACAGAGATGTTTGACCAGGGAACAAGGTGGTATGTTGAAGTGGCTGGCAACTGGAAGCTGAGGGTCTCTTTTAGGAACAGAACTTAGACTGTGAAGCCCAATGTCAGATCAGATCACATGGGCAGATGGACTGAGAAGTGGTAGATGGAGTTTAATTTAGATAAATATGCCTTTTGGTAAGGCAAATCTGGGCAGAATGCATACATTTAATGTGGGTCCTGTGGAGTGTTGCTGAACAAAGACACCCTGAGGCACAGTTATATAGGCTGTGAAGAAGGCACTTGGCACGCTTACCTTTATTGGTCAGTGCACTGAGTATAGAAGTTGGAATGTTATATCATGACTCTACAGAACATTGGTTAGGCCACTTTTGGAATACTGCATTCAGTGATGGTCTCCCTGCTATGGGAAATAGGTTGTTAAACTTCAAAGAGTTCAGAAAAGATGTACAAGGGTGTTGCCAGTGTTGGTGGTTTTGAGCTATTGGGAGAGGCTGAATAGGCTGGGGTTAATTTCCCTGGAGCATTGGAGGTTGAGGAGTAACCTTATGGAAGTTTATAAGATCATGAGGGACATGAATAGGATGAATAGCTAAGGTCCTTTAGTTAAAGATCACACAAGCTCCGAAAGCTAGTGTGCTTCCAATTAAACCTGTTGGACTATAACCTAGTGTTGTGTGATTTTTAATTTTGTACACCCCAGTCCAACACCAGCATCTCCAAATCATAAGGTCCTTTACTTAGTGTAGGGGAGTTCAAATCTAGAGGGCATTGGTTTAAGGTGAGAGGGAAAAAACTTAAAAGGGAACCAAGAGGCAACTTTTTAACACAGAGGATGGTGTGTTTACAGAATGAGTTGCGGAGGAAGTGATAGAGGCTGGTATAATTGCAACATTTAAAAGGCGTTATTTAGGTACATGAATAGAAAGGGTTTAGATGGATATAGGCCAAATGCTGGTAAATGGGACGAGAGTAATTTAGGATATTGAATTGACATGGATGAGTTGGACTGAAGAGTCTGTTTCAATGCTGTACAACACTATGATTCTGAATCATAGAATCCCTACACTGTAGAAACAGGCCATTTGGCTCACAAGGGCAGCATGGTGGCTCAGTGGTTAGCACTGCTGCCTCACAGCACCAGGATCTCAGGTTCGATTCCAGCCTTGGGCGACTGTCTGTGTGGAGTTTGCACATTCTCCCCATGTCTGCGTGGGTTTCCTCCAGGTGCTCTGGTTTCCTCCCACAGTCCAAAGATGTGCATGTCAGGTGAATTGGCCATGCTAAATTGCCCATAGTGTTAGTTGCATTAGTGGACTTGTTGGGCCAAAGGGCCTGTTTCCAGATTAGGGAATCTAATCTAATCTAAAAAAAAATTCTCACCAACCATCCAAAGAGTATCCTACCCAAACCAATTCCTCTACCCTATCACTCTACATTTCCCATGACTAATGCACCTAACCTACACATCCCTGAACACTATGGCCAACTTAGCATGGCCAATTCACCTAACCTGCACATCTTTGGACAGTTGGAGGAAACCATGGCACCAGGAGGAAACCAACGCAGATAAGGGGAGGATGTGCAAACTCCACACAGACAGCCGCCCGAGGCTGAAATCGAACCTGCATCCCTGGCGCTGTGAGGCAGCAGTGCTAACCACTGATTGTGAGCAGTGAATGTAGTAGACTAGATTGAGTGAAGGTACGACACTGCTTCACCTGGAAGATATGTTTGGGTGATTGGATACTGGGGATGGTGCTACTTAGCCTTGGAAAACACAACATCATTTATTTTCTTGTAGCCCTCATGTCAGGTGCATTTGTGAGGGCACTTACTGCTATTCAGCCCAGTCTCCATGTGTTTCATGGGATGGCTTCCTGGTGTGTCCCCTAAGAAGAGGACCATCTTCTGTCCCTGACTCCATCCAGTAGTAGTTTTAATGAAGGATCACTGGAGTTAGGGGTGAGATTCTGATTCTTAAGCTTTTCATTTGATGTGTTGACGACCACCATAGGGCTTCTTAGAAGCTCGTGGCTTGTAGCAAGTGGTTTGGTGACAAGATTAGCCATTAAAATGGGCCAAAACCTATGATCCCACAAGGTTTCACTAGAGGGAGAGCTTCCTGTTTGCTTGCCACATGCATCTGCTGAAATCATCCGCAGCATCTCACTTTGCATATATAATGAGGTGAAAAGGGTATGTGGAATAACTTTCCCTGGGCTTTGGCAGATGTGATTGCAATCTAAGATGCCCACTGCTATAACAACTCCAAATTGGGAAATTTTGGCTTCTGGTAAGTTTGAACTATTTGTTCTGTGATCTTCAATGGAAAGATTGGACACAATGAAAAATGAACACCCAATTTTCACTGAGTGTATTTCACACTGCTGAGTTAAACCAACTATACACGCATAATGTTTTTAAACATATTAGGAATTAAATAAATTACGTGCTACAAAATGTATATGCAAATTTGTGATTTTCGAAGATTTTACTTCAGCCCTCAGATAGTCAAGCAAGCTAGCAGTTCAGTGTAAAATTTCTGCCTTTTAAGATAAATAGATATTCATGAAATACAATAAGGAAAATTATTTAGCTGACAGTTGAGATGTTGAGCCTATTTGAATGCACAAAGGGCAAAGGTTTCTTAGGTCAGAGGATAATGATAAAACTCAAATAAAAGAAAATTGGTGTGAATGCTGGAGATATGAAATAAAAACAAAATGTGCTGGAGAAACTCATCAGGTCTGGCAGCATAAGTGGAAAGATAAACAGAGTTGAGGGTTGAATCCAATTGACTCTTCTTTGGAACACATTGATGAGACTGGTGCACAGATGCAAAAGTCAGTTTGCCATTTTATACCATGATTCGTGTCACCAGCAATTTTTCTCAGGATGGAAAATATGGGCATAGTAGCCCTACCCAATTTGAGAATGAGTCTAATTAATCTTGTTAACAAGCACATTGTCAGCTTTTTAAGTGTTAGTTGGGATTTTTTTTGGGAGGTGTTTGCAGATAACACCAAAATTGGAGGTGTAGTGGACAGCGAAGAGGGTTACCTCAGATTACAGCAGGATCTGGACTAGTTGGCCAATGGGCTGAGAAGTGGCAGATGGAGTTTAATTCAGATAAATGCGAGGTGCTGCATTTTTGGAAAGCAAATCTTAGCAGGACTTATACACTTAATGGTAAGATCCTAGGGAGTGTTGCTGAACAAAGAGACCTTAGAGTGCAGGTTCATAGCTCCTTGAAAGTGGAGTCGCAGGTAGATAAGATAGTGAAGAAGGCGTTTGGTATGCTTTCCTTTATTGGTCAGAGTATTGAGTACAAGAGTTGGGAGGTCATGTTGCGGCTGTACATGACATTGGTTAGGCCACTGTTGGAATATTGTGTGCAGTTCTGGTCTCCTTCCTATTGGAAAGATGTTGTGAAACTTGAAAGGATTCAGAAAAGATTTACAAGGATGTTGCCAGGGTTGGAAGATCTGAGCTATAGAGAGAGGCTGAACAGGCTGGGGCTGTTTTTCCCTGGAGCATCTGAGGCTGAAGGGTGACCTTAGACGTTTACAAAATTAAGGGGCATGGATGGGATAAATAGACCAAGTCTTTTCCCTGGGATGGGAGAGTCCAGAACTAGAGGGCATAGGTTTAGGGTGAGCGGGGAAAGATATAAAAGAGACCTAAGGGGCATCCTTTTCATGCAGAGGGTAGTACGTGTATGGAATGAGCTGCCAGAGGATGTGGTGGAGGCTGGTACAATTGCAACATTTAAGAGGCATTTGGATGGGTATATGAATAGGAAGGGTTTGGAGGGATATGGGCCGGGTGCTGGCAGGTGGGACTAGATTGGGTTGGGATATCTGGTCGGCATGGATGCGTTGGACTGAAGGGTCTGTTTCCATGCTGTACATCTTTATGACTCTATGACAGACCAAGTGCAGAGAGGCATCTATGCTAGGGCAGCCATTGATGGCCACACTGTGAAATTAAGTGGGCCCTTCCTTATTTCTAGTCGTGGACTGAAGCAGGAAAAAGATTGTTCAAAAACCAACGATTGTGAAGATTATTCTTGCATTTTTTAAAAACACGTTGCCTGACATTCAACTGTAAGTGCTGTTTTATTGTTGTTTGTTCAAGTTGTGGAGCAAGTTTAGCTGCAGATGAGCTAAAGCCAAGAATTGTGTAAGAATGGAATGGCAACAGGTAGCTGATAGGGCTGGAAATTGGGGATTCATTGTTGATGACAAAAGTCTTCTTCCTACTGTTACAAAGTTGAAACAGTGTATGTTCACTTTAAGATAGAAAGTGTTGTCTTTTAAAGTACAGCTACAGCTAAGAGAAGGGCTGTTCCATATGTAGCAAATGGCTGTTAAGTGGATACCTGAGTTTTAGATGCTATTTTGGCAACAATTCAAATTTAAACAATTAAAGTTATGCCCAGGATACCAAAACCAAATTGAATTTGAATTTATTGTATTCACAACATCGGACTAATGAGAGGGTACAATGTTTAGGGTATAAAAAACGCGGGCATTTTGAAAATTGGTTAGAGCAACTGCCGTAGAACCAGAGACCTAACTGTCCATCTAAAATGAAAAGCTCTCAAAGAAATCAGAAGGCACATCTATCAAAAGTAACTTTTCCTGTAAAAAGTTAGAAAGAAAGAAGACGACTCAGGGAGAAGACAGCAGAATCGCAAGACCGGAAAGAGATTGCATAAGAGACTGCCTCGACTTGAGATTAAGTTAACCTAATGTTTAATAATTGTGTTATTGGAGCAGCATTTTTCTTGAGTTGGGGTCAGATAGTAATTAGTTAAGGAAAAGGGGGCTTAGATTTGCTAATAGTTTTTTGTTTCGTGTTCACTATTAGAGTTAGGAAAAGAAATTGTTATTTTTCTTCAAATTGTGAAAATTAGGAGCTCTCTTTCATTCACTCACACACTTTAACAGATAATGAGGGAAGGTGAGCTTTTTTGGGTGTTTGATTTTAATTAACAGAGGGGTTCTATCTCTGCATCGTGACACTGCCAACAACTATGTGATCAGCTGCCAGGTAGCTAAATAGCTTGTGGAAATGTTTGGGCAGAAGCTGTCAGACTGCTGAAAAGGAAAGAGCTGCTCTTTCTCGACAGTAAAACGCACCAAACCTGAAGAAAACCAGTTTTAATTTCCCTCATCAGTTGCTGTAAACTGAGGATTTTAACCAAGAAGTCAGAGGCATTATAAGTGTGCACCAGTCATTCTGTGACTCTGTAAGCAAATTAAAGTACCTAGAGAAGGAAGACCAAGGAGCACTGCGTTGTGACAAGGCAAAAGGATCATCTCAGTAAACCCTGAGAACAGGGACCATTGAACAGCTTACCTCAGCCCACAACCTATTTTGTTGTGTGTCTCTGTGTATATTTATGGAGAGTTTTATAAGCGGGTTAGAGTTTTAACCCGTAGAGATTTATGATGAGGGTTCATAGTTGTTTATCTATAGCTAAAGCTATTTGTTTGCAGTGAATAGTAATTCGTATTAAGTACAGAAACCTGATCTGTGCTTTCTGTCAACCTGGATCTGAAAGATATGTAAATTGGGGAATTTTGCATGTATTTATAAAATCTTTAACTTTTGTGATGGCTCCAGAAATAGTGGTACTTGACTTCCAGTGTGCTACCTCAGTGAGGTATAACATAGCAGAGACCTAGGAAGAGGGGAACAAGATGTCAGATATAATTGTCAGTCCTCTAAATGCTTGTTAAGGTCACCGCTGATGTGGGATTATGGTTCTCAGATACTGAATTATTGACAGTGAGAATGAGCATCTTTTATTTTTATTCTTCCTTGGCATATGGATGTCACTGGCAAAGCAAGAAATTGTTTCCTACTCTTTCTTGTCCTTGAAAAGATAGTCCTTAAACTGCTTTAAACTGTCTAACACAGGTGTGCCATCTTGACAGAAGAGAGTTACAGAAACTGAAACAGAAATTTCTGGAAAACCTCAGCAGTCTGGCAGCATCTGTGGAGAGAAATCAGGGTTGAGTGACTCTTCCTTAGAACATTTCACTCAGGTCACTCAACCCAAAACATTAACTCCGATTTTTCTCCACTGATGCTGCCAGACATGCTGAGCTTTTCCAGCAATTTCTATTTTTGTTTTGGATTTACAGCATTCGCAATTCTTTCAGTTTTTGTTTAGAGAGCGTTATAGAATTTTATTCCAGTAATAGTAAAGGAATGGTAATATAGTTCCAAGTCAGATGGTGTAAGGCATCAAGGGGAATTACAAGGGGTGGTTATGCCGTGCATCTTCTTCCCTTCTCCTACTGTGTGTTAAAGATCATGGATTTGAAAGGCAGGATTCAAAGAGTGTTTGTGAGCAACAGTTTGTCTTTAATTGCCACTGTGCGTAAGTGGTGGAAGTAGTGAATGTTTAAAATGGTGGATGAGATGCCAATCACCTAGATTGCTTTGTCCTGAATGGTTGTTGAGCTTTTTGAGTATTGGAGCCATATTCATCCAGGCAACCAAAGAGTATCCCATCACACTCCTGATCTTTAAGAGGTTCAGGATGGTTTTATGTATTGCAGACTAACTTAATGCTTGTCTTACACAAATTACCTGCTGAAATGTGTAGTAGTCACCACTAAATTTGGTGATCAATATGACTGTTTTCAGAAGAAATTGAATTTTGCCACATCAATGTTTGTTACATAACAGGGATATCATTTTTGCAGTAAATTATTGACTTTTGTAACATTCACTTAATCCTTTTTGCAGGAGCATACATGACTGTATCATCCTGTCTTTTTTATTTGCAATTGTTTGCACCTACTTATTTGCCCTTGGTCTGAAAGTAAACGTTGACATCTTTCATCGGCGTCTTATTGCAATCTCATTGATTCCATTATGGCTGAAGAATTTGAAGCATCTTCGTGCTTTCAGGTGAAATAATGGGATTTTTACTCTGACTGTTCTGTCTGTCACTTATGTGTGTGCTCTCTCCTTGTTTCTCTCCTCCATCCTTATAAAGTGAATGATTATGAATATAAAGACCATGTCTTTTTATGTTTCTGTATTTTTAATTATGGACCAAAGAAAAAGAATTGTTTTAAATCCAAGGATTTCTGAGGATTGCTGCGTGTTTTTAAAACATGTAATCTGATATTCCTTGTAAAATCTTGATTATACAATTTCTGGCAGTACTGCCAGTAATAGTTGAAGTATAGTTTACAGATGAACTGGAGCCAAAGGGTTGTGTAAAAATTGACTTTTTTTTAGCAATGAGTAGCTGATTGATCTGTGGACTGCTGACCAATTATCATTCAGAAAGGCCTTCTGCCTGCCAACAATTATGTGATTGGTTCTCAGGTATCACTTGAGGCTGTGAAGAAGCTTCAGAAGAGTCTTCACACTTCCACCAACTCAGGAGCTCTATCCCTCTGCCCTCTGCAGTAAAAGCCACATTAAGCCTGAATAAAGCTAGTTTATTTTTTCTTCAGCAGTTTCTGTAAGCAGCGACTTTTAATTAATGTCAGAGACCTGTTACAAGCATAAACAAACCTCCCAATGCCTGTTGCGAGTGAAAGCTTTCAGAGAAGAAAGAAAGACTGAAAAGCAATATTCTGATCAGTACAACATCCATCTCAATAGATCCTGTGAATAGAGATCTTTGAACTGCCTTCCCAGATTTCCCTCTTACCATAAAACCCATCTTTTTGTTATGTGTGTGTTTGTGTGTATGCCCATGCAAAGGGATTAGTGTTTTAACTAGTAAAGTTCAATGCTAATAGTTAATAATTGTTTACTTGTAGTTAGAGTCTATTTGTAATAAATAGTAATTCTTGTTAAATAAGGAAACTTGAATCATGGTTGTTGTCACCCTGTGTCTAAAACACAGGTACATTGGAGAATTCTGCAAACCTTTTAAAATGTTTAACTTCTGTAACAACTCTCGAAATAGTGGGGCTTGACTTCCAGCATGCTATCCAAACGAGTTGTAAAACTGTTTGGAGAAGATTTGGGGATGGTAATATTAAATAACACAGGACAGGAAAAGAAAACAGGTTCTATCCTGCATTTAACAATAAAGGATTTCCTGCAAGTGCCACAGTTGTCCCTAGCAGTCGTAATGGAAATCTCAAAGACCAGTAAAATTGACTTATCGAGTCTTTGAGTCTCACAGCACAGAAACGGGCCCTTTGGCCTAAACTAGTCCATGCTGACCAAAATGTCCATCAACGCTAACCCCATTTCCCTGCACATGGCCCATATCCTTCTAAATCTTTCCTATCCATGTATTTGTCCAAATGCCTTTTAAATGTTGTTAATGTACACACCTCAACCATTTCTGCTAGTAGCTCATTCCATATGTGTACCACCCTCTGTAAAAAAGTTGCCCCCCCCCCGCCAGGTTCCCTTTTATTCTTTCCCTTCTAACCTTAAACTGATGCCCTCTAGTCCTGCATTCCCCAACACTGGGAAAAAGACTGAGTGCATTCACCCTATCCTTGCCTCCCATATCTTATACACTTCTATAAGATCTCCCCTCAGTCTCCTACACTCTAGAGAAAAAAGTCCTAAGCTTGTAAAACCTCTCCTTATAAGTCAGACCATTGAGTTCTGGCAGCATGCTTGTAGATTTCATCTGCACTCTTTCCAGTTTAACAATATCCTTCTTGTAGCAAGGTGACCAAAACTGAACACAGTACACCAAGTGCGGCTGCACCAATGTTCTGTACAACTGCAACATAACTTCCAAACTTCTATACTCAATGTGCTGAACGATGAAGGCCAGGGTGCCAAAAGCCTTCTCCACTGCCCTGTCTAACTGTGACTCCACTTTCAGAGAACCATTTGGGTATAGGTAATTGCAGAGCCTTATGCAGGGCATATCATGAGCCGAGGGACTCTAGCCCATTCCACAGCAGAAACCCACAAAGTTGATCCTCAACCAAGTGGCTTAAAAGTCATAGAGTTATAAACATATACAGCACGGAAACAGATCTTTAGGTCTAACCTGTCCATGCCAACCAGATAAGCTAAATAAATCTAACCCAGTTGCCAGCATTTGGCCCATATCTCTCTTAATCCTTTCTATTTATATACACAGCCAGATACCTTTTAAATGTTGTAAATGTACCAGCCTCCACCACTTCCTCATTCCATACACGCACCACCCTCTGCGTGAAAACATTGCTCCTTAGGTCTCTTCTGAATCTTTCCCCTTTCACCTTAAACCTATGCCTTCTAGTTTTGAACATTCTAACACAGGAGAAAAGATCTTGTCTATTTACATATCCATGCCCCTCATGATTTTATAAGTCTGTATAAGGCCACCCCTCAGCCTCCGACGCTCCAGGGAAAATAGCCCCAGCCTATTCACCCTTTCCCTATAACTCAAACCCTGGCAACTTCCTTGTAAATCTTTTCTGACCGTCCTTCCTGTAGCAGGGAGACCAGAATGGCACATAGTATTCCAATAGTGGCCTAACCAATGTCCTGTACAGCCAGATCATGACCTTGCAACACCTATACTTATTGCACCAACCAATAAAGGCAAGCATACCAAATGCCTTCTTCACTGTCCTACCTAAATGTGACTCCACTTTCGAGGACCTATGAACCTATATGGAAGGGTATAGTGTCTGGTGCATTTGGGAATGTTAAGTCCCTCATAACCAAAAATGCTACGGGTTTACAAACAGTCAGAAGGATTACTCGTTGCTTTTCATTTGGTCCAATATCATTTGCCTGGTAAAAATATCACATTCTTCCCATATACTGGGTCCAGTCTTCAATGGCAGGATCAAATAAGTGAAGCTTCCCAAATGACAGCATGATACCAGAAACACCCCAACTCAAAGACAACTGTTCAAGCAAAGGTTCTTCAGCCACATACTGCTTTCTCCCATTTCCGCTAAAATGACTGCACAAACGCCACCTCTACACACCCTTAGCAAAGGCAAATTCAGTGAAAAAGCTTGTCTCACATGCAGTGTTTCACCAGTCCAGGAGAAAAGACACAGAGAGATAATTCTGGCAGAGAGAGACCTCTAGCTTTTTGCTGTGGCAGACAGAGAGAGAGAAAGAGAGTGACCTTCCACAGTCACCTTCTAAACCCCAACAAATACTGGAAGCTAAACTAAAACCTGGTTCTGTGGGAGCCTCATTCCAACCATTCATGCTGCTTCCATTGTTCCAACTTTTAAAAAAGCATCTCAAGGCCTCAAAAGCTGTTTACTTCATTGACTTGGAACAGACCGCTCTGTACCTCTGTCTGACCTCTCTTCATAAACAAAACAGGACAAATTGCACCTCTTGAATCCACTCATCACACTGGCTCCTTCACCACCTGCCACAGAGCTAATCTAACAGCTATGTTGTTTAGGACCTGACCGACTTGATCAGTTATGCTGCTGTCAAGCCATTTTTGATGTTGGACATTGAAATCCCCCACCCAGAGAACATTTTGCACCCTTGCAACCCTCAGTGCTTCTTCCAAGTGTTTTTCAATGTGGAAGAATACTGATTCATCAACTGAGGGAGGATGGTAATGGTAATCAGCAAGAGGTTTTCTTGCCCCTGTTTATCTTGAAGTCATGAGACTTCAACAGGTCTGACTCAATGTTAAGTATTTGGAGGGCAACTCCTTCTCAACTGTATACCACTGTGCTGCCACCTCTGCTGGGTCTGTCCTCCCAGTGAGACAGACATACCCAGGGACATTGACAGGTATGATTCTGTAAGCATGACTATGTCAGACCAATGCCTGCCTATTCTGTGAGATAGCTCTCCTGATTTTGACACTAGCCCTCAGACATTAGTAAGTATGAATTTGCAGGGTCAACAGGGCTTTTTCTTGCCTAGGTTGATGCCAGGTAGTCCATCTGATTTCATTTCTTTCTTGAGACTTTGTAGCAGTTGATAGAACTGAATGGCTTGCTAGGCCTTTCAGAGCAGAGTTGAGAGTCCATCACATTGCTGTGGGTCCAGAGTAACATGGTGGCCAGACCAAATGGCCGTGGTGCCGTAGTGGGAGCTACCACCTGAACTTCTGCTGTGGTGGGATTTGAACCCGGGACACCAGAACATTAGCTGAGTTTCTGGATTAATAGTCTAGCGATAATATCACCAGGCCATCGCCTTCCTAGTTTAATGTTTATTTTTAACATTTGTATTTTATTGTAATTGCATTTATCAGTTCTTTTCTCCTCCCCAGTGTTATCGGTTCTATTGTTGTGACAGTTGGCAGGATAATGGCTGATGTTGCAAAGTTCTTATTTCTATATCTTGAATTTTATTTTGCATATATCTACACCTATTGGTTAGTATTTGGAGGTAAGTTTAATTACGTTCAACCTTTCATCTATTGTGTTAATACACTGATAATTCAAATCAAAGACTTAAATGTGCACTTGTGGTTCCTGAGAAACAGAGACAGGAGAAATTATACAGAATATGGAAATCCTAGAGATATTAAGCAAACAATATCCGTCATCCAAACTGGTTTATATGTATCCTAAGACACAATAGGACCCAATCTGTCAATGCGCTCTGACCTACATTGGCTCCTGGTCAAACAATCCTTCAATTTTAAAATTGTCTTCATTATTTTTATTGTTTTCAAATCTCACCATGATCTTAACCATCTCCATATGTGCAACCACTCCAAATACTTGTTAAGGAAATTTAAGATTTTCTAATACAATTTAAATAGATTCTTATTACATGTTTTATTGTTATCGTGATCATCAAAATGACAGAAGCTAACATAAATATATAATTTGACTGTCCTTACCTTAGCTGATTATACATAAAACTTTTATTGTTACTTTACTCAAAATCTAGGAACTCAAGACCTGCAAACTTTGGATGAATCATTTTATTTTGTGTTTCGGATTAGTGTTAACAATGACTGGAATACAGAGCAATTAGAAGCTCGAGATCCTTTCTTAACTTACATTATCATTGGTACCCACATTGGCCTTACTTCATTCCTATGTTTTAGTATTTTTGTTGCACTGATGGACAATACATATATGAGGTAAGAAAGATTTTGCAACCATGTTTGTCAAGGATATAGCATTGTTATTAATTCTTTTCCATCTCTATATTGTTTAAATACTACAGGAATACTGGAATACTATAGAACATGAATGTGCTATTGGTTAGCATATAGATAGATAGTGGAAGTGTTGTGGGTCTGCTAACAGCAGATCACTGAGAGGTTTGCCAATACCAGAGATATTTTATTGGGAAATAATTTGGCTGATGACAAAGTACCCCTTTAAGTATTAAAGGTTAGCCCAGAGAAGTTAAGGAGACTGAAGAAAACCAACATCGAGTGGTAGGAAACCCAAGAACCAGAAAATGTTTGGAAGCCTTTTTTATATTTTTCAATCTTATTATTCTCTTCACTTTGGGGTTGTGGAGATAGGGGGAGGGAAGATTCTGCTTTTAACCAAGAGGACGACATGCATGTTTGTTGCTTATCTTTAGTTATGGTTACCATAACGTGTGTGTGTTGTTTATTAAACAGAAACTTCTAACTGACAAAAAGAAAGCACTTCTTTCTAACCACCCCAGTACGTCATATGGCGAAGTAACTGAAAATCTTCTATTAGCTGTTTTCATTCACCATTTCCCTTGAAACTACTCCCTTTGCAAATTTTGAGTCATTAGCATAGAATTGAAAGGAGTTGAATGAAAGCTGAAAGAAAACAAGTCTTTGACATCTGTGATCTGGACTGGTGCCAAAACTGTGTTTCTCTGATTTTACTTCTCTCTCCATCCATAATACTTGTGCCTTGGCTTTCTTTTTGCTTGTTTGTATGTGTATGGAAATTTTTTAAAGGAGTAGAATTTAAGTTATACAGTTGTAAGTGAACATTAAATGTTTTGTTCTTGGTTAAAAAACAGTTAGATTACAACAAACATTTATTTTCTTGTTAATTAATACTCTGTGTATATTCTGTTTGACATAAGTAAGACAGTTTGGTAAAATTGGACAGTTCAGTAGCTTAATCAAATTTTCACATTTATGATAACTCTCGTGATAATGAGGCTTCATTCTAGTGCCCTATGCAAATGAGCCATGATAAGCCCTACAAAGAGCAACAAAGCTTGTGAGAGTTGGAATCGCTGAAGAAGTCTCACTTGAATTAAATTAGTGGGAGGGGGCAAGGATTTTGGGAACTGAGAGGGGTTTGGAAACTCAGCAGAGGGAGTAAATCCCATAAAGTCCAAGGAATCACTCAATTAAACAGGGCAGAGGTTAAGCCAGAAGTGTCAGGAAGGAGTTTAAAGCGAGATCAATCACCTTAAAAGGCCAAAAATGACCAGGGAAGGTGACCAAGAGTCAAAGGCCAGAGTCAAAGATGAGATTAATACATACCTTAATAGAAAAATTCTAAGAGGGAGAGTGGAGTTCTCAAATGTGTCAGAAGAATGCAAAGCTAAAGCCTCTCATAGTGGAAGAACTGTAGGAGTATAGCATCTGAATGCCTACCTGGTACACAGTTCCCAGGATTCAGATTTTAATACTTGAGACTTTGTTCTGCACTACCCATCCACCACCCTTTCCCCCCATCCCTCCCCGCTCCCCTCACCCCGCCCCCCCCAACCGCTAGTGGCAATATGTCAGATGTACTTGGTTTTGGACATACTGCTTAATCGGTATTTAGTCACCTTTAGTTGAAACAATACAAGTATCAAGGCTGAAAGCAATGATACTATTTTGAGTGAAAAGCAAAATACCTATACCACAAATTTTGAAAATTTGAAACAGAAACACACAGCCAATGACTCAGCAACCACAGTGAGAAGAGAAAAGATTATTTCTAAATCAGAAATGTTAAGGCTATATTGATGGAGTGCTACACCACAAATCTTAGAATGGAGGATTTACTTCTGCCCCATTTGTTTGCGTGGACCTTTGATGGTGTATTGAATTATTTTGGTCGCAATGTTTGAATACATTTTTATTAGAGACAAAGTGATTGCTGCTTCACTGCCTCCCATGTTCTACAGATTTTTAATATTTTTATGACAGTCTTAAAACAGATCACATTATCTCACTAAATGTGTTGAAGCCTTTATATAAGACTGCCCTTTCTATGACCAAGCCAGGTTACACACAAATGATTGAATTGGTAACTTCATTTTCTGAAAACTGAAAGACATTTTTTTTTGAATATTTAAGAATAACTTTTTCTTTCTATTTAGAGTTTATGAGAATTTGAATGCGAATGTTCTAATGGAGCGAGTCAAAATTATACTCCAGGTAGAGAAAAATTGGTCTACAAGTCTGCACCGTGAAGCACTTCAGAGTTTTATACAAGACAACTGTGCACCATTAACACTACGATACAACAGGATGAGAAATCAAAGACATAATACCATTCCATTTGGAGAAATTGAGGAGAGAAAACTAGTGGAGTCTGTGTTGAGAATCAAGGTACAATTTGATGATAAAATTGAAAATGTTTTATTTAATGACTTCTTGGAGGGAGTTTTGTGAGTAGTTGTAAATGTCTTAAGGTTATGATCTAGAACATTGTTTTTGCAGCACTCATTTTTTGGGATACTAAACTTCATCCTAAAAAAGATGTTTATGTACGTCACAAGCCAGAAAAGTAGGCCACCTGCAATGTTGGTTAACGCCAAAAAATTAACAGTGCAGTTATCAAAATGGCATTATGCCCAATCATATATTGCAAAATTGGTTTACTTTAAAGCAGTCGCATTGGCTGCATTCAAACTAATCAGGTCAATATGCAACCTGACAAGTGATCCAATCGTTTCAAACCAGACTTATGAATAACCAGTCCCAGACTTTGTGAGTAATTAATTCCAAATATTGGTTTTGTATCTCAAACAAAAGACTTAATTATTTATTAAATACATACTAATTTTAGCAGAGGAAAGTTTAAACAACAAGGTAAACTGATTAATATCTTTGCATTAAATGCAAAATATTTGTTTTAAGCATCCATTCACACAAAAAGATAGACAAACCAACACAGTTAGGGATAAACAAAATAAAATAACAAAACTGGCCAGATTACTTAAATAGCTTTCACAATGTGTTGATTCACAGGCGTGGATGTAGATCCTTGGTTGCTTGCCTGTAACAGCCAATTAAGGTAATCTTCTCAGTTCACTAGGTAAAGATATAATAATTCTCACTCAACTTTCTACTGACTGGGCTTTCAAGAACTGGTTTGCAGATTAGACAGGGAGGTTTCAAATCTTCATGCCGTGTTGACAGCATTGAAAATATACTTTAAAAAAAGACTTTAACTATGATTCCATACTCATAGATTGTCCCAATGCATCAATTAACAATCAATATTTGCCATCTGCTTGAACATCGGGTTTCTTCCAGACTTGTCAGAACCAATTCTATAAATACTGACCTTATTAATGGCCAATTTCTTCATAGAGTCATAGAGATGTACAGCATGGAAACAGACCCTTCGGTCCAACCCGTCCATTCTGACCAGATATCCCAACCAAATCTAGTCCCACCTGCCAGCACTCGGCCCATATCCCTCCAAACCTTTCCTATTCAGATACCCATCCAAATGCCTCTTAAATGTTGCAATTGTACCAGCCTCCACCACTTCTTCTGGCAGCTCATTCCATACACATACCACTCTCTGTGTGAAAACATTGCCCCTTGGGTCTCTTTTATATCTTTCTCCTCTCACTCTAAACCTATGCCCTCTAGTTCTGGACTCCCCGACACCAGGGAAAAGACTTTGTCTATTTACCCTATCCATGCCCCTCATAATTTTGTAAACCTCTATAAGGTCACCCAGGTGCCAGAAGACTGGAGGTTGGCTAACGTGGTGACATTGTTTAAGAAAGGTGGTCAGGACAAGCCAGGAAACTATAGACTAGCTGAGCCTGATGTTGGTGTGGGCAGGTTGTTGGAGGGAATCCTGAGAGACAGGATGTACATGTATTTGGAAAGGCAAGGACTGATTAGGCATAGTCAACATGGCTTTGTAGGTGGGAAATCATGTCTCACAAACTTGATTGAGTTTTCTGAAGAAGTAACCAAGAGGATTGATGAGGGCAGAGCAGTGGATGTGATCTATATGGACTTCAGTAAGTGTTCGACAAGGTTCCCCATGGGAGACTGGTTAGCAAGGTTAGATCTCGTGGAAAACAGGGAGAACTAGCCATTTGGATACAGACCTCGCTTGAAGGCAGAAGGCAGAGGGTGGTGGTGGAGAGTTGTTTTTCAGACTGGAGGCCTGTGACCAATGGAGTGCCACAAGGATCAGTTCTGGGTCCACTACTTTTCATCATTTATATAAATGATTTGGACGTGAGAATAAGAGGTGTAGTTGGTAAGTTTGTAGATGACACCAAAATTGGAAGTATAGTGGACAGCGAAGAAGGTTACCTCAGATTACAATGGGATCTTGAACAGATGGGCCAATGGGCTGAGGAGTGGCAGATGGAGTTTAATTTAGATAAATGTGAGGTGCTGCATTATGGGGAAGCAAATCTCGGCAAGACTTATACACTTAATGATAAGGTCCTAGGGAGTGTTGCTGAACAAAGAGACCTTGGAGTGCAGGTTCATTGCTCCTTGAAAGTAAAGTCGCAGGTAGATAGGATAGTGAAGAAGGCGTTTGGTATGCTTTCCTTTATTGGTCATAATATTGAGTACAGGAGTTGGGAGGTCATGTTGTGGCTGTACAGGACAATGGTTAGGCCACTTTTGGAATATTGCGTGCAATTCTGGTGTCCTTCCTATCAGAAAGATGTTGTGAAACTTGAAAGGGTTCAGAAAAGATTTATAAGGATATTGCCAGGGGTTGGAGGATTTGACCTATAGGGAGAGGCTGTTTTCCCTGGAGCGTCGGAGGCTGAGGGGTGAGGAAGGGCTTATGCCCGAAACGTCGATTCTCCTTCTCCTTTGATGCTACCTGACCTGCTGCGCTTTTCCAGCAACACATTTTCAAGCTCTTACACCTGATCAGGTCCTGGGGATTTATCCACTTGTATGTGTTTCAAGACATCCAGCACTTCCTCCTCTGTAATATGGACATTTTTGAAGACGTTGCCATCTATTACTCTACATTCTATTTCTTCCATGTCCTTTTCCATAGTAAACACTGATTCAAAATACTTGTTTAGTATCTCCCCCATCTCCCTGCGACTCCACACAAAGGCAGCCTTGCTGATCTTTGAGGGGCCCTATTCTCTCCCTTGTTACCCTTTTGTCCTTAAACATATTTGTAAAAGCCCTTTGGATTCTCCTTAACTCTATTTGCCAAAGCTATCTCTTGCCCTCTTTTTGCCCTCCTGATTTCCCTCTTAAGTATATTCCTACTGCCTTTATACTCCTCTAAATGATTCACTCGATCTATCCTGTCTATATCTGACATTTGCCTCTTTGTTTTTCTTAACCAAAACCTCATTTTCTTTAGGTATCTAGCATTCCCTTTACCTACCAGCCTTTTCTTTCCCCCGAACAAGAATATACTGTCTCTGGACTCTCATTATCTCATTTTTGAAGGCTTCCCATTTTCCAGCTGTCCCTTTTCTCGTGAGCAATCAGCTTTTGAAAGTTCTTGCCTAATACCATCAAAATTAGCCTTCCTTCAATTTAGAACTTCAACTTTTACATTGGGTCTATCCTTTTCCATCACTAATTTAAAACTAATAGAATTATTGTTGCTGGCCCCAAAGTGCTCCCCCACTGATACCTCAGTCACCTGCCCTGCCACATTTCTCAAGAGTAGGTCAGGTTTTGCACCTTCTCTGGTCAGTACATCCACATACTGAAGCAGAAAATTTTCTCGTACACACTTAACAAATTCCTCTCCATCTAAACCTTTAACACTATGGCAGTCCCAGTCTATGTTTGGAAAGTTATTATGTATTTCTGGGAATATCCCCTCTCAGCACAGCTGTAATGCTATCCCATATCAAAAAAGCCACTCCCCCTCCTCTCTTGCTTCCCTTTCTGTCCTTCATAAAATTTGTATCCTGGAACATTTAGCTTCCAGTCCTATCCGTCCCTGAGCCATGTTTCTGTAATTGCTATGATATTCCAGTCCCATGTTCCTAACCATGCCCTGAGCTCATCTGCCTTCCCTGTTAGGCCTCTTGCATTGAAATAAATGCAGTTTAATTTACCAGTCCTACCTTGTTCTCTGCTTTGTCCCTGCCTGCCCTGACTATTTGATCCGCTTCTTTTTTCAACTGTACCAGTTTCAGATTGATCTCTTTCTTCAGTATCTCCCCGGGTCCCAACCAACTTCCCCCCCCCCCCAACTTATGAGTTTAAATCATCACAAGCAGCTCTAGCAAATCTCCTTGCCAGTATATTCGTCTCCTTCCAGTTCTGGTGCAATTCGTCCTACTTGTACAGGTCACTTCTATCCCAGAAGAGATTCCAATGATCCAAAAATGTGAATCCTTCTCCCATACACCAGCTCCTCAGCCATGTATTCATCTGCCCTATCCTCCTATTCCTACCGTCCCTAGCTCGTAGCATCCAGGGTATTCCAGATATTACTACCCTTGAGGACCTCCTTTTTTAAATTCCTGCCTACCTTTCTATATTCTCCCTTCAGAATCTCATCATTTTCCTTGTCATTGGTTCCAATATGTACAATAATCTCCTGCTGGCCCCCTCTCCTCCTTGAAAACATTCTGCACCCTCTCTGAGACATCCTTGATCCTGGCACCAGGGAGGCAACACACCATTCTGATTTTCACTGCTGGCCACAGAAACGTCTGTCTGTGCCTCGGACTAACACAATTGATCTCTTGGAACCCAACGTACCCCTCATTGCATTAGAGCCAATCTCAGTACCAGAAACTTGGCTGTTCGTGCTACATTCCCCAGAGAATCTATCACCCCCACATTTTCCTAAACAGCATACTTGTTTGAAATGGGTATATCCACAAAACACTCCTGTACTACCTGCCTACCTCTCTTACCTTTCCTGGAGTTAACCCATCTATGTGACTGTATCTGCAACTTTTCTCCCTTCCTATAACTGCCATCCATTACACCCCCCTTGCTCTTGTAAATTCCTCATTGTCTTTAACTGTCTTTCCAACTGATCCATTCGATCTGAAAGGATTTACAACCAATGGCATTTATTGCAGATATAATCCTCAGTGACACATAAACTCTCCCTAAACTCCCACATCTGACAAGAAACACATATCACTCTACTAAAGGCTATTTTTGCTTCTTTCAATCTACAGACCCAGAAAATAGCACTGTCTTATTCCGCTACAAAACACTGCTCTAGGCTAACCTAATGCTTTTGGCTTATATTTTTAAGATTAATCAAGAGATATCTCAATAAAACACAAAATCAAGAAAGAACCCACTCTACTCACTACTACAGACTTACTGTAAGGTCACACTTAAATTATTCACTTATCCGTTTCTGTGCTGTGACCTCTCCCAGTTTCCTCCAAGATTAGTTGTGAATTTCACTGTTTGTTAATTTTCCCAACTGCACTCCGATGTCCAGCGATACATGAATTCAAACAGCAAAGGCATTAACTGCACAGGTTCACTGCTGTGTCAGTTAGCAGTGTGGGTTTCTTTCTCTCTCTCTGTCTCCTCCATTGACCTGACCACGTGCTGTCTCTGTCTGTTTCTCTCCCTTTTAAAAGTGCAATTGTTTTGACAATTTTCCCCAAAGTTCCAAAACAATGCAACAGAATATAAAACAGTAATTGCTGCCCCTAGAATTCAAGGAAATCCCTGCCAACACCTAAAATACGTCAAAAAAGCAGCAGCCTGTTACAGCCAGAAATTTTTCCCTTACTCAAACTTGAAGAATCTTCTGTGCCCCAAGATAGCCACCCAGTAAACCTTAATTTTGTCTACAGTCTTTCAGGATAACATGTAGCTGTTATGCATTCTGCCAGATTGAGGGACCCAACATTGAATAGGATGTATGTTGTGAAGGACAGATGAGTGCAAAGGAAAGCAAAAGATCCATTTTCATACCATCAATAGCATGCTTACCACACCAGATAGAAGAACTATGGTGAGCTGGGAGTTGAGAAGAGGCATAAGGCAATATAGTAATCTCCAATATTTTCACCACCTCTAGATGCCATGGGCTGTAGTGCAGCTGGCTCCATGATATTAAGACTCATCTTCTCTTTAGAGCTCTGGAGATGTGAACATTCTTATTCTCTGCCATTCTGCTCTTCTCTCTTTGATTGTTCATCACCTTGTCCCACAAAAAAAGAGGACAGAATACCAGTGATTATATAGTCGGCCGAAGTGGGTACTGCAGATGCTAGAGATTAGAGTCCAGATTAGAGTGGTGCTGGAAAAGCATAGCAGGTCATGCAGCATCCGAGGAGTAGGAAAAATCAATGCTTTGGGCAAAAGCCCTTCATCAGGAATTTTGGTGATGTGCCTACCATAACTGAATGGCTGGAGATATGTGGGAGCATTGACAATGAGGCTGACCGGATGGGTAAGCTTTGCAACATTGAGAAATTGTGGTCTGTTAAACAGCATGAGAGGTTAGTGTTATGGTGGATGGGAGGTCTCATGGGAAGATCCATTCACTGACCACCATGTGACATCATTGTACTTCTTGTGGCTTTCCTGCCAAATCTCCTGACCCCCTGAAAACCGTTGCGTCTCTCCTCCTGCCTGCCTCAACTGCTAACACTTCCAGCACTGCATTTTCACTCCGGAAACTTATCTATACCCTGATACTCCCTGTTTAAAGTACAACAATATTATTCAGTGCAGGTTCCCTGTAAAAGGACATACTGCCTTTAAGACCATATTGCTGGCTGCACCATGTACTGTTAGCACATGATACTTTATGCTGCTGTTTTCTTATACAGGTTTATTTTTCAGGACATTGAAATAATAAGATCATCTGGAATAAGGTAATGAAATGCCAGAAGCAAATGCTGGGATGTCTATTCCACTTACCTTCAGGATCCATTAACCCTCCTTCACCAACACCTGCAACTGAACACCCCTCAACCCTTTCTATCCTTCAACCCTTTCTGAATTGGCTGCAGAAGACAATAACCCATTCACTATAGTAATTGTTTTTATTCTGCAATCACGGTAATAAGGCGAGAGACCAAGCTTACATGCTACCAATCATCAAATGAACTGCCACAGACAGATTGAGAATTGTAACACTTGTGCCTGAAAATGGAGCAAGCCAGTTTTTAGTCCAGGCCTAAAATGGGGTGTATCTCTGTTTGCATATTTAGGAGATGGTCAATAATTGCACAAACGTAATTACTGGAATCCCAAAAAAGAATGAAGCAGAATCTATGAGCTACTTCCTCCAGCAAGGTCAACAGTAAGTACTGAAACAAAGAAACTTACATTTAGAATAAAAGTAAAAAACAAACAGTATCTCTTAAGTAATTTGGCTCATGTATTGTCCTTCATTCAGTGTAGCCACAGTCTCTCATCATCTGTGAGATATGGTAAGCTGGGAGTTGAGAAGAGGCATAAGGCAATATAGTAGTCTCCAATATTTTCACCACCTCTAGATGCCGTCGGCTGTAGTGCAGCTGGCCCCATGATATTGAGACCCATCTTCTCTTTAGAGCTCTGGAGATGTGAACATTCTTATTTTCTGCCATTCTGCTCATCTCCTTTGATTGTTCATCACCTTGTCCTGCAAAAAAGAGGACAGAATGCCAATGGTTATATAGTGGATAGAAGTGGGTACTGCAGATACTAGAGATTAGAATCAAGGTTAGAGTGGTGCTGGAAAAGCACAGCAGGTCAGGCAGCATTTGAGGAGCAGGAAAAATTGACATTTCACACAAAAACTCTTTATCAGGAACCCATTGCTGTGCATGGATTTGAAAACAATGCCATGATGTTTGAAATAAATTATATTTTGCATGATATATGAATGAATTTTGTCAGCTCTTTGTAATACAAAGGCTCTAATTTAAAACCTAAATTCTTCTTGCATTAATCTTCAATTCCAAAATTTGGGTAAAGACTCCAGCCAAAGATTATGGTTATTATTCCACCACAATATTACCTTATCCACAGTAATCATTCATCTCTTTGATTATCAAGAATGAACTTACCTTTGCTTGAAAAATATTCTGCATTCAATGCCTTTTAAAGAAGTGTTCCAACGACTCATGAACAATGATGAAAATAATTATTTGTTCATCTCTGACTTAAAGGAGAAGCAAGCTGTTCAGGACATCACTTCTAATCTGCCATTCAATGCGATCATGGCTGATCTGATCAACCTCAACTCCACTTTCCTGCCTTTTTCCTATAACCCTGATTCCCTTCGTGATTAAAAATGTATTTCAGCTTTGAATATTCTTTGTGATTAAAAATCTATTTCAGCCTTGAATATACTTGATGACCCAGCCTTGATAGCCCTCTGTGGTAAGAAATTCCATGGATTCAGTACCCTCAGAAGACATTCCTCCTCATCTCTATTTTGAATGTGCAACCCGTTATTCCGAGATTATGCCCTCTGGTCCTAAACTCTGCCACAAAATGAAACAACCTTTCCACATCTATCCTGTCAAATCTCTTAAGAATCTTAATGTGTTTCAATAAGGTTGCCTCTCATTCTTATAAATTCCAATGAGTACAGGCTCAGCCTATTCAACCTCTCTTCAGAAAACAGCCCCTCCAAACCAGTTCTTCGGGCTGCCTCCAATGCCATATGTCTTTCCTTAGATGGGATGAATGGCCTACTGCTGCTCTTATTTTCTATGTCAATATTTAAGATGTTCAAAATCATGAGCGACCAGGACAGCGTAGATTGGGAGACATTGATCCCATTGGTGGAAGCATTGAGAACCAGAAGTCACTGATCTTCATTGGTAACATGAAAAATATTTTGGTTCCGTGAATGTTTAGGATCTCGAGTGTACTACAATACCATGCAAGTATACTTAATCATGGCTTTCAAAAAGGAATTGGATCATTATCTGAAGTGGAATGAAATAACAGAACTACCAGAGTAAGGCAAGAATTTGGCACGAGATGAAGGGATTTTGCAGAGAGCTGGCATAGACATAACAGGTCAAATGGCCTCATAATTTTATAATGTCTCAGCTCCAATTTTTAAGTCCCAGTGAAAGCCCTGTATGATGGGGTCAAGGCTGACAGGAAGTTCAAATTATATTAAATTTTATGTCATGGGTCTCATCTGCACATCTATCTCTTGCCTGAATTTAACCTGAATTGCTGCCTGTAAGCAGGCACAAGCAAATTTTCATGGAGCGAGAGACTGCCTCTGAGGAACAGACATTGGATTAGGGTATGTGGTTCGAGCCTAAATTGCATATGCAAATAAATATGCAAACTGTTTCTGCAGATGTCCCATTCACCTGCTCATAAGAACAAGTTAAAATCACAATCTGTGAGATCAAAAGAAGTACTTGCCATTGCAGGTATTTTGACTTTAACTCTCTTTCACGGGCTGACAGAATTGAAACAGCCCACTAGCTCTTAATTAATATCCTGTCTGTAACTTAGAGGCTGTTGGGTGACTGCAGATGTTGAACCTGAGGGACAGAGCATGTCAAACATTCTGAAAGTAAAAAGACTAGGACAACAAGGAGATTTCTGCCAAAAGACCTTTTTAGTCCAGTTCATAGAAAATGAAGTATCAATTTCTGATCCTTCATAGATTTGAATCATATGGGATTAACTGTTTCTGGCTTGGAGATTAATTTTGTTGGCATTTTTTGAATGAATTTGATCTGTGCATTTCATTTTGATGGGGCAATTTCCTTACAGATCTCTATAAACATTTCATAATATCAAAGTTGATGCTTTGGAAACACAGTAAAATGTTCCTTTGTATACTTTTACATTGTAAAGGTCAAAGAGTAAGAAACTAGCTGCATTGCAGAAACACCTATTGACAGTCCAGCAGGAATTGGAAGTGCTGCAATCTCAGCAAGAAATCATCAATGAGGAATTACAGAATGACATGGACAGACTAAAGGAAGCAGTGCAGAAAATGTGTGAGCTGCATCAGAACAGAGGTACATCACATCTCAGGTTTACGGTGTTAAAATTCTACAGTAACTGGATGTTATTAGGAAATTGCAGGTAAAGCTCTGGTATTGGATTTCATCTGCACCATAATGTTTCAGACCTCCATTGAGGAACATGGAAATAAAAATCTGTTTCAATCAATTTAAGTAACAATTTAAAGTTTTAAAGTAATACGTTTAAATGGTGGGCCAAATATTTAGGCCTACAGAGCCATTAGAGATGAAGCTATGCAATACTTGACTGGGTTGTTCACCAAATAATCAGCCACTTCCAGCGTAGCCACGGAGCCTATTTGTGCTCATGTCACCATATCTTGGGCCCAGTAGAAGAAACTAAATTAATTCTTTATTGATTTTTCATAGCTCTATTGAATGGCGTAATACCTATAGATGCCAAATTTATCATTTAACTTCATTCAGTGAATTTGCCATGTCTTTCAGAAAAGAATATGTGTAAGATGCAAGAGGGGCCACCAATATTAGCATTACTTAAAGGGTCAGGTACTCAACTTGAATGCAGAGTAAAATAATTTTGAAGAACCTGTATTGCAAAGTTTCTTGAGTGCTTTTGAGGTGTTGGGTAGGGAATATTGCTGGCATCATCAAAGATAAAGCAGAGAAATATATGATCTCTTGTTTGGAGCATACCAGTTCAGTACCTCTGTGACTGCAGACAACAAGCAGATATAGCAGAATAAAGGACAAACTTTTGATACCCATACAAACATGGAGTTGGACTCCTCCAAGCGCTTTGATAGTGACAGAAAGACCAGCCAATCCACTTAGTATGCATTTCAGTTGTCTGTCACTCTCATCAAGGTTCACATCTGAATCTTCCATACAAAGTTAAAAATCACACAACACCAGGTTATAGTCCAGCAGGTTTAATTGGAAGCACTAGCTTTCGGAGCGCCGCTCCTTCATCAGGTGTTGTGAAGGACACAATTGTAAGACACAGAATTTATAGCAAAATTTATATAGTGTGATGTAACTGAAATTATTTGTTGAAAAATACCTTGATTGTTTGTTGAGTTTTTCATCTGTTCGAATACCATGATAGTTTCACTTCTTTCAAGTGTAAATCACAAAACTTTTTTTTAAAAGTTGCATTCTCAGGTTAACTGTAACAATTGGTGTTAGCTAGACAATATGTTGAAGGTGTTAGCTCCCGTGTTCTCTGTCTGCGCCATAATGTTTCGACTGATTCTAATCTAAAAAGTGAGATAACAGAGTCTTACACGAATTCATGCAGTTTTTGAGCAAAGTACCATGTAACTCTGTAAGTACATATTCACCCCACATGTGTGTGTGTCTGTCTGGGTTGGGGGGTTGTGAGTGTCTGTGAGAGAGAGTGTACATGTGTGTGTATATGAGTGTAGAGTGTGTGCAATGGTGGTCACCTGTGACATGAACCCAAAGTCCCGGTTGAGGCCCTCTCTATGGATACAGAACTTAGCTATCAGCCTCTGCTCGGCCACTTTTCACTGCTGCATGTCCCGAACTCCACCTTGGAGGATGGTCACCCGAAGGTCCGAAGTCGAATGTCCTGGACCACTGAAGTGTTCTCCAACTGGGAGGGAACACTTCTGTCTGTTGATTGTTGTGCAGTGCCCATTCATCTGTTGCCATAGACTTTGCTCGGTTTCCCCAATGTACCATGCCTCAGGGCATCCTTGCCTGCAACGTATAAGATAGACAACTTTGGCTGAGTCACATGAGTACCTACCACATACATAGTGGGAGGTGTCCCCATGTGTAATGGTGGTATCCATGTCCACACTCTGACACATCTTGCAGAGCCTACCGTGACAGGGTTGTATGGAGTTGTCCTGAAAGCCAGGCAATTTGCGACGAACAATGATCTGTTTGAGGTTTGGCAGTTGTTTAAAGGCAAGCAGTGGAGGTATGGGGAACGTCTTGGCAAGGTGCTCAACCTCATTGATAATGTGTTGCAGGTCATGAAGAACATGGCGTAGTTTTTCAGGTCCTGGGAAGTACTGGACAACGAAGGGTACCCTGTCGGTTGCAGCACGTGTCTGTCACCTGAGGAGGTCATTACGGTTCCTTGCTGTGGCATGTTGGAACTGGCGGTCGATGAGTTGAGCATCTTACACCGTTCTTATGAGGGCATCCCTGAGTACCTCCAGGTGTCCATCACGTTCCTCCTCATCTGAACAGATCCGGTGTACGTGTAGGGCTTGTCCATAGGGGATGGCTGTTTTAATATGTTTTGGGTGGAAGCTGGAGAAGTGTAGCATTGTGAGGTTGTCCGTGGATTTGCGGTAGAGTGTGGTGCTGAGGTGTCCATCCTTGATAGAGATGCATGTGTCTAAGAATGAGACAGACAGTCGAGAGTAGTCCATGGTGAGTTTGATGGTGAGATGAAACTTGTTGATATCACTGTGTAGTTTTATCAATGACTCCTCGCCATGGGTCCAGAGGAAGAAAAAGTCATCAATGTACCTGGTGTATAATGTTTGTTGGAGGTCCTGCGTAGAGAAGAAGTCTTGTTCGAACCTGTGCATGAAGATGTTTGCATCCCCCACAATGACAGGATCGTGGCAACTTTACTTTGCCCTGGTTCCTAGCCTTTGCCCCTGCTCTAGATCTTTTCTCTTATTCTGGATTCGCAGGATCAGGTTCCCACAGACATACAGAAATGTGGCTTCCATATGGCTATCTGCACATGCTCACGCAGTGACATTATTACGCACAGAATATAGTGGTCAACCATACATTTTCAGATGGCATCCTAATTTCAGGATGTCTCTCGTCAGCACCTGCTATCATCAGATCTCTTTGTGCATGTGGCAATTTTGATGGCCATCTTTGCATTTAGGACAATTATTCTGATTTTTTAACATTATTTTAATTCATTAAGGTAGCAGATATTAAAATAAGGTGATGGAAGTTGAAAAATGTCACTTTTGGGATATGGCACGTATCTGCCAAAGGCATGCGATTACGTAAGTATGCTTCATAAGGCATATTTTGGTCACATTAGTTAGTTAGTGAGAAATAATCTCTTGGGTTTACTTTGGTTTAGTTACCTATTAATTATATTTGTTCCACATTGATTTTAATTTTTAGCTGCAGTATAGCAGGAAATCTTCCATCAGCTGTTGGGAAAGTCATCTCTTTTTTAAAATGAGCAATCTTTCTAGAATAGTGACATTCTACTCCTTCTACGCTATGATCTGAAGGTGCCGGTGTTGGACTGGGATGGACAAAGTTAAAAATCACACAACATTAGGTCCAACAGGTTTATTTGGAAGTACAAGCTTTTGGAGCATAGCTCCTTCATCAGATAACTAGTGAGGCAAGATCATAGGGCACAGAATTTATAATAAAAGATCAACGTGTCAGACAACTAATGCAATGTATCGAACAAACTGAGATTACTATTAGGTTTTTAATCACTGTGAATGGTGATGCAAGTTTCTATTGATTAATATGTAAATCCTGGAACTTCTTTCAAGTCACAGTCCTGAGGTAATTTAAGATTTTATATAAAAAAAGATGACACTTCAGCTCAGACCGTGCATTAAAGGTGTGAGGTTAGAGTCTGTCTGTCTGTCTGTATTTCTCTGGAGTGAGACTGATTCGATTTGCAAAGTAGAAATTGATAAAATGTCACATGGACTGACTGCCTATAGACTGTGTGCTTTTTGAACAAAATAGAATGTATCTGCAAATACAAATTCACTCCATAGACTCATGTCACACCACAGGTGACCCCATTACATGACGCATCCTCAATTTACACACGCACAAGCACACATACACATACATACACAATCTTACACACAATCAAAAACACACACTGACACAGATCTTCTCTCACGCACATGCTCTCTCTCTCAGAAACACACACACTCACACCCTCTCACAGGCATACACTCTGTTACACTCACTTCTATACTCTAATAAAGAACATACAGATGCGCACACAAACTCTCACATGCAAACACACTACCTCCTTCTCTCCCACACACACTCTGTCTCTCTCTGTCTGTCCCTCCTTCACATGCACACACACGCACACAAACACATATAAGTCTATGGAATGAATTTGTCATAGACATCTACAGCACATCCATGCCAACCAGTTATCCTAACCTAATCTAGTCCCATTTGTCAGCCCTTGCCCCATATTCTTCTAAACCCTCCTATTCATATGCCCATCCAGATGCCTATTAAATGTTGTAATTGTATCAGCCTCCACCATTTCCTCTGACAGCTCATTATATAAACACACTACCTTCTGCGTGAAAAAGTTGCCCATTAGGTCCCTTTTAAATTGTTCCCCTCTCACACTAAACCTATGCCTTCTAGTTCTGAACTCTCCCACCCCAGGGAAAAGACCTTGTCTATTTAGCCTTCCATACCTCTTATAATTTTATAAACCTCTATATGGTCACCCTCTCAGCCTCCGACAATCCAGGGAAAATAGCCCCAGTCTATTAGGCCTCTCCTTATAGCTCACACCCTCCAACACTGGCAGCACGCTTGTAACTCATTTCTGAACCCTTTCAAGTTTCACAACATCCTTCCGATGTGGCCGAACCAATGTTCTGTACAATCGCAACCAGATAATCTGACCAGATAATGTTTTTGTAACAAAGTCAATCATTTTCCACCTGTATACATTGCCTAAAACTGTAATTGCTTTAATCAAACTTCACTAAAAGCTTTTCAACTCCTTTTTCACCTCCAGAGTCAACTGTTATTATGCACTTCTTGCTGGTCTTTCCATCACTTAGAACATAGAACAATACAGCGCAGAACAAGTCCCTCGGCCCTCGATGTCGAGCCGACCTGTGAACTATTCTCAGCTCGTTCTCTACGCTATCCCAAAATTATCCATGTGCTTATCTAAGGATTGTTTAAATCACCCTAATGTGGCTGAGTTGACTACATTAGCAGGTAGTGAATTCCACGCCCATATCACTCTCTGTGTAAAACTTTATTTCATATACTTCAGTTCATCGATAGTTCTGCTTCACAGATTTTGTTTGCCTATTCCTATTCATCTATATCAGCTTCTCATCCCCAATGCTTCAAATTTAAAATTCTAATCCTCATATTTAAAGCTGTATATGAACTCCCCCATTCATATCTCTGTGTTTCTGACATCAACCTGTTGTGTCTGAATTGCTGTCTGTATTACTGCTGCTGTGTAAATCTGAGACATTGCAAGTTATATTGTGTAGTGTGCATAATTCTTGCTTAAACTAGTCTATTCCAGACTTTATGGAGGTGCAAGTACCATGATCTGAAGCAGAACTATTCTCAAATCTCTACTCCAGCAGTACATTGGAATTTCAGAAACTACATGGATAAGAATTTAACTTTATTGCCATTCTGCAATTTATATTCTGATCAAAGTTTGTGCGAAGATTTGTAGCTCGGGTGCTCGTTGTTGTGGTTCTGTTCGCCGAGCTGGAAGTTTTTGTTGCAAACGTTTCGTCCCCTGGCTAGGCGACATCATCAGTGCTTGGGAGCCTCCTGCGAAGCGCTTCTTTGATGTTTCCTCCGGTGTTTATAGTGGTCTGTCCCTGCCGCTTCCGGTTGTCAGTTTCAGCTGTCCACTGCAGTGATTGGTATATTGGGTCCAGGTCGATGTGTTTGTTGATGGAGCTTGTAGATGAGTGCCATGCCTCTAGGAATTCCCTGGCTGTTCTCTGTCTGGCTTGCCCTATGATAGTAGTGTTGTCCCAGTCGAATTCATGTTGCTTGTTGTCTGCGTGTGTGGCTACTAAGGATAGCTGGTCGTGTCATTTCGTGGCTAGTTGATGTTCATGTATGCGGATTGTTAGCCGTCTTCCTGTTTGTCCTATATAGTGTTTTGTGCAGTCCTTGCATGGTAAGTTGCGCGGGTATCCGTTTTTGGCGAATACCTTGTATAGGTGTTCCTCTTCTTCTTTTTGCAGTTCTGGTGTACTGCAGTGTGTTGTGGCCCTTTTGAATAGTGTCCTGATGCAGCTTCGTTTGTGTGTGTTGGGGTGGTTACTTTCATAGTTTAGGACTTGGTCTGTGTGTGTGGCTTTCCTGTATTTATTTTCTGATTTTTTGATTTTTCTGTGTGTTGCATTTTGTAATTGAGAGGAAGAAAGATTATAAAGGTGTAAGAAGAAACGATTATGAAGGAGTGAATTAATTCAAGTAAATGTTTCATGTATGTTTATATTTCCTGATTTTAATGCATTTTGTTCTCAATCTTGTTCCAATTAGCATCACTAACCTTCAGCTATTAGAGGTGCAGGGAAGTGGTAGTAATTAATTAGTTCTACTGAAGATCCAGCAGAACTACAATGACCAAATATCCCCTTCTGCCCTGTGTTGTTTTATCATTTAATTTCATTTTGGTTCCACTTATAAAAAGACCCAAAGACTGTTGTTTTTCCTAAATCATTAGTTTCTGATAGTATTAAATGCGAAATAAAAGACCCATCAGTACTATATGATGTTTGTTTCAACCCCGGAATAAATATTAATTTTAATGCTGTAAATAATTTTACATAATTATAGAAGTGTTCTGATGCAAGAGAAGGCCATTCAGCCTATTGTGTGTGCATCAGTTCTCCAAGTGAACATTGTGACTTAGTGCCATTCTCCTGCCTTTTTCCCACACCTTTGCTATTGTTTAAATAATCTTCCAATACCTTCCTTAATGCCTCAGTTGAACCTGCCTCCACCACACTTCCATGCACTGCATTCCAGGCTTAAATGCTTCATTCTGTGATAACGTTTTTTTATTCTCGCATCACATTTACTTCTTTTTTAACTCACTTTAAATCTCTGCCCTTTCATATTTGGTCTTATTACGAATGGAAACAATTTCTCCTTGTTGAATCTATCCAGCCCCAGTATGATTTTGAAAACTTCTATTGGATCTCCTCTCAGGGTTCTCAGTGTGCTTCTCTCCAAGGAGTACACTCCCATCCCTCCAATCTGTTTTCAAAATGTAAGTTTCTCATTCCTTGAACCATTCTTGTAAATTCCCTCTCCAGCGTGTTCACATCCTTTATATGATGTAGTGCCCAGAGAATACACAAAATACAACACAGCTGAGATCTAACAAATGTCTTCAACAGATTCAGCAGTGCCCCCCTGTTCTTGCACTTTATGCCCTTCTTACAAAAGGCCAGCATACTGCATGTCTTATTAACTGCTATGTTCACCTGTCCTCCCACCTTTAATGATCTGTGCAAATATGCATTAAGGTCTCTCTGCTTCTTCACCGGTTTAGAACTAAACCTCTTATATTGAATGGCCATGCATCACCCCACATATCTGTGCATTGAACTTCATCTGCCACCAACCTGTCAATGTCCCTTTGAAGTTCTACACTGTCCTTCTCCCAGTTTACAATGCTTGTCATATTCATATGATACACAAACTTTGAAATTGTGCCCTGCACACCAAGATCTAGATCATTAGTATATACCACAAAAAGCAAGGTTCCTAATTATGATGATGCTGCTCCTTTAACAAGGTTATGTTGCCCTTGGGTTTTTTTCCAGAGAGATCATAAAAGCAGCAATTACTAAAAGTCTAGGTTTGAAGGGCTTTAGGGCCAATTTGATTATAGGTAACAGATACTGCCTCAGGCAAAAGGCTTTTAAGTTTAAAAAAACTTGTAAAATGAAAGGGGAGTGGCCAGTTCTCCCAGCTCAGCTTTTCTCTGGTTTGGTTTGTTTTGGTTTTTAGCAATCTGGCTGTTCACTGAAAGCAAGCAGTCAGTTTGAGGCTGCTGGTTCAAGAAACAGCTGCATGGAAGAAGGTGTTCAATGCTGAATCCCTCTCTCCTGTATGACCCTGCGTTTGATTCTTCCTTTTGTGCCAAGGGGTGTTTATGGGGATTGTTGCAGGAATTTGGAACCGCATCATTAAGTTTGGATAATCTGCTGGGTTTTCAGGTAGGTTACGTTATCCTCTATTCTGATCTCTTATGTTAGTGATAGGTGAACCTTTAAAGGCAAGGTTTATGTTACTAATAATGTATCTAAGACAATGATATACACTGATCATAACCCATTGAAGTTTGTGGAGACATTTAGGGACAAAAATACTAGAGTGTTTAAATGGAGCTTGTTGTTACAGCTATTCACTTTAAAAGTTGTGATAGTGGCAGGATGAGAAAACATGATTGCCGACATATCATTGAAACTTGAAAGAGAAACAGAGGCATTCGGTGGCAGGAGTAAAACAGACCAAAACAAAGTGAAATAGTGCATGTTTGCATGATTATTGTCAATGTAAAGTATATGTGTGCTGTAAAGTGCTAACAGTTTGAGATTGAGGGCTTTTAAAAAGAAGCCATCTTTGGATACTGATGGTTCTTTTTTTAAGGAGGGGAATGTGACAATGCTGCTCCTTTAACAAGGTTATACCGTCCTTGGCTTTTTTTTTTCAGAACGGTCGTAAAAGTGGTGATTCCAAAAAGTCTATTTTTGAAGGGTTTTTGGGGTCAATTTGATTATAGCTAACAGATACTGCCTCAGGCAACAGGCTTTCAAGTTTTAAAAACTTGAACAATGAAAGAGGAATGGCCAGCTCAGCTTTTTTTCTGGTTTGTTTTGGTTTTTAGCAGACTGGCTGCTCACTGAAAACAGTCAGTTTAAGGCTGCTGCTCCAAGAAACAGCTACGTGGAAGAAGGTGTCCAAGAAACTGCTATCTCTCTCTCTCTCTCCTGCAAAACCCTCTGTTTGATTTTTCCTTTTATGCAAAGGTGTTGTTGCAGGAATTTGGAACAGCATTATTAAGTTGGGATAATCTGAGAGGTTAAGTTATTCTCTATTCTGTTCTCCTCTGTTTGTGTTTCATTCGGTAATCTTGCAAATAAATTCTGTTTTGTGTAAAACTAAGCGGTTGGGTCAGCTGCATCTCTCCTGCAATGTCCACCTTACGCCTGCTTAAAACAACTAGCAAAAGTTGGGTCTAGGCTACTTTCTTGAAATTTTTTGAGGGGGTCTGGCCTGGTCCATAATATACCGGCCACTACTCCACTCCAAATCTTCCTCCAGCTCCAAAGATATTCTTTGACCGTTTCTTTCCATTTCATATCACTCAGCAAGTTTTGTGTCAACATTTCCATAGTCCTTTTTGTTCCATGAGTTTTAATTTTTCTCATAAATGTTGTGTGGCTCTGTATCAAACGCATTCTTTAAATGCATGTGCAACAGATCAGCAGCATTACACTCAGTCATCCTTTCTATTGCCTTTTCAAAAAATATTACAGCAAGTTAGTTAAACATGATCTGGCATTTCGAATCCATGCTGGCTCTACCTAACCCATCCTTTTTTTTCCATGTGGCTCCTAATTCCATCTTCAATATTTGTTTCTTGTAGCTTAAAGTGAGTGTTCCATAATTGCTACGGTTATCCTTATCATCTTTTCTGAAAAAGGATGTAATGTTTGCGGTTCTGCAGTCTTCTGGCATCTTCTCTAAGATGGTAAAGACTGAAAGATTATGGGCAGTTCTTCTGCAATTTCAACTGTCACTTTCTTCACTGTCCTTTGACAAGTTTGCCAAGAACTTACATAAATTGCTGGGAATTGCTGTTTTTCAGCATTCTAACTGATCATGTCAATCAGGCAAATGCAGTAAAGAATATGTATCATAAATACTATTGAAGCCATAGTTTAAAAGGTGGTTCATAGAATTCTAGGTTTTATGATTGTCAATGTTTTCTTGAATGTATCCTTCTACTTATTTCATATCATGTTTCCTTTACAGGAAGGAATTAGAAAGTAGGAAGATCATTATTCAACACCCGCTGACAGCTGGCAATTCAGATTTCACAGAGAATTATACAAGCGTCTAAAACCCAATTGATTTAAATTTGAACAGCAAGGTAACAAACTCGTTGATTTTTGTTTGCACAATCCCTATCAGTCCTCTAGGCTTTAGAATGAAAATAATGTGAATGTAGCTGTGGGCCTACTTATCAGGCATTCTAAGCATTGATTTGAAGCCTGTTGATGATACTGGAATCCACAGAAGATATTTTAGTTCCACTAAACAAACTGAACTTGATCTTAAGACTTGAGTTTATTGTTCTGTTGAATCCTCCTTTGTGTGTAAACTCTGATAAAGTTAACCTTGATTGTTGTGGGTGATCCATATGGAGAACCAAAATCCCAAGGAGTTTATCAAACACAGAAGTTGCTGGAAAAGCTCAGTAGGTCTGTCAGCATCTGTGAAGAGAAATCAGAGTTAATAGTTCAGGTCTGGTGAGCCTTCCTCTGAACAGCTGCCAGACTTGCTGAGCTTTTCCAGCAACTTCTGTTTTTGTTTCTGATTTACAGCATCTGCTATTCTTTTGGCTTCAAAAGATCTTATGTTATCCAAGACCATGATTTTGAACTAAGTGTGAAAAGGCATTGTTCAGACCTTCTGCTCTGTGAGTTTATACAGCAATGTTTTCTTAACTCAGGAAACATCGCCAAGAACAGGATTATATGTAAACCAGACTTAGAATTTTAAAACTCTAAAGGAGACCATTTGGCTCAGATTCCTATGCCAATTGCTTAAAAATGCAATCAAATTAGTTCTGCTTGCCTGCTTTCTTTATGTAACTGAAAATTTCCATTGAAGTTGCCTTTCTCATTTTTGATGTTTGAGCTAACATTTGTGATTATGTCCTCTTGTCATTTGGCAGTATAGGTCTCATGAGTACCTTCTAAAATATATCACTGTCTTCGTTGTTAATTTATCCAGACTCTCCTTAAGTTAGAATAGACATCTGAGAATGATGGTGTGATAAAATCTTGAACATAATTTGAATTCAACCTCACACCTAAATAGGAATTCCACTCAATCGATGGAGAAGTTGCTTATTTAGATTTTCATCTGAAAGAAAGAAAATATCTTCTTTTCAGGTATTGCCTTAAAATTTAGTTATTCTTTAACATTTGCAATTCTAGCTCGCCAGTCTTCAGGAGGCACATGTAATATAGTTGATCAGATAAGTGTGTTACTATCCTGGATTGCATTCGTTTTAAGATGGACCATGACTTTTGACCAGGATCAAAGTTAATCTAGAGCTATATTGGCCTTACAAAGGTCTGGATTTTCATAGAGTATAACCATATCAGGAGATCATTAAAAATGGTAAGGAGACCTCGGTGGGATTTTCATTTCCATTCCCTTTTCTGGCATATTATGCTAGTTTGGGATAAAGGTGCAGGGAGTCCACCTACACACTCTTACCCACATCAATATATTTCAAGCTCACTATCACTACCCATAATTTTTGATGGACTTAGGTAGAAGCTGACAGATTGTTTCTGCTGGTCAGTGAATCAAAAACACAGGGCATAGACTTAGAATAAGGGGCGATCATTAAGAATTGAGATGCGGAAATGTTTCTTCAGGCAAGGTGTTGTGAATCTTTGCAATTCTCTGCCTTATAGAGTTGTGGATGTACATCATTTAGCACTTTCAGCTGAAAGAGAAAATAGTTTTGGTCTTTTAAGGAATCAAGCGATATCGACAATGGGCAGGAAGATGGAGTTGAAGCCAAGATCAGTCATGATCCAAATAAATGGTCAGCTATTTAGTCTACTTGTGCTCCTATTTATTGCATTTATTCTGTCCATTGACATGATGATTCGTAGCATGTCAGAAGTCATGAACCACAGGGGAACCATAGACTCGAGCCAGGAACAAAAATGTACAGATTTTTAACATTACCTTTGAAATACATTGCCCAAGTTACTTTTTGATAAAGCTATCAATCAACACAGTCATGCCAGTTTATGCATCTTATGTGGTCAGGTTACTACAAGGTTATAAAGATGTCAATCAAAAAAGTATCATTTGTCTGCAAGCTGTATCAACATTGCCTGTTGAGCGCTAAGTGGATTTAGCCATTCTTGGAGCTCAACTGAACATTCAGAATGAAGCAATCTGGCAACTATTTCCACAGGAGCAGTTGCAACTAATGGCCAGACGTCTTTTTTTTTAAATGGCCTCTTTTTAAATGTTTGACTGAGTTCCAAAGATTAATGATTAATGGGTCAAGTCACACAAATCTTCATAGATAGTAGCACTGTTTTTTAGTATTGGATGCTGATGGGAAGATTGGAGCCTTTGAAGTTTTATTAAGTTGCTGCATTTTGTTGTAGTTGTGCTTTATTATATACATTAACCAAAGTGTCTTGAATGCTGGCTGTTAATTTTTAAAGCCATCCAATTTGTTTAACACCTGAGTTTACTTTACTTTCATAGTGCTGTTCTCTACTTGAGTCACACCTATTTCTTTCTCTGGGGGTTCATATTGTTTAAGGACAAGGTTATGCATTTTCTGGCATAAACTCCAGATTCAATTAAGGCAGTGACTTAGTTCAGGACTTTTTTCAATGACTTAACAGCAATTGATTATTAATTGCTAAAAGAATTTTAGACATTGAACCTGGTTGCTAGTTCATGTCTTGGCCTTGAAGGCCACACCCTCAGTTTGATCACAGGAAGGCCTTCTCAGATGGGTGATCTTGCTTCCAGTTCTTTTCAATTTTCTTACTGAAATTGGACAAGCCTCCTGACTGAAGGTGGGAGTACTCCCTAATCAACTGTAGTTCCCTTCATCCTGCTAAGGACTGATCCCCTTTGTTTTTCAGATTTGCAATTTAGTTGAAGTATAGACAGTTATTTGCCATGTAAGCTGCTGGCACATACCATAGATTTAACATTGACATAGCACAGAACCATAGCGGAGCATGTTCCTCCTTAAACCCTTAAGAAGCTGCCTGTAAGTCCGTCTGCACTAAAAAGCAATGTTAGTAACAGAGATGTCAGCCTGTGAGATTGGACTGAAAATTAAGACAAATCACAGAGACATGCAGCCTCCACCTATGTGCAAAGTGATTGAGTGCTAAGAAAGTAAATTAAAAGTTATAAGATGCATGAGATGTGTATGGATCCCATGGATAACTATATTCAAATGATTTTGAGTCCAAACTTTTGTGAGAGCATTATTTCAGTTGGTCATACTCCATTAAACTTGCACCTCACTGTTTACTAGCACCCTATATTGAGTCAAATAATTAAAACTTAATTAACTGTTAACCAATATATCCATCAATTGTTCCCTCATTTGAGTAGGTTTCAGACATTCTTTTAGACTTGGCAGAAGTTTACAAATCATACAGGTTTCCCCGAGCTCCAAAGTAAGTTCCTGAAAAGCTGGTATGTAAGTTGATTCAAAAGCAGCCATGATGGGGTGAGGCTGATGATTTGGTGATGCCCACTTGCATTGATGAAAAGTGGAAAATTACTTTATGGTCTAATCATGGAGCACGCAGGAAGTTTGTAATGTAGAATGTATTATCTGAAGGGCTGGAGAAGCAAGCAGTGAGCCGCTGCTGCAAGTTAACCACTCTGACTTTCATGTCAGGGATTGACACTGTCTATTTTCTCTGGAAAGGAGAGAATTAAGAGCTGTGTCGATATGAGACAAATTTAGCTAATAATGAGAAGTCAATACATGGAAATAAGATAGTTGCTGCTCATTAATGAGATTCAGAACTTAGTTTTTAAATCTTAAGGGAAAATCGAAAAAGTTTGCTAAATGTTGAGAAATTGATTTTTTCAATTTTAATATACTTGCACAAATCTCGTGCCATTGCCCATGCCTCTCCAGGGAGCAAAACGTTCCACCCTCTGCCTTCCTTGGCATCCAGTTATTTCCTAAGACCATTGATGAAAATACTTAAAATGCCTCTTCACATTAAACATATAACACAAATTGAAGTTGACTTTAAAAGAGCTCTAGAAATGCAAGTTGGTGTGAAAAAACATGCCACTATTTCCAATATTTAGAATTTACTGTATTTTGAAAACTTGTAGCAGAAAATTTTACAATTCTTGAACTGAAAAGTTAAAGACTACTTGATTTGGGTTCATACATTACTAGATAGAATGCATCCTGGAACAATACAAATTTCTGTAAATATTACAAACTTTTATACAAAAAGCATAACTGTCCATATTATATCTTCTCTAATTTTATGTTCATTTTCTATCTTAAAGGAATTTAAAAAAAAACTATGTTGTGTTCCAGTATTTTACTAAATAATATTTCCTTGCATCAATCACCAAATATCTATGGGATCTTTATTCTTGGCTGATCAATATCATCAAACTAAGATTGAAAAGAATATAAAGCCTGACTAAAGCTTGGATGGCAAAAAAAATTTCAGCTCTTAAACATTAAAATTATTTTTAACATATAAGTTTAGAAGATAGGACCATTATGCACAAATTCTCTAAAATATTTGAGTGACACCCGACAATAAGAGACTTGATTTCCAGCCGAGAAGATCTTTGGTTATTTATTTTCTCAGTCTTCTCTCCTTTTTAAGAGGTATCAATAAGCCAAGGGACAATGTCAAAGGCAAAACCAAATATCCAGTACATTTTCCAAGCCTTCACTTATATACCCACAAGAATGTAATTCAGCCTTACATGTCGAAAGAAATGGTTTGTGCATTACGGTCAACTCTATGTTAATTCTGTGTGAATAACATGAACATAATTTCCAGTAGAATTCACAGGGAGGCATTCAGGAATAGAAACTGTAAATAATTTCTTCTCATTATCTAGATAGCCGAAATATTCAAATGAATTGTAGCACCTGAACTACAATACTGGCTAAAAGCACATATTTCTAAGGAAACCAAAGCTCCAACTTGCAATTCTCATGTGACAAAATCATTGTCCTTAGATTTAGTTTCAAATGTTGGATGAAAGGTTGTGCAAACAAATTTTTTAAGTATACCCTGGAACAGATTAAAATATACTTTGAGGTCTGAATGGCTCAGTTCAACACTGGAAATATATTTCCCAATCAAATTATTTGGCATAAATCTCAGTTAAAAGAGCGTTATAGGCAGGTTACTAAACATTGTTTAAATTTGCTCAGAAGAAGAAACAAAATTAGTCTCATTACCACACAAATTACTTACTCTCTGCCACTGCTAATGCAATAATCTGTGTTATAATCTCGCTTGAAAGAGAAAATTTGTCAAAGAGAACTGTTAAAGATTAACTGGCCATTTTTGATTATTTAATGTCATTTTATTTTCCTATCCTATGACAGTCCTAACAATACAATTAGTGCTGCATGCACAGTGAATTACTTCATAGGATGATGTTTACTTTGTTGATATTTCCTTTGTTGAATTGAGGCGCAACCATTCATAGATTTTATCAATTACTGACTGGAACATCCTATCATATGTTCAGATGTCAAAGGATCTAGGTAACAATGTCAGAAATGTAAACAATAAATCAAGTTATTGTTCCTTTATCTTGTTAGTGTTTTTCAATGTGTAAAGCGTTTACTTTTAGTTCGATGTCCAGTCAAATCTTTATATGAAATATTTACATACTTTCACTGCAGCATTCAATTATGATCGAGATAATGATACAGATCATTTTACTTTATTCTATTGGAATCTTTCACAAAAACTCATTAAAATAAATTATCTTCAAGTATGGATTATAGGTTGGTTTCTTGAAGTACTTCAATGTATTCAAACTTATGAGACTTTACTTAATTCATTAATCATTAAGTATATTTCTGATTGTTTATAACTTTGCTGTGTTTGGTGCAATAGTAAATATTAAATTACAAAAGAATGCTGTACAGTAATTTATATTCTTCAATTGTCGTTACTACATTTCCAGAATACTCATGATGTCATTGAAATGTATGTCATTGAAAGAAAATTACTCAGGAAATTTGACATTCGATAGACTTCATTATAAGTCATTCTGACTAAATGGAAATGTATATGAATGTAAAATTAATGTGAATATTTGCATTAATGTTTTATGGTTTCATTTGAGAAATATATTCACAAATAATTACTAACATCACTTTGAAATCAGTTTTTTTATTACACACATTTATATACCATTTACAGGTTGGGCAATGGAAGCCTCCTCTTATTCCAAAAGTCATATGAAACTTTGAAAATTATTCTTATCTGTTTATAATTAAATACCTTATAAGATTTGTATACACATTGATTCAATACTTCAATTTAATATGTTTAGTTATCACTTCTTCCTGTTTGCTTTTACTTCCACATATATTTGGTTTCTGCACACAAATGTACATAAGTCAGTTTCTTATGCACACTTCTGCACGACTTAATGGAACTGCATGATTTAAGAAGTGTACCAGTATCAGGCACAATCACTAATGATTGAATAAGCCAAATCCTCTTTACTCTTCATCATTTCCCCAACCCAAATAAGCCTCAGTCTAAAATAATATATGTTTAATTAGTGTTCTGTTCTAGAATTCTTCAAGCTTTGAATTTCATAAGGACTATAATGGGGTAGAGAAAGGGAGGTTGTGGCACACTGATATGTCCCTACCTTTGAACCAGGAGGCCTGGATTCAAATCCCACTTGCTCCAAAAGTGTATAACATCACTGAAATAGGTAATTTAGAAAATATCTAGACTAGGTAGAGGTGAAATGTCCTCATTGGTAGCAAGATCAAAAACCAGGAAATACCAATTTAAGGGAATTGTGTTATGAAGTTGGTGTGTAGTGCTCCTTTAAGAGAGAGTGAATGCTGTTCTGAACTGAGTGATTACAAGTACCTGTGTATATGACTAGATGGCAGTCTCAGAGTGTACTGGAAAATTGAAAATATGTAACATTTGGCTGTGAAATGGATACCTGAGTTGCTTGACAACAATTTGTATTTAACCAATCAGTTTAAATTATGCCCCAGGATACTAAAACCTAATCGATTTTGAATTCATGATTTTGCCAACATTGAACCAATGTGCCAATCCGATGTTGGGGATATAAAAATGCAGACATTTTTAAAAAAGCAGAGAGAGTAACTGCCATTGAGAGTGATCCAAGAAATCAGGAAATACTCTCCATCAAAGGAACCTTTTCATAGAAACATATTTGCAGTAAAAAGAAAGAAGATGATCCAGGGAGATTTTCAGCCAGAAGAAGGAAGATCAAAGATGACAGCAGATGTGCTGTTTTTAAATTAAGTTGATGTAATTTTAGTAAGTAGCTTATTGGAACAGCATATTGTCGTAGAGTTGGACGCAGATAATAAGCAGTGAAGAGAAAAGGGAACTTAAGAGTTGTGAATAGTTGTTGTTTAACATTCACATTTATAGTTAAAAAATAAATTGATATTATTTTCTTTAAATAGTGGAATTTGGGAATTTGCTGTTGTAGAGTCATAGAGATGTACAGCACAGAAACAGACCCTTCGGGCCAACTTGTCCAGGCCGACCAATATCTCAACCTAATCGAGTCCCATTTGCCAGCACTTGGCATATCCCTCTAAACCCTTCCCTTCCTATTCATATACCCATCCAGATGCCTTTTAAATGTTGTAATTGTACCAGCCTTCACCAGTTCCTCTGGCAGCTCATTCCCTACACACACCACCCTCTACGTGAAAAAGTTGCCCTTAAGATCTCTTTTATTTTTCCCCTTTCACCCTAAACCTATGCCCTCTAGTTCTGGACTTCCCCCACCCCAGGGAAAAGACTTTGTCTATTTATCCTCTCCATGCCCCTCATGATTTTATAAACCTCTATAAGGTCACCCCTCAGCCTTCGACATTTCAGGGTGAAAACCCCAACCTATTCAGCCTCTTCCCCTGTCACTCATATTTTAACAGATTACAGGATGAGGTGAGCTTTTTGGGTGTTTGGTTTAATTAACAGAAGGGTTCACTGCCATGTTGTAACAATTGCTAAAAGCAATAGGAATTCAAATATTTTTACAAAGGCTATGTTTAGGATCTATAATACATTGCCTAAGAGGAAGGTGAAAGCAGATAAATTTCAAAAGAGACTTAAATTGCATTGTTACAATGTAAAAGGCAGCCATTCAGCATACCCTATATGCACCAGCTCTTTGAATGTGTGATTCCCTTAATGCTATCCCCTGCAGCCTTTTCTCCATAAGCATGCACGTTCTTCCTTTTCAAATAAAAGAGTAAATTCCCTTTTGAATGTTTTAATTGAACCTGCCTTCATCAGTGTCAGGTAATACATTCCAGATCTTAACAATTTGGCATCTTTAAATGGCTCCCCCTCCCCTGCCCCTTCCTCCCAATCATTTTTGTCAATTACTTTAAATGTGTGCCGTCTTATTTCAGTTACTTCGCAAATTGCAACAGTTTCTCCCAATCTACTCTGATCAGGCCCTTCATGATTTTGGAATACCTTTATCCATTTCCTCTCAGCCTTCTTTTCAAAGGATTTATACAGACCTGACGTTTTCCAATCTATCTTCATAAGTTCCACATCCCTGAAATCATTCATGATTTTTTTTAACGCTCTCAAGTGCTCTGACATCCTTCCTAAAATGTGACAATCAGAATACTCCAACTCAATAAACATTAATTCAGGAGAATCAAAAAGCAAGGCTATGGAGAAATGGTGAACTATCTAAATTGCTTTTGCAGACAGTTAGCTCAGATTCAGTGGATGAAACAGTCTTTTATTCCATAACCATTTTTTAATATTCTAAGGGTGGCTCAGTGTCAGGTACGCAGGTTTGACTCCAGCCTCTGGTGACTGTGTGGAGTTTGCATATTTTCCCCCATGTCTACATGTTTCCTCTGGATGCTTATGTTTCCTCATAGTCCAAAGGTGTCAAGGTTTGGTGGATGAGCTAAGTTGCTCATAGTATCTAGGGATGTGCAGGTGGGGTGGATTAGCTGTGGGAAAGGCAGGGTTACAGGGATGGGATGCTCTTTGGTGGGTAGGTATGGGCTTGATGGGCTGAATTTAAAAATGTGTTGCTGGAAAAGCGCAGCAGATCAGGCAACATCAAGGGAGAATGAGAATTGATGTTTCAGGCATAAGCCCTTCTTCAGGAATGGAAGAGCTTATGCCCGAAACTTCGATTCTCCTTCTCCTTTGATGCTGCCTGACCTGCTGCGCTTCTCCAGCAACACATTTTTAAGCTCTGATCCCCAGCATCTGCAGTCCTCACTTTCTCCTCCTTGATGGGCTGCTTCCACTATGTAGGGATTCTATGATTCTAAATTGCAGTGGTTAATTAGAAGAACTGAGGAAACTTCCAGTAATACCATTTAATATACATAGTATGCTACACTTTTGAAATAAATGTACTGTATTGAGATGTAATGGTACGTGAAGGGCGAATCAGAAACAGTAATGATTAAGAGATTGGTTAATTGTAGGATTGGGAACAAATGCTCTACCCAGTTCCACATTTCAGCTAAGTTTCTTATTTTCTTTATAAAAGTTAAAATACTGCGAATATTGGAAATTTGCAGCGAAATCAGAAAATGTTCAGTGAGTTGGGCAGCGTGTGCGGTGAAAAAAAGCATATCGTTAAGGCCAATGATCTTTCATCAGCACTGGGTCACTCACTTTTTATTTGAAGAATATTCTAGGACCTGTCAATTCCCAAGCCATGACTCTGTTGTCGTTAGTCTATCAGTCGCGACACGCCTTGAAAATTTGTGATCATTCTCCATGATAAATGTAGTAAGGATCCCACAATGTGCAGATATTACATTTTCTGTTCAATTCTACTTTTTTCTCAATAACTTTAAATCTTACACCTTCTGCAATTTTGCATTATTCCACATCCCCGGTTTTCTTTTCACGCGATATTTTCTGTTTATTTCAGGTAAGCTTTGCGCTGCTTTCCAATGTTATTAAACCGGCTGCCCGTCTCCCATCCAAAACTTCCATAGCTCCGGTCACACTGACGCAAGAAAATATTCTCGGGCAAAGGCAAGATGTTGAAGATTTATTTTTCCCCCGTGCTGAAAAAGCACCAAACAACTCTGTGGAGAGAGAGAAGTACACATTTCTAGACCTGTACGATTGTTCTTCGGAGTTACACGAAGCAAATCACCAGTTTATTATATCCGCGCAGAATTCATTCCTGGTCTCATGCGCGGGCACAGTACCGCGCGGTTTAAAGCTCCCTGAGCCGCGCACCATGTTCCGGTCTCTCGCTTCTGGGCCGCATGCGCAGTGCTTATGTTGTCTGAAGCGTTGGTTTGTCGGGGACTCGACACGAAACGGGGGTCGGCAGCTGCGGGAATGGAGCCGGTGGCCCCAGGTAAAAGGATGGCGCTCGTGCCCTGGGGGGTGGTGTGAGGCAAGGAAAATGTAATTGTCAGTCATTCAGTAAAGGCTTGATGGCGGGGTTAGGTGAGAATGGAAAGGAAGGGTTGGTTCGGGGCCCAGTCTCCTGCTCGCAGCCAGAGCGTTTGGAGGAAAAGAAATATTTCTAACTTAAGACACGATGGGTTGTTTCTCGGGTGAATGTCTAATCGGATACCTTGGAATCGAGGCCTGCCCCGATTCCCCAGCGACGGGGTGAGGCAGACACGAAGTTCAAGCCTGTTTGTAAACAGGTGAAACGGGCTGAGAGTTCCTGGGTGACGGTGAGGAAGCCAGGCCCAGAGCAAAGCCACGGGCCTGGAAGCGAAGAAAGTGGTCGTGGCGTCTTTATAGTGAGCCTTTCTTTCTATCCCTCTACTGTGGCCTGGTGCAGGGTATGCTAGAGCGATCTAGTTGTTTCGGTCGGAGAGCTGTGTATTGGGGTAAACGAGACGTGCTCATTACGGAGGAAAGGCAGCTTTAAATTCGCCCGTGGGGCGCGATAACTCGGTGTAGTGGGGAGGAAGGTGGACACATGACTTTTAAAAGCTATAAAATTAGGTTGTATAGGTTCTCTTTTACAATAAAGGACTCCGTGCGAAGGAACGTAATATCCGTTTCCAGGAAGCTTAACAGTAGGCGACCAGTCAACCCCCTCGAATTTAATAAGGTCAATTCATTCGCATTTATTTTTGCTGAAGGATTGTTCAGTCTCATACACTTGGTGGATTTAAAGCATGCTCGACGAAAGTATATATGCAGAATCTACTGTTTTCAAAGATAGAGGATGAAATTACAATTGAAATCTGTTTAACGCCTATTTGTTTCCTATTTTTTGATTTGGGTCAATGCTTGGTCTTCGGTTACAGAACCAACTTGCACATTCTCCGTGTCTGCGTGAGTTTGCTCCGGTTTCCTCCCACAGTCCAAAGATGTGCAGCTTGGGTGAATTGGCCATGCTAAATTGTCCGTAGTGTTAAGTGAAGGGGTAAATGTAAGAGTATGGGTCTGGGTGGTATACGCTTCGGCGGGTCGGTGTGGACTTGTTGGGCCGAAGGGCCTGTTTCCACACTAAGTAATCTAATCTAACGCAAGGATCCTATAAAGTAGCATTCAAAGAATACGTTCCTATGCAGTTTACTTTTTTCAAGGCAATGTGTCTCTTCTCGGTTCAACAAGAAATGGGGGAATAAAGGGGAAAAAGTAGTCGTCTTTGTGCAGAGTACTGGAATTTTGATTTACTTTTAACTTGAATATCAGTTTTCCACTATCAGTTTTTCTCACATCAATGCTGGATGAACTACAGTTGTCTCTAAGTAAAAATTGGAAGACAAAAGCCATTGTCTTTGACCTGCACTACAAACCTTTGTTTGCCTCTCATTAATTTTTGGATCAATCTCTGGTTACTGCCAACAACCTTGATGACCTGTTTAATCTCATTGAATTTGGAGCTTATCCTCTCCATTGTAAAGATCTCACAACGTCAATTTCTGTATTATTATCTGTCCCAACTCCGCTTACCTGCTGCTCAAACTATTGGCCATGCTTTGGTTACCTTCAGCCTAGGAGAAAGTGAGGACTGCAGATACTGGAGATCAGAGCTGAAAATGTGTTGCTGGAAAAGCGCAGCAGGTCAGGCAGCATCCAAGGAACAGGAGAATCGACGTTTCGGGCATAAGCCCTTCTTCAGGAATGAGGAAAATGTGTCCAGCAGGCTAAGATAAAAGGTAGGGAGGAGGGACTTCGGGGAGGGGCGTTGGAAATGCGATAGGTGGAAGGAGATTAAGGTGAGGGTGATGGCCCAGATGGCCTCCTTCTTCAAAGACCGCAATTTGCCCCCAGACGTGATCGACGATGCTCTCCACCGCATCTCCTC
>NC_057736.1:26250479-26251319 GCF_004010195.1 Chiloscyllium plagiosum
AACCCAACCACCCTGTGGCTCAACACTTCAACTCTCCCTCCCACTCCACCAAGGACATGCAGGTCCTTGGACCCCTCCATCACCAGACAATAGCAACACGGCGGTTGGGGGAAGAGTGTCTCATCTTCCGCCTAGGAACCCTCCAACCACAAGGGATGAACTCAGATTTCTCCAGTTTCCTCATTTTCCCCTCCCCCCACCTTGTCTCAGTCAAATCCCTCAAACTCAGCACCGCCTTCCTAACCTGCAATCTTCTTCCTGACCACTCCGGCCTATCACCCTCACCTTGACCTCCTTCCACCTATCGCATTTCCTACGCCCCTCCCCCAAGTCCCTCCTCCCTACCTTTTTTATCTTTACCTTCAGCCTAGACTATTCTAATACATTCTTTGTTATATCTCTCATCTTTTTTGTCCTTAATAAAGTTGAATATGTCCAATGTTTTTACCTATGAAAAATTATGACTGCAGATGCTGGAAACCAGAGTCTAGATTAGGGTGCTGGAAAAGCACAGCAGTTCAGGCAGCTCCTCGGATGCTACCTGAACTGCTGTGCTTTTCCAGCACCACTCTAATCTATACCCCAAATTCTTCATATCCGCTCGCACACTCACACCCCCTCACAGACTTAAGACACTGTACACTCACTACATACACAATCAGGAGATGCCGGTGTTGGACTGGGGTGTACAAAGTTAAAAATCACACCACCAGGTTATAGTCCAACAGGTTTAATTGGACTATAACCTATGTTGTGATTGTTAACTACATATATATACAATCTCTCTCCTCTCTCTCTCTCTCTCTCTCTCTCTCTCTCTCTCTCTCTCTCTCTCTCTCT
>NC_057736.1:26251336-26310259 GCF_004010195.1 Chiloscyllium plagiosum
CTCACTCTCTCTCACTCTCTCTCACTCTCTCTCTCTCTCTCTCTCTCGCACAAAACCCCAATACAGACAGACCCACATGCGCACATATTTTGTGGGGTGAATTTGTACTTGCAGAGTTACATTGTACTTTGCTCAAAAACTGCATGAATGCATGTAAAACTCTGATTCTAATCTAAACGTCATGGTATAGACAGAACACAGGGGGCTAACACCTTCAACATATTGTCTAGCTAACACCAATTGTTACAGCTAACTTGAGAATGCAACTTTTTTTTGATAAAGTTTTGTGATTTACACGTGAAAGAAGTGAAACTATCATGGTATTTGAACAGATGAAAGACTCAACAGACAATCAAGGTATTTTTCAATGTATAATTTCAGTTACATCACACTGTAAATTTTTGCTATAAATTCTGTGCCTTACAATTGTCCTCCACAATCACCTGATGAAGGAGCAGTGCCCCGAAAGCTAGTGCGCTTCCAATTAAACCTGTTGGACTATAACCTGGTGGTGTGTTTTTTTTTAACTGATTTAAATTGGTTTCCAGTCCAAAGTGCCCCAGTTTTTAAAAAAAAACTTTACTGTTCAAAAAAGGCATCCGGGTGAGTAGGATGGGGTTAGAGGAATATGGGCCAAATGCTGGCAAATAGGGCTAGATTTATTTAGTGTACCTGTATGTCGGATGAAGGCTCTGTTTCCATGTTACGCGTCACTGATTCTGTGTCCATGTCCTCAGTGGTCCCCCATTTTTAATCTGTACCCATTTTGAAATCATCTGACACCTCTTCCAAAGGGATGTTAATTAAACCAGAGATCCAAATGCTTGCTGTTTTAGATGCAAAAGATTCTGATGAAATATCTGAAGCACTGTAGTCAACATCTCTTGCAAATGTCTAATTACTGTTATGAAGGATTTATTTAGTTTTCACTTGGGTGTAACTGAAATTATATTCAGATGAAATGAGGGAAGAGAATTTTTTTAACCTCCAGACAATTCAATTGCTTAATAGCTTACGAAGTATTTCTGAGTGTAGTAACTATTCTAGTATAGGAATGTTAAATTACTTACGATATAATTAAGGGATAGTCCATTTTTGTGCTTTTGGTAAAAATTATCAATCTCAAAGTTTGTGCAAAAGTAAAATTACAATTAACAGTTTGCTGTAAATAAGCTCCCATTGCTTATCATTAAGAAGCAAGTCAAAAAGAATGTTTTCAATTAAAAAAAACAAGGTTATAAAGGAGTCATCTATGGTTCGGTGACTAGTTCACACTTCTCCAAATCAGAAGGTTATGAGATTATGTGCACCAGGGACTCAAACACACAGTCAAAAGACTCCATGTAATACATTATAATGGTTCAAGAAGGCAAATCATTACCACCTTCTTAACAGCAACCAGGAATGGGCAACAAATGCCAGCTTGGCCAGGGATGCCCATGCTCCACGAGTGACTGCAAAAAGAAAGGACTGGTGCAGATAAGAAATTAAACCAAAGCCCATGAGTAAACAATCTGATGTCAATATCTTACAGAAGAATAATTAGTGTCCCTAGTATCCTGGCCAATGTTTACCCCTCAGCTCTCCACTAAAACTGCTGAAACAGATTTACTAGCAATTATTGTGTTGATGTTTGTGGGATCTTTCTGTATGTAAATTGGTAGCTGCATTTCCTGTGTTACCATAATTGTTTATCTAAAGTGCGTTGGTTTTAAACTTATTTGGAACCTCATAACATTTTGAAAGATGCTATGTATAAATGCAAGTCTTTGTTTGCTAAGAAGGTTTGGCTACTAGAGTTAATGTTGCTTGAAATTGTCATGCCAAATCTGACAGGAATAAGCATGGACAACCAAGGTTATTGTGACATGGAGTTTCTACATGATTAATTATTTAATCTGGTTACAATCAAATGAAGTAATGCATAAGATCAACTTGTAAACATAAATATGTTGGCACTGAAATCAATTTGCTCTCGTGACTGTAATCTTTTGTACTAGTTCAGTAAAACCTTTACTCAAGACGCACTTGCCTACAAAACTGTCCATGCCACCAGGTGGTGGTGGTGCATTTATTGGGAGTGCGATTGATATGTTACTGAGAGAAGCAGACATCTGTGCTGCCCAGATCCTGGTCAGATTTAACTCCTCTATCAGATCTGCCATGCCACCCCAAAATTTAGTTTCTAAGATCGAAAGCATCAGATGGGTCTGTTGATGTGCTGTTTCAGAAATCTCAGTTAATTGAACCAGTGATTACAATCTGTGATTAACTGTCAATTGAGGCTCCAAACCGACAATCCTGCTGTAGTTTTAAAAAGTTTCTCGACCCAAGCACCTTGACCCTGTTCGAGTTATGAATCAAATATGTTGCGTGCACAGCTTGATTACACTGATTCATGGTAGATCTTTTTTGAGTTTCTGATAATGAATTGGCATGGAACTGGGACGTAATTTTAACTTGGCAAATAGGGTGTTATGTGCAGCGATTTGCTGTTTGTCACTCTAGCAGAAACCTCCAATTAGTAAGAAGCACACTCAGTGTGAGGTTGCCCCACAGTGAGATGAAGACTGTGAGTTACTGACTTTTCTATTGGAATTGCGATGCAGAGGGGGACAGAGATGCTTTAGCTAAGGTTTACTGCAAGAAGTAAACTCTCCAGAGTGAGTGTTAAGTGAGAGCAGATAAAAGGAGTGGTTTGACAGATAGTGAACCTGGTGGAGTACCATAGTGTGCAGCAAAATGCAGGGAAAGAAGCTGTTGGTGAGTGGGATTTATGAATATTTCTAGTCATGCAATTAAGATTAAGGTCTTTAGTTTTTGTGTAGGTCTCTGCTGTTTTTCTTTTTCAAAACGAAAAAACTGCTTACGTATTAGATTGATACTGACTTTCTTTTATTTTGCAAGTTAAGTGTAGCGAGCTAGGAATCACAAGTAATTTATTTGAGTCAAGTCAATGTGATAGTGATGACAGGATGGGTAATGTGCTAATGTTTGTGTGTGGAAGCTGCTGGACACGTGTGATCCAGAATGAATACGTCTCTAGTAAATGATTTGGAGGTGCTGGGGTGTACAAAGTTTTTAAAAATCACGCAACACCAGGTTATAGTCCAGCAAGTTTATTTGGAAGCACTAGCTTTCGGAGCGCTGCTCCTTCATCAGGTAGTTATCTCTGAAAGACCGCACTCTGAAAGCTAGTGCTTCCAAATAAACGTGTTGGACTATAACCTGGTGTTATGTGATTTTTAATTCTGTGTAGTAAATGTCTGCATTTTGAGGAGCTGGGGTCTGAGCTGCATATGCTGCACCAGGGAAAATTGCCTTGACACTTTGCTCTGGAGAGTAGTCACACTTCTCAAACTTAGTCATTCAAAATTGATCTATGATCAGGGACAGAAAGATGTGACTGTAGGTGGCAGAAATGAGGACCTGGGGGTTAAAGTAGAGGTGTCTCAACCCCAGCCATTGACCAACAGTTGCAAGGTTTTTGAAAGCCTTGTGAATAAGAGTGGGAGCTGTGGGAATGGTGAACAAACTAACCATCACCTTGGTCCAGCGTGTCATTCAGGTTGGGGCAGGAAATAAGAATGGAGTTGTGGGAGGGGATGGTAATGTTAGGGTATAGATAATGGTCTCTGCAGCTGAGTGGTAGTTTCATGGGCTATGTTGCCTGCTTGGTGCAAGGATTAAGGACATCTTAGTAATGGAGGAGAACTTGGGGAGGGAGGGGAGAGATGCAGTAGCCATTGTCCATGTTGGCGCCAATGGTATTAGTAGGAGTTGAAAAGAGATTTGATTTGAACAGTTAGGCACAAAATGGTTCTTTACATAAATGCACATAGTACTTGGAATAAAATAAATGAATTAACAATACAAATATAGGTTAACAGATATGATCTTGTAGCCATTATTGCAACATGGTTACAAGAAGATCAAGGCTGGGAACTAAATATTCAGAGATATGACGTTTTGAAAGTACTGACAGGAAGGAAAGGGTGGTGAGATAGCATTGTTGACATGAGATGGAATAAGTCTGATAGAAATGACTGAATGTGGATTGAAGGATGTAAGGTCTATATGTGTACAGAAATAAAACGTGAGTGAGGACATTAGGAGTAGTCATGATCTGCCTTAACATCTACACAGTCGACATGAAAAAACATGAGATAGAGGATATACCATTGCTGATTTTATTCATCTTGTAGAGTGAGAGTCACATTGGTAGGGGAAGCCATGAGCAAGAATTCAGTGTGTACTTGGAACAGTTTCTTACTATTATATTGCAGATCCAAGCAGGGATCAGTCTTTTAGATCTGATGTTGTGTAATGAAGTAGGTTTCGTAAATGATGCCAGAGTATGCCCCTCAGTGGCCATAAACATTTGGCATTCAATTTAATGTGTAGGAATGTGAGTCAGAGACAATTGTGCTAAGCTCAAATAAGGGTAACCACAGTAGAATGAGGACAGAGCTGGCAGGAGTGGTAAAGGAGTTTTTGCAGCAAAGAAGGTTTAGGAAGAATGGCAGCATTCCAGGAAGCTCAGGACCAGAGTCATCTTGGGGTGCTTGTCCACAGATTTCTGATGATGGCAGGATAGTTAATAGGGCAATGCGGACTGTTCCCTTTCAGTCGTCATGTTGGTTATAAGAGTAGGGTGGTTATGTTGGAGCTGGTCAAAGCTTTGGTTATGCCACAGCTGGAGTAGTGTGTGCAATTCTGGTTTCCACTGCAGGAGGAATGTGATTGCACTTTTAATGGGTGCAGAGGAGATTTAACAGGATGATGCCTAGGATGGAATAGTCTAGCAATGAAAGGGTATCTTGGGTTGTTTGCTTTAGAGCAGAGACTTCTGAGAGGGAACCTGCTTGAGGTATGCAAGATTGTGAGGGAATGGACAGAGTGGACAGAAAGCAGTCCTTTCCATTAGTTGAAGGGTCAGTAACAAGGGGGTGTACCTTTTAATAATGTGAAAGGCAGGTTTAATGGGGATTTGAGCAACATCTTTTCATCCAGAGAGTAGTGGGAATTTAGAATGCACTGCCTGGAAGGGTAATTGAGGCAAGAAGCAGCAAACCTTTAAAAAAATTACTTGGATGAGCACTGAAATGTCATAACGTTCAAGGCTATGGACCAAGTGCTGGAAAGTAGGACCAATGACATTCAGTGGTTTTGTTTTTTTTTGGTGCAGATTTGATGGGCTGAAGGGCCTGTTTTGTACTCTTTCTGTATTTAATAAAATACTTCATGGCTCACAGCAAAGATCTATTCCAGTGAGAAAGAAAGGAAGGAGATAAGCCAATCATAGTTAGCCAGGAAAGTTAGGGATAGAATTGAATTGATGAAAAGGACATATACGTGGCAAAGATTAGTGGGAAGCAGAGGATTGGGAAACTTATAAAAACCAACAAAAGGTGACCAAAAAGCAAGAAAATAAACAGTATAAATTTGCAATATCCAGGTGGACAGCAAGAATGTCTTTCAGACTCATTTGTAGACCTGACAGTTGAACATACAGTAAACAGTGCTTCAAACCAACAATTGCAGAAAAACAACATGCAGACCAAATACTTAACCGCAGAAGCAATCATCCCAACACCCACAAATGGAGCTGCATAAAGACATTATTTCGATGAGTTACCTCCCACTACAGCACCCAAGAACTACAAAAAACAGAAGAAAAATATCTGTACAATGTTTTCAAGAAAAATAGGTACCCAATCAACACAGTCCGCCAGTTCCTCAAACCCAAACAAGCAGACACAACGTAACCAAAATCTCTATAGCCACATTACCTTGCATCAAAGATATATCAGAAATGACTTTCAGACTACTCGGACTCCCTTGGCATCATGGTAGCCCACAAACCTACCAACACACTTAAACAGCAACTAATGAACTTAAAGGATCCATTAGATGCCATCAGCAAAATTAATGTCATTTACATGATACCATGCAAGAACTGTTTTAAAAAAATACTATATCAGACAAACTAGCAGGAAACTTGCCACTAGGATACATGAACACCAGCTGGCCACCAAATAACACAATCCACTAACACTAGTTTCTATACATACAAAGAAGGATACTACTTTGAGGCAACACATTTCCTCCTAGGGCAGGTGAAACAAAGATACACACAAGAATTCTTACAGGCATGACATTCTAACCAGAACTCCATCGATTAAAAACATTGATTTAAGTCCTATCTACCTTTCCTTGGGGGATAAAACCGGACATGACATCAACAACCTTAAGAAACCAAGACCTATAAATAGAAAGGTGGAACATACCACCAGCACTTCACCAGAGACTCTCTGCTGATGTTACCTGGTATGGCTTGAAAACAAACCTTCAAGCTCAGCAAGCTAACTTGCATACTTTTCATCAACCTGAGCTACAAATCTTCTCAAAAATTGCTAACTTCTTTCGATATTTTGGTTTCCCTCTTACTTATAAGCAGAGGCCCCTGAGCGAATGAGGCTAGGTATAATGGAGAACCAGGAAATAGCAGTGAAGTTGAATAAATACTTGGCATCAGTCTTTATTTTAGACACTAATAGCATATCAAAGTTAGTAAATACTTAAGGGGCAAAAAGAACTAAATAGTGTAAGTTCGCTGCAGTCTTAACCCAGCCCTATGGACTGCTATTAGAGATGACTGGTGGTAGTTGCTATGCCTCAGATGAGGTGAGAGGTTGAGAAATATAGAAGTCCTTAATAGTATCCCCAACCACGTGGGAATTGAACCTACATGTGGTTGTCACTTTGCACTGTTAACTATCCATTGATAGGTAGAAGGTGGGGGGTTGCTTTCCACAGTGGAGTGCCACCAGAATTGGTGCTGGGTCCACTGCTTTGTCATTTTATCTAAATGATTTGAATGTGAACATAGGTATAGTTAGTAGGTGTTCAAAGTTTGTGAGAAGGTTTGTAGCTCGGGTGCTCGTTGTTGTGGTTCTGTTCGCCGAGCTGGGAATTTGTGTTGCAGACATATCATCCCCTGTCTAGGTGACATCCTCAGTGCTTGGGACCCTCCTGTGAAGCGCTTCAGTGATCTTTCCTCTGGCATTTGTAGTAGTCTGCAACACAAATTCCCAGCTCGGCAAACAGAGCCACAACAATAGTTAGTAGGTTTTCGGATGGCACCAAAATTGGAGGGTAGTGGACGGTGAAGAAAGTTACTTCCGATTACAATGGGATCTTGATCAGCTGGGCCAGTGGGCTGAGGAGTGGCAGATGGAGTTTGTTAGATAAATGAGGTGCTGCATTTTGGAAAAGCAAATCTGAGCAGGACTCATATGATGAAGTCCTGGGGAGTGTTGCTAAAGAAAGATCTTGGAGTGGTCATGTTGGGACTATACAGGACATTTGGTTAAGCTACTTTTGGAATATTGTGTGCAGTTCTGGCCTCCTTCCTGTTGGAAGGATGTTATGAAACTTGAAAGGGTTCAGAAAACATTTACAAGGATGTTGCCAGGGTTGGAGGGTTTGAACTACAGGGAGAGGCTGAATAGGATGGGACTGTTTTCCCTGGAATGTCGAAGGCTGAGGGATGACCTTATAAAGTTTATAAGATCATGAGGGGCGTGGCTAGCATAAATAGCCACAATCCTTTCCCTGGGGTGGGAGAGTCCAGAGCTAGAGGGCATAAGTTTAGGGTAAGAGGGGAAAAATCTTCTTCAGTTGCTGAGAAGGGAAATATTTAAAAGGGATCCAAGAGGTAACCTTTTCACGCAGAGGATAGTGTGTGTATAGAATGAGCTGCTTGAGGAAGTGGTGGAAGTTAGTACAATTGCAACATTTAAAAGAAATCTGGATGGGTATACGAATAGGAAGGGGAGGGATATGGGCCAAGTGCTGGCAAATGGGACTAAATCAGATTAGGCTATCTGGTCGGCATGGATGAGTTGGACTGAAGGTTCTGTTTCCGTGCTGTACATCTATGACTCTGACACTGAGCTAACCGACTCATGCAGACAATAAATAACACTCTCTCTAGAGGAAAATGTGTTAGGGAAGCTAATGATAAAGCCATCAGACCTGATTGGGTGCATCCCCTGATATTAAAGGTTCTAAAGAGATAGTAGAAGGCACTGATAGGATTCAAGGCAGCAGGACACTAATAAGATTACTTGGGTTCTGAAAAGGCCTCAGACAATTGGAAAGCTGCCAATTGAGCACATTTATTTAAAAAAGGAAGAAGACAAAAAACAGGTAATTATAAGCCAATTAGACATTGGCTTAATGTCTAATTGGAGGAAATACTGGACCCTATTATGAGCCATGTAATAGCCTTAAGAAACACAATTTCATCAAGCAGAGTTAGCATGGCTTCATGAAGGGGGAATCGTGCCTGCCAAATTTACTAGAGTTCTTTTGAGGAGATAACAAGTAGGATAGATAAAGGGGATGCAGTGGATGTAATATATTTGGATTTTCAGAAGGTCATAGTCATAGAGTTATACAACTCTATGATCCAACTCATCCATGCTGACCAAGTATCCTGAACTGATCTAGTTCCATTTACCAGCATTTTGCTTATATTCCTTCTAACTCTTCCTATTCATGTACCAATTCAGATACCTTTTTTAATTGTACCAGCCTTCACCACTTCAACAGATTATTTTCATACATGTACTACCTTGTGTGGTAAAAATTGTTCATTGGGGCCTTTTTTAAATCTTTCCCCTGTCACCTTAAACCTTGCCTTCATGTTTTGAACTCCTCTACCCTGGGGATTTTTTAAAAAAATGGTTATTCACCCTATCCACCCCCCTCATGATTTTATAAACTTCTACATAGTTACCCCTCAGCCTTCGACATTCAAGGGGATAAAGCTCCAAACTATTCTGCTTCTCCATATAGCTCAAACCCTCCAATCACAGAAATGTTCTTAAGTCTTTTCTGCACCTTCTCAAGTTTAACAACATCTTTTCTGAAGCAGGAAGACCAACACTGAATGCAGTATTCTAAAAGTAGCCACACCAATGTCTTCTACAGCTGCAACATAACGTCACAACTCCTATACTCAATGCACTGACCGACTGAAGGCAAGCGTGCCAAGCACTGCCTTCACCACAAAACCAAAAGAAATGCAGATGCTGTGAATCAGAAACAAAAACAGAAGTTACTGTAAAAGCTCAGCAGATCTGTCAGCACCTGTGAAGAGAAATCAAAGTTAATGTTTCGGATCTGGGGACCAAAACAGGTGAGGGTAAGGAATAAATGATAGGTATGGATAGAGCCCAAAGAATGAGAAGCAAAGCTTGACAGACAAAGAAGTTAATAACAATTTGACTGGGAGAGTAAATAGCTGTTAATGGAGATGTTTAGTAGCTTACTTTTAGTAGTATGTGAAGGAAGTCTGTGATAACAAGGCCTGGTGTGTGTAATAGTGGGCTCGGACATGGGGGCGTTCAGGCCCTAAACTTATTGAACTTGATATTGAAGCTGGAGGGATGCAGAGTCCCCAAATGGAAAATGAGGTGTTGTTCTTCCAGCTTGTGCTGAGCTTTGCTGGAGCACTGCAGCAAGCCTGAAACAGATATTGGCCAGGGAACGGGGTGGTGTGTCAAAGAGACAGGCAACTGGAAGATTGGCCTTTCTTGTGGGCAGAATGTAGATGTTCTGCGAAGTGGTCACCCACTGTATACTTCGCTTCCGCATTGTAGAGGAGACCACATTGAGCAGTGAATGCAGTAAAGTGTTGTTTCACCTGGAAAGTTTGTGCCCTTGAATACTGAGGAGGGAAATGTTACACTGACGTTTGCAGGGGAATGTGCTGTGGGGAGGGTCTGTGTTGGTAGTTAAGGAAGAGTGACCAGGTGTACCAGAGGAAATGGTCCCTGTGGAAGGTGGACAAAGTGAAGCAGAGTGTCTGGTGGCGGCACCTTGCTAGAGGTGGCGGAAATGATGGCTGATGATCTGCTGGTGGGATGGTAGGTAAGGACAAGGGGAACCGTACTGTTGTTGTGGAAGGGAAGACAAGGTGTGAAAGTGGAGGTGCAGGAGATGGGTTGGATCCAGTTGAGGGCCCTGTCAACAGTGGTGCTGGGGAGTCCTCGGGTGAGGAAGAAAGTGGACGTTGGCCAAGTGGAGGAGGGTGGTGGTGGGTGGGGACAGTTCTGGCCTCTGCTCTAGGAAGAAGCGGAGAGCCCTGAGACCATCCTGATAGGGGATGGATCCTGTAAAGGGATTGCACATCCATGGTAAAGAAGATGTGGTTGGAGCCTGTAAACTGGAAATTCCAAGATATTAGTTCTGTGGGCCAGGCGCAGGCTGAAACAGTGGGTCTGCCCGGGCCAGTCCTGTTTATGGATTTTCGGAAAGAGATAAAAGTGGGATGGAGCTGGGGGAATTATCAGCTTGGAGGTGGTAGGGGTTAGGGTAGACATTGCCAGATGAAATCAAGTCAGTGATTGTAGTTGGTACAATGGTGTGATGTGCCAAAGTGAGATCATTATCCAGGGGAATATAGGCGGAGGTATCTAGGAGCTGGTGCTCCAACCTCTTCAATGTAGAGGTCAGAAGACCTGACTACTACAGTAGCACCTGTATCGTCAGGGTTGAATCTTAGCACAGGGACTGCAGTCAGTTTGCAGGGGGATTGGTGGCCTCAATCTCTTGATCCAATCCAAGCTAACAGATCTCAATGAACAGAATGCAGTTAAGAGGCTAGAGGGAGACTTGGAGCTGGGCAAAGTGGCCTATGGGACAGGGAGAGGACTCTTAGCCAAAAATGACACCAGTCTGTCTACCTGTGACTCCACTTTCAAGGAATTATACATCTGAACCCCCTAGGTTTGTTTATTCGGCAATACTCACCAGGGTCCTATCATTAAGTGTACAAGGCCTTCCCTGGTTTGCCTTCTCAAAATACAATACCTCACATTCATCTAAATGAAACTCCATTTGCCATTCCTTAGCCCATCTGATGAAGGTCTTGTTGTACTCCTGAGGTAATCTGCCTGAGGTCCACTATGTCACCAACTTTGATATCATCTGCAAACTTACTAACCATACCTCCCTATGTTCCCATATAAACTTATTTATATAAATGACTAAAAGCAGTGGACCAAGTACCAATCCTTGAGGCATACCATTGTTTGATGAGGCTACTTAAGAAAATATGCATGGTGTTGAAGGTAGTATGGATAGTAGTTTGGCTAATTAATGGAAGATAGGTGGGATAAAGTGGGGCATTTTCAAGGATGGAAATCTAACTGTTGGTATGCCGCAGGGATGGTGCTGAGGCAACACCTATTTATAATATGAGTAGATGTCTAATGTAAGTATACTATAGCCAAGTTTGAGATTATCTAAGTCTACATGGGAAGCCAAATCCGGAGGATGACAGTCTGCAAATCGCAACTGATTGGTTAAATGAATGGGCAAAAACTTGGCAGATGGAATACAATGTGGGGAAAATGAGGTAGAAACGTGCACTTTGGCAGAAAAAATAGAGTAGCTGAATATTATTTTAGAGGAAAGACCGCAGAAAACAGTGGAACAGAGGAATTTGAGCGTCCACACCTTGAATCACAAACAGTAAATCCAACTTCAGTAGGTAATAAGGGAAAGCAAATGGAATGTTGGCTTCTATTTCAAAAGGAACAGAGTATAAAAGTGGAGCGGATATATGTCTGGTGGTAGAGAGCATTTGCTAAAACTTACAAGGCACTAGTCAATCAGTGTGAACTATTTTTGGCTCCTTATCAAAGAAAAGATATACTGCCGTTGGAGGCATTCTTCAGAACAGTCTTTGAGGGTAGGTTGAATAGGTTGGATACATACCCATTGGAATTTAGAATAAGCGGCAACCTTATTTAAACATAAAAGTTGTTTTCTCTTCTTGGAGAGTCTAGGACCGGGGATGTAATCTCAGAGGAAGATCAGACATTCAAGACTGAGATGAGGAGGAATGTCTTCCAAGGGTACTGAATCTGTGGAATTCCTTGCCACAGAAGGCTTTCAAAACTATGTTGCTAATTTGTATTCAAAGCTGAAATTGAGTGTCAATCATTAAAGGAATTTGAAGCTTAGGAAAAAGCAGGAAAATGGAGTTGCAGATGATCAGATTAGCCATGATCTCAGTGATTAGCAGAACAGTCTCAATGGGCTGAATGGTCTACTTCTGCACCTTTTGATCTTGTGTTTAAGCCTGACAGATTTAAAGATGTACAAGTGAATTACATAGTCAGGCATAGTGGGCTTGGGAAGAGAAATAATCTGTTGGTAAGCAAAGAATCAATTGGCACATTGATATACTCTTCCAGATTATATTATTGCTTGCAAGAATGCGAATGTTTCGAAACAGTTTTTTTTAAAAACAGAAGTTTGAGAGGGGTGTTTGGTAAGGATGTCCTGGGCCTTCAAAGCTTGATTGATCAGGAGCTGTTTGTTGCACTTTCAAAAAAAAGGCCTATTTAGTGACTGGGGATCAGTTTGTTAAAAATCCAGGATGCAAAATATTGCAAATGCTGAAAATCTGAGAAAAGGCTGGCAACATCTGCAGAGAGTAGCAAAGTTAACGTTTCATATCAATGATCTTTCTTCAGAAGTGAAGAACAAAGATCTGTAATAGGTCAGAAGCCAGGGGAGATACATTAACAATACTTTTTATAATATGAGCCAAAAACAGTGGTGGTGGATGTAATGAAGAAATAATCTTGTCCAAACAAGGCATAAATTGCTACATGAAAGCTATCTAATTGCAACTTAGACTCCGAGAGATGGACAGCATGGAAACAGACTGTTCGGTCCAACCCATCCATGCCAACCAGTTATCCCAACCCAATCTAGTCCCACCTGGCCCATATCCCCCTCACCCTAAACCTATGCCCTCTAGTTCTGGACTGCCCCATGCCAGGAAAAAGACTGTCTATTTATCCTATGCATGTCCCTCATAATTTTGTAAACCCCTCCGCCTCCGACACAACATCCTTCTAAGTCTTTTCTGAACCCTTTCCAGTTTCACAACATCCTTCCGATACCAGAATTGCATGCAATATTCCAACAGTGGCCTAACCAATGACCTGTACATCCGCAACATGATCTCCCAACTCCCATACTCAATACTCTGACCAATAAAGGAAAGCAGATCAAACACCGCCTTCACTATGCTATCTACCTGCGACTCCACTTTCAAGGAGCTTTGAACCTGCACTCCAAGGTCTCTGTTCAGCAACACTGCCTAGGACCTTACATTAAATGTATTAATGTCCCTGCTAAGATTTGCTTTCTCAAAATGCAGCACCTCACATTTATCTGAATTAAACTCCATCTGCCCCTTCTCAGTCCACTGGTCCATCTGATCATGATCCTGTTGTAATCTGAGGTAACCTTCGCTGTCCACTACACCTCCAATTTTGGTATCATTTGCAAACTTGCTAACTATACCTCTTACGCTCACATCTGAATCATTTTATGTAAATAACAAAAAGTAGAGGACCCAGCACCGATCCTTGTGGCACTCCACTAGTCACAGGCCTCCAGTCTGAAAAACAACCCTCCACCACCACCCTCTGTCTTCTATCTTTTGAGCCAGTTCTGTATCCAATTGGCTAGTTCTCCCTGTACTCCATGAGATCTAACCTTCCTAACCAGTCTCCCATGGGGAACCTTGTTGAATGCCTTACTGAAGCCCATATAGATCACATCTACTGCTCTGCCCTCATCAATCCTCATTTGTTACTTCAAAAAACTCAATCAAGTTTGAGAGACATGATTTTGAAGGGATAAAGGGAAATATGAATCAACCCAACAAAGTGAAGAAGAAGAAATGTGGAAGAAACCAAGCATAGAACGAGTTGGAAGCAGAGGTTATGATCTAGTTGTTGAACTCCATACTAAGTTCAGTAGCAATGATTTGAAAGATAAAGTAGTGTGCCTCGAACATGTGTTGAACTTCACTGGAACACACAATCATGCCATAGACAGAAGGGTCAGCATGGGCATAAGGTGGAAAATTAAAATGACAAGCAAACAAGCTTGCAATTGCACTTGCAGACTAAATAGAATCACTGCTTAGGAGACTACTTAATGCATAAAGGAGCTCATGTTGTGAGCAATGAATATTATATACTAAATTAAAAGAAGTGGAGTTAAATTGTTTCATTTGGAGAGTTTTGGGCCTGGGACAGTGAGAAGGAAGGAAATGAACGGGAAGGTGTTGCATCTCCTATGCTTGTAGGGAAAGTTGCCATACGGAGGGTGACTGAAGTTGACTTGAGGGAATGGCTCCTATGAACACCTATGAACAGCAGAGGATGATGTGTTGGTAATTGTGTCATGCTGAAGCTGGTGGAAATGGCAGATGTACCAGAAACTGGTTAAGTTGGAGGGTTTGTACAAAAGACAGTCGCAACTTGGGCCTGTGTATATTGTATATCCATAACAGCACCTTTTTTATTTGGAGCAAGTGTGTGGATTTGAAAGAGATGTTTAGAATGAGAACATGCTTGACCAGACAGAAGATGATGGTGGATGGGGACTGTTTTGCCTCCTTGAAAGGAGGCCAGAGAGCTCAGAACATACAGGTGGGGTAGAGGAATTCCTAGTGAAGGCAAACTGGTAAGGGCCAAGAATCTCAAAATTGTTGAATGATCTAGAACATCAGAAGTGCAGTGCTCCAGTGAATCGGTGACTGGAGGAACAACATCTCATCTCCAGACTAGCACTTTAGACCTTCTGGACTCAATATTGAGTTCAACGCCTTCAGCTGGTCCAAACATTTTAGCTCTGTTTGCTTCATGCTAATCAAGTTTTTATTTGAATTAAGCCAATGCCTTTCATCTGTAGTTGAATAATTCAAGAATTTTTGAAAAAAAAACTTGCGACACTAGAACGAAAGGGTCTTTTGCAGGTCAGTCATTTATTTTGATGCATTCAAAATGAAATGACTAAAAAACTTTGAAATGACTAAATATCCTTCATACCATCAAGAAGTAACAGTATTTACACAAAGGGAGAAGTTTTTTTTGTCTCCAGTGTGACCTGTGGGCACCAACAATTGTTAAGTATATTGCTGAATCAGACCTCTCTCATGTGGTATCAATAGACGTTTGGCATTGAATTTCCTTCCAGTTGGCAATACTCAACATTCCCCTGAGGAATAAGGGGATTTTGCACTGATGAAATATATAATGTGACCCATGTACTATAGGATTACAGGGCAACTCATTGAAAGGGACCGTCTTTTAAAATTCCTAATGAAGTAGGAAAATCTGATTGTATAGCAATTTTGCAAGCTGAGCAGGTAGATGAGGAAAACCTCCATTTTGATCTGTTATGATAGTATTGACTGCAATACCTCCATTCATGCCTCACATCCTTGATTTGCCATTTAATGATATGATATAATCAAATATACATATCTGGATGTTGAGTGAGAACAGGATTATGCTTGGCTATGATGTCCATCTTGATAAAATAGCTTCACTGTTCTTGCTGTATAAGATCAATTTTGTATAATCACTTTTACAAATTGGTTGTAGAATCTCTACAAGAGTCAACATCTTCAAGAGCAGGAAAAAAAGGCAGCGAAATCGAATAAATCTTCAAAAGTTGATATTCAAATAAACTGTCATAATATATTTCTCCACTCTCTAGGTTTTCAGCACCTATCAAATTTTAACTGCACAATAGGATTTAATTTTCCTTTTCCATGGTGATATGTCAGAGTGACTGGGAATGGAGAATGAGCTGCTTGATTTCATTGTTTTAAAAGTTTTTTTGTTTTATTGCTGATAGTAAACTTAGTCTGGCAAAATGGAAACCTCCCTTTTTAAATAGCTGGAAAATTGTAAAAGCAAGAACCGCATTTTTGAAAAAAGAATATTCAAATGATTAACTTATTAAAAATATTATTGTCACTGACGTCTGTTTGCCGATTTGCGATTCGTGATTTTGTGGATACAGAGGATTTGCTGTATGTTAATTTTAATACTGAATAGGGTGTGTTTAAAAGCACCACCTGTCTTTTTGATTGCTTTGCTTTGTTCATGCTTCCTTTTTAATGTTTGTAGTTTTGTTTTTTTTGCAGTGTGGTTGAATCTAATAACCAGGTACTGAAATCAACAGCTTGAAATTTGCAGAGCTTTTGTACTTTTCCATCCAAATTACCTATTCATTACATGGTTGAAAGCAGATATGTTATTCCTTTTTATTCACTGTTGTTAAACTTGCAGTAGATCTTTGAAGAGGGTTTGAATATTTGAACATTACAACTTGCATAATAATTCTACATCAGAATTAGCTGTCATAGTCATACAGCACAGAAACAGACCCTTTGGTCCAACCAGTCAATGTGGAACAGAATCCTAAACTAAACTAGTCCCACCTACCTGCTCCTGGCCTACATCCCTCCAAACCTTTTCTATTCATGTACATAACGAAATGTCTTTTAAACATTTTAGTTGTACCCACATCCACCACTTCTTCCTCCGGAAGTTCATTCCGCATGTGAACCACCCTCTGACTTTTAAAATAAAATTGCCCCTCGTCTTTCTTTTAAATCTCTCTCCTCTCATCTCTAAAAATGTGTCCTCAATTTTAAAATCCCCATTCTAGGGGAATAAACACCTACTGTGTGTGTGTGTGTGTGTGTGTGTGTGTGTGTAAAATTTTCCAGGCCCTGTAGGATTAAATAATAACATCAAATATTTAACCTTGTTTCAATGCCCTTATCTATAAAGAAGGGAGGAAAGTAAATTGTGAGGGGTTGCATTGGGTTTGACAGGTTGTGAATGGACAAAAATTTTGGCAGATTGTGTTATACATGTAGATGTGAGTGTGTTCATTTTTTTGAAAGAGTAGCTACATTGTGTACAATTTAATGAAGAGAGACCACTGAGTACTGCAGAACAGAGAACTAGAATGTGCAGAGTCATATAGCATGGAAACAGACCCTTCAATCCACTTAGTCCATGCTGACCATGTTCCCAAACTAAACTAATCCCACCTGCCGAAGTTTGGCCCGTATCCCTCCAAACATTTCTTATTCATCTACTTATCCAAATGCCTTTTAAACATTGTAACTGTACTTGCATCCACCACTTACTCTGACAGTTTATTCCACACACTAACCACTCTTTAAAAAGGTTGTCCCTTACGTTATTTTTAAATCTTTCTCCTCTCTCCTTAATGTTGAACTCCCCTACCTTAGGAAAAAGACCTTTGCTATTCACCTTTATCGAAGTCCCCCTTGTAACCTCTATGAAGTCGACCCTCAACCTCCTACACTGCAGTGAAAATTGCCTAACTAGCCAATTTTTAAAAAACTCTATCTCTTCATTCCCAGCGACATCCTGGTACATCTTTTCTGCACCTTCTACTGTTTTAATAAAAACCTTCCTATAACAGAGCAACCAAAACAGTATTCCCGAAGAGGCCTCACCAACGTCATGTACAACCTCAACATGACATCCCAACTTTACTCAATGGTCTGAGCAATGAAGGCAAGCACGCTAAACACCTTTTGTAACTGCCCTATGTGTGACGCAAATTTCAAAGAATTACATACCTGAAGCCCTAGGTCTCTCTGTTCTGCAACATTACGAGGGCACTACAATAAATGTGTAAGTCCTGCCCTTTTTTTGTTTTACCAAAATAGAATCATAGAGTCATAGAAATGTACAGCATGGAAACAGACCCTTCGGTCCAACCCGCCCATGTCGACCAGATATTCCAACCCATTTAGTCCCACCTGCCAGCACCTGGCCCATATCCCTCCAAACCCTTCCTATTCATATACCCATCCAAATGTCTCTTAAATGTTGCAATTGTACCAGCCTCCACCACATCCTCTGGCAGCTCATTCCCTGCACGTACCACTCTCCGCGTGACAAAGTTGTCCCTTAGGTCTCCTTTTTTTAATATACCTATGCCATTTAGTTCTGGACTCCCCCACCCCAGGGAAAAGACTTTGTCTATTTATCCTATCCGTGCCCCTCATTATTTTGTAAACCTCTATAAGGTCGTCCCTCAGCCTCTGATGCTCCAGGGAAAACAGCCCCAGCCTGTTCAGCCTCTCCCTATAGCTCAATTCCGCCAACCCTGGCAACAACCTTGTAAATTTTTTTTTAACCCTTTGTTTTACAACATTTTCAGCACATTCTTCTTCCTAACATCAACCTGTTCTAGCATATTGATCTGTTTCACGCTGTCCTCCAAAACGTCAAGGTCCCTCTCAGTAGTGAATACTGAAGCAAGGTATTCATTTAAGGGCCCCCTCCACTTCCTTTGACTCCAAGTGCAAGTTCCTTCCATTATCCCTGATCAGCCCTATCCTCTTTCTGGCCATCCTCTTGTTCATCAAGTAAGCATAGAACACCTGAGGGCTTTCCTTAATTCTACCTACCAAAGCTTTCTCATGCCTCCTTCTAGCTCTCAGTCCATTCTTCAGTTCTGTCCTTGCTATCTGATAGCCCTCTAAAGCCCCGTCTGAAGAATCATACAATCCCTACAGTGTGAAAACAGACCAATAGGCCCAATAAGTCCACACCGATCCTCCTAAGAATAACCCACCCAGACCAGTTCACCCTACCCTATTGCTCTGTTTACGTCTGTCTAATGCACCTAACCTACACGTCCATGCAATCAGTGGGTAATTTAGCACTGCTCATTCACCAAAGCTGCACATCTTTGGATTGTGGGAGGAAACTGGAGCACCTGGACGAAACCCATGCTGACACAGGGAGCATGTGCCGAGGCTGGAATCGAATGTGGGTTCCTGGTATTGTGAGGCAGCATTGCTAACTACTGTGCCGTCCCTTAAAATGTGGCACCTTGCATTTATCCAAATTAAACTCCATATTCCACTGATCAGCCCATTGACCCAATTTGATGTTTTAGTGTTCATTTTCAATTCCTGTTCTAAACTTCTAGATTTGGTGTGGTCTTCAATGTATTGCAGGGTAACTTGCGATTCAGTATTGCTGGTGTCCTCCAGGTTTATTCTTTAATTGCCTCCAATTTTTACCCCTAGAAGTACAAAGGACACAACTCTCTCTAAGTTTGTTCTGTGTACAGACTAAATTATTTTAGTGACAGCTCACTGCCTTGTCGTACTCCACTCTTCATTCAATATGTTTAAAACAAAAAGTGCAGGAGAAGGCCATTTAATTCTTAATCTGTCCTGCTATTCAACAAAATTATGGCTGATTATGCCCAGGCCTCAACAACTCTTTCATGCCAGCTCATCATAGCCATCAACTTGTTGATATCTAAAAATTCCATCTACTTCATTTTAGAATAAGAGTCACAGAGCCATATAACATGAAAATAGACCCTTTGGCCGAACTCATCCATGCCGATTAGGTTTCCTAAACTGAACTAAACTCATTTGGCCCGTATCCCTATAAATCTTTCCTATCCATATACCTGTCCAAATGTCTTTTAAATATTATAATTGTTTCTACCACTTCCTCTGACAACCTGTTCTATATGTGTACCACCTTCTGTGTGAATGTTGCCTGTCAAGCCCCTTTTTTTTTTTGAAATGTTTACCTTCTCAGCTTAAATCTATGCCCTCTAGTTTTGGACTCCCCACCCTTGGCTATTCACCCTGTCCGTGCCCCTCATGATTTTACAAACATCTAGAAGCTCACACCACAACTCCTCCCTTTGTTCCGGGTGGGAAAGAAAAAGTCAAAACCTATCCAGCCTCTCCTTCTAACTCAAGCCCACTAATCTCAGTAACGTCCTTTTTTTGTTTTGCACCCTTTCTAGTTTAATAACATGTTTCTTGTAGCAGGGCAACCGAAATTGTACTTGGTACTCCAAATATGTAGTACTCACCTAACCTGCACATCTTTGGATTGTAGGAGGAAACCAGAGCAACTGGAAGGAACCAATGCAGACACTGGGAGAATGTGCAGAGGCTGGAATCGAACCCAGGTTCCTGGCACTGAGACAGCAGTACTAACCACTGTGCCGACCCTTAGAGTGCAGGGCAACCAGCATTGTATATAGTACTCCAAATATGGCATTAATCAATGTCTTTTGTATCCGTAAGATGAGGTCCCAACTCCTATACTCAGTGTTGTGACTTATGAAGCCAAGCATGCTAAATGCCTACACCATCACCCTATCTACCTGGGGCACCACGTTTAAGGATTTGTAGACTTGCACCCCTAGATCTCTGTTCAACAACACTCCCCTACCATTAACTGTGTAAGTCTTGCCCTGGTTTGTCTTACTAAAATGCAACCTGTCTCATTTATCTAAATGAGTCTCAACTGCCGCCACTCAATCCCATTGTACTCTTCGATAAACTTCTTCACTGTCCACAATACCCATCAATTTTGGTATCATCCACAAACGTACTAACTATGCCTCCTATATTTTTGTCGAAATTATTTATATAGATGACAGACAAAAGTGGACCCAGCACCATCCTTGCAGGATGCTGCTGGTCACAGCCCCCCAGTCTGAATAACAACTGTCTACCACCACTCCCTGCCTCCTGCCATCAAGCCAATTTTGTATTCAGTTACCTAGCTCTCCCTGGATCCTGTGATCTAACTTTGCTAACAGGTCTACCTCTTCAAATACTTTGTGTTCTCTGGGGTAGAAAATTCTAGATGTTGTGACCCTCTGGTAGAAGAAATTCCTTTGCATCTCAGTTTTTAAATGAACGTTAAGAATAAGGAGACAATGGCTTCTAGTTTGACATTTACCCCATGAGTGGAAATGTCTTCCCTCAATATCTCCCCTGTCAAGTCTCCTCAGAATCTTCTTGCATTCACGTCACCCCTCATTATTCTTAACTCTAATGAATAAAAGCCTAACCATTTTAGCTGTTCTTAAGTTTAACCCCTTCAACCCAGAAATCAACCAAGTTAATTTTTTTTAACTGTCTCCAATGCAAGAATGTACTGTTTTAAATACAGGGCCAACACTATGCACAGTACTCAAGGTGCAGCTTAACCAATACCCTGTATAGTTATAACAAGACTTCCCTATTTTTAAACTTCAATCCCCTGGCGATAATGACTGAAGTTCCGTTTGTTGCCCTAATTGCTTGCTGTACCTGCATGCTAACCTTTTTGTGTTTACTGAAGAACACCCAGATTCCAAAAAGACTTGAAGCAGTGTGGGATCTACCTCCATTTAAATAATAGACTGCTTTTGACTCTTCCTACCAAATGCATGACTTTACACTTTCTGATATCAAATTCTATTTGCCAAGGTTTTGTGCATTCACTCAACTTCTTTGTCCCCATGCAGATTCCTTATGTCCTCATCACAACATGCCCTCTTACTTATTTTTCTATTGTCAGCAAATTTGGATACATTACGCTTTGCCCCTACTTGATAAAGTTCTTAATTTAAATAATGGATGCCTTGGGACTGATCCTTGTGGCACTCCATGAGTAACATTTCTCCAACCTGATAAAGACCCACTAATTCTGATTCTCTGCCTTTTTGAGTGCTAACCACTCTTCAATCCACACATGTTACCCCAATACTGAGTTCCTGTCTTATGAAAAAACCTTTTTAATGTAGCATCTTACTGAATGCCTTCTGAAAACTGTATGTTCACCAGTTTCCCTTTTGCTAACACTGCTTATATCATCAAAGAACCCTAGCAAATTAATCAAGTATGATTTCCCCTTCATAAAACTTTTCTGGCTCTGATTTCATTGAGCTTTTGAGTCATTGAGTCAGTTATTTCTTCCTCCATAATGGACACTAGCATTTTCCAATGACTGATGTTAGGCTAACTGGTTTGCAGTTTCCTATTTTTTTTATTTCTTCAGAATGTTGTCCTATTTCGCAAGGAGAATGGAGTGTACAGTTAGGGAAGCTTTGTTACAGCTGTGCAGGGCATTGGTGAAATTGTGTTCTTTAGAGTATGTATGGTTTTGACCACTTTACTTAAAGCACTGCATTAGAAGCTGTTCAGAGAAGATTGGATAGTCTAATGTTTGGGATGAAAAGATTGTCCCAAAAACAGATTCAGAGGTGATCTTATTGAAACATGTAATATTCTCAATAGGGTAGATGCTGAGAAGATGTTACCTCTTGTGGGGAAATTATAATTCAAGGACTGTTTCAAATAAATTTCCTGGGTCGAGGACTTTTTTTTTTGAGGTTAGCAGGGCACAAGCTTCAAAAGAGACATTTATTTTTGCTATTTTTAGAACTACATTTTGGTTTGCAGGAACTACACATTAATCGTCACTAATTCCTTTATTAAACAATGCATTCATGTAATTTCTGGCTAGTCTCACCACTTGGATCAATCTTTTTTTAAAAAAATCAAATGGTAAGATTAATAGATTAGAAGTCAAATTACAATGCTTTCCACTTCAGTGGTTAAGCTTTCTAAAATACTAAATGTGGAGCAAAGATTTTAATATTTTACTTACTGCACTCTAAATGAGTGCTACTTAAAATCTTTGTCAACTTTATTTTGTGGATGAATGATCTAGTCAGGTTGTTTTCCAATTATCAAAGGTCTTATCTTTAATTGCATCAGAAGAAATTATTCTTCTCGTAACCAGTTAAGCTGTACGACCTTGTTTTATTTAACGTACTTTTCTAGGTACAGTGTCTCAAGTCTGCCATTCAGTTAGATTTTGCCTAAACTCTGTCAAATCCATTTTTCTGTTTTATTTCTCTTTGCTCCATTTAAATTGAGCCAGAATCACTCTTTTCATAGTTCCAAATTTCTACCCATTCTGTGGTGCAAAACTGCTTCCTTATTTTGTTACTACATTTTAGTGATAACTCCTCAATTGTAATTTTTTTCTTCTTGCCTCTGAACTCTAGCAAAGGAAAGGTCATTCAGTATCTACCCAATCAAATCTAATTTTTTTTAAAAAACATTTCCATATGTTTACTCCTCAGTCTCTTGTACCCCCAAGGATTGCAAGCCATGTTTATGCAAACTGTCCTCCTGAGATTGAATCTTCTGAAGTAAACACACTGGTGATTGTGCACAGTGCCCCATCTAAAATCTATAAAGAGGAATCCCTATTATCTGAAGGACATTGGCGGGGAGAATTTTGTTCCGTTAACCGAATTCTGGGTAATGGAATGCTGGATAACATTGTTTAGCCACGCATCAGGACCTTTCGATCTTGCCAGATAATCTGATATTTGGATAATCGAGGTTCCTCTGTATATTGTTCCTGAGACATGGTCGCCAAAGGTTAATGCATTACTCAGAATCATACAACACGGAAACAGATCTTCAGTCCACCTCATCCATATCATCCAAGTTTCCCAAACTAAACCAGTCCCACTTCTCTACATTTGCCCCATATCTCTCTAAACCTTGCCTATCCATGTACCTGTCTAAATATCTTAAATATTGCAACTGTACTATCCTCTACCACTTCCTCTGGCAGTTCATTCCACATATGCACCATCCTTTGTATGAAAACATTGCCCCTCCACCCCCTTTTTAAATCTATCTTCTCTCTCCTTTTAAAGATATGCCCAATAGTTTTGAACTCCCTCACCATAAGGAAAAGACCTTTGCTATTCAGCTTACCTATGCCCCTCATGATTTTATAAGCTTCTATGAGGTCACTTCTCAACCTCCTATGCTCCAGTGAAAGAAGGTTCCAGCCTATTCTTGTAACTCAAACCCCCCAGTCCTGGCAATATTCTGATTAAATTGTTTGAGCCCTCTCTACTAAATGATATCCTTCCTATTGCATGTCAACCACAACCATACACAGTAGCCACACAACCATACAAAGTGGCCTCACCAACATCTTGTACAACCTCAACAGGTCCCAACACCTATACTCAATAGTTAGCTTGAAAGTAAACCTGTTAAGCACATTCATATTCACACTGTCTACCTGTGAAACAACTTTCAAAGAACAATGTATTTTCGATATGGGCTGAGCAAAGTTCTATATAATTTATGTATAACTTTTTTTGTCTTGCATCCTGTTGAGAGAATGGGCAACATTCCATTTTCCTTTTAGATTTGTATCGGTATGCTGGGTTTTTGATTTGTGTACTTGGACAAAAAGTTCTGCTGATCCTTTATAGTTCCTAACTACTTAGAAATGTCTCTTGTTTGGGTCCACTCACATGTTGACATTGAACTTGTCAGAATTCATTGGGTAGTGCACTGGAAATAAAGTTCCAATATTCCTGGAACAAGCAAAAACAGAAATTATTGTAAAAACTCTGGTCTGGCAGCATTTGTGGACAGAAAACATAGTTAATGTTTCAAGTCCAGTGACCACTCTTCACTATTCTTGGAGTTGCCTCATGTGACAATGTAATGAAACTGCCAAAAAGCTTAATTTGCTTCTGACTGCTACCCAAGATAAATGCAGACAACATCAGGTTTCTTCAGAAACTATAAGAATTAACTAGAATTGTTGTAACACTTCAATAAGAATGGTGAAAGAGCAGAATATCTAATTTTGCAGCTTTAATTTTACCCCTTTTTAAAATTACTGTGTACATAACACACTGGGAAGAAAAAGAGACAAAATGTGAATAGAGGAGGGAAAAGTCAGGAGAATGCAGTGCTCTTTCACCAGTCCACATCACAAAGCTAGATAAGTTTGTTTCACAATGCTTTTGATGGTTCAATGTTATGTGCACAGTGATAATCAATTTATTGTCCATTGTTTGATTGGTTGCACTTGACTTTATGGTTGTCTTTTAAGTTTCAGAATTATTTCTTCCCAGTGTCTGAAAACACTAGTTCTGCTCTTTCAACAGAAAATTAGGGAAATTGAATTGAATTTATTGTCACGTGTACTGAGGCACAGTGAAAAGCTTTGTCTTGTGAGCAACATGCTGATCAGAGTTAAATAGCATAGATAAGTAAATAATAGGTAAATAGCAGCAAAAACCAAAACACAGCTACAGAGAATGCTAAGAGTTTGATTCCATTCAGTATTCTAACAACAGTAGGTTAGAAACTGTTTCTAAAATGGCTGATGTGTGTTCAGGCTTCTGTACCTTCTCCCCGATGATGGAGTTTGTAGAAAAACATTGCCAGGGTGGGATGGATCTTTGAGAATGCTGGTGGCCTTTCCTTGACAGCGGGTCTGGTAGATGGATTCTGTTGATGGGACAATGGCCTTTGTGATTGTCCGGGCCATGTTCACCACTCTCTGTAACCGTCTCTGATCTTGAATGGTACAGTTGCCATACCAGATAGTGATACATCCAGACAGAATGCTCTCAATAGTGCACCTACAAAAGTTGGCAAAGGTATTTGCCGTCATGCCAATTTCCTCAGCTGTCTGAGGAAGAAGAGATGTTGTTGGGCCTTTGTAACCAGTGCATCTACACGAGACTAAGAAAGCTTGTGTGGACGAGCTTGACACTCCGTTCGTTCCACCTCTGTGCTGTTAATGTGCAGGAGGGCATGAGTAACATCCTGCCAAAAGTCAATATTGGGAAGAGAACGATTGAAGCAACCGACTTTTGGAAGTCTGTTTTATTTCCTTCAGAGACTGTGTTAAGCTGCACTCTGACCAATCAGAAGGTTGTTGCTGTGCTGAGCCTTGTGGATTAAATGGCATTGGTCCATCTGGACTCAGTTTATGTAAATTAAAGTAATGTCAGTCATGGTTGATTAGGCTTCACTTTTTTTCTAAGCATCTCCTTGCACGTTCTCCCCCTGTTAAAAGCAGTGTTCCATTTTACTTAATCACAACCATGTTTTCAAAACAAAAATTTGGAATCTAATAATTACCATTTGCCATATTTTTGTCCATTCATTTAATTCAGTCTGTCCATATACTTTGAAAAAAATAAACTTTAAAATTTCAGTATAACCCTCTGGGGTGTGCACTTGTCATGTATGAAATGCATTTTTTAAAAACATATTTTTCTAATCCACCTGTTCAGAAATGTTATTACACCTCTGGCGCAGGTGGGACTTTAACCTGGGACACTACCACTGAGCTACAAGAGGACTCTCATTCAAAATACATTCCTTTATACTTGGAGAATCTGTTTTAAATTTGCTTAATGCTTTTGGGGGCAGAGTTTAAGGCTGGATCCTGATTGAAGAACTACATTTCCTGGCATGCCAGTTCCTACATCAGAGTGACAAGTCATGTATAGTGGGTCTGTTTCTTTTTGACAGTTGCTCCAGAGGCTTTGCAAACCTGAACATGAAATTGGGCATGGCTTGCATGTGAGCCCACACAACATGGTTAATTTGGAACTGAAGAGGCAGTTCTGTGAAGCTGGTATAAAGTTGTCTGTTCTGTGCAGCTTCGACTGTGAGAAACCAAGGAGCAGTTGATACCTGCATGCTGTTGGTGATTTGGAGCTTCAAGGTCTTTGGAGCATTTTGGGAAAGCAAATCTTAGCAGGACTTGTACACTTAATGGTAAGGTCCTAGGGAGTGTTGCTGAACAAAGATCTTGGAGTGCAGGTTCATAGCTCCATGAAAGTGGAGTCACAGGTAGATAGGATAGTGAGGGAAGCATTTGGTATGCTTTCCTTTATTGGTCAAGAGTAAGGAGTACAGGAGTTGGGAGGTCATGTTGCAGCTGTACAGGACATTGGTTAGGCCACTGTTGGAATATTGCGTGCACTTCTGGTCTCCTTCCTAACAGAAAGGTGTGTAACTTGAAAGGGTTCAGAAAAGATTTACAAGGATGTTGCCAGGGTTGGAGGAATTGAGCTATAGAGAGAGGCTAAACAGGCTGGGGCTGTTTTTCCCTGGAGCATCTGAGGCTGAAGGGTGACCTTAGACATTTACCAAATTAAGGGGCATGGATAGGATAAATAAACCAAGTCATTTCCCTTGGATGGGGGAATCCAGAACGAGAGGGCATAGGTTTAGGGTGAGCGGGGAAAGATATAAAAGAGACCTAAGGGGCAACCTTTTCATGCAGAGGGTGGTACGTATATGGAATGAGCTGCCAGAGGAAGTGGAGGAGGCCAATACAAAGGCATTTGGTTGGGTGTATGAATAGGAAGAGTTTGGAGAGATATGGGTCAGGTGCTGGCAGGTGGGACTAGATTGGGTTGGGATATCTGGCTGGCATGGACGGTTTGGACCCGTTGGTGCTGTACATCTGACTATGTTGATAGCTCTGTTGGGATACAAGAAACTGGAGCAGTTGTCAACTCAGTGAAGCTTGAATTTCATGCAAAGAAAAGCTAGTGAACTGCAGCTGTATGTTAGAATTGGGATCAAGCTGATGATTTAGTGTTGGCTGAATCCTTGTAAATTTAGTGATATGTACAGTCTTGAAGAGATTGAGCAACTGTAAAGATGAGCAGTCATTGAAATATAATGAGTTGGAGTCTGGTTGCCTGATGGCTCATTTAGAACAGAAGAAGCAAAAGGATGTCCAACCTAAGTTGGAATTGCTATTGAGATAAATCAAAGACGAAATCCTCAAATAAGAGCTGAAATCCCATTTGTTGAAGACAGTGATTGAAGAATTTTTGCAGTACTCAGTGAGCTCGAGGTATTGCTTAGATTTATGGGATCTGTTTGGCATGTTTTTGCAATTTGGAGTACAGTTCTTTATGGTAATTCATATTTGTGTCTTGTTAATTCCTAGATGTTGGAGCATTAAGATAGACAGTAATGACTATTGTGTGTACTAAAAATTCTTTTTGTTTATAGCTGAAATCTTGTATTTTTATTCTTTTAGTGAATAACTGAAACTTCAATAATTTTACAAACAAAAGTTATTGGTCCCTAACCAGATCATAACAAAATTGTGGGTGGTCTTTGGGATTATAACATACTTATTGCTGTCTCCTATGCAACCAATTGCCAGTCCCTATTATAACGTGATCTGCTAATTTGTTGTACAATTGGAAGTGTCCCACTCATCCTGATTCAGCACGTTTTGTAGCTTTTCACTTTGGTTTTTGTTCAAATATCTTGCCACACAAGAGGTGTTCTTTGGTAACTGGTTGTCTAAAATCTTTACAATTTCTATTACAGTTGAAATAGAGGGGAAGAACGTCTATGCCAATCCCTCACTCACCGACAGCATGCTTTTAAAATTTGGACAGTATAAGCTATGTCCAGTCTCTTATGTGCATATTGAAGTTAAAGCGTGTTCAAAAAGACTACTGGGAGGGTAAATACTATGTGACGTATCGTGCCTGTACACTTTAGTAATGGCACTTACACCATAGTGCTGTGAAACAACGTATTAAATGTCATATCCTGTTTGACTTGTATACCTAACAATGTGTAAAGTTGTAATCTGTGAAATTGCACAAGCAAACCAAGAGGATTAGAATTGAGAAGAAGGAAAAGGAATATCTCTCTCATTTTTGGCACTGAACCATTTCTTTTGCTGAACACTTTGGAGATGCCGTTCTTAGTGTACTTGCAAATCTTATGTTTTTGCAGGGAAACATGCAATCATAATATCTCTAGGAGCATTTGGAAAGACAAGGACTGATTAAGTTAGTCAACATGGCTTTGTGCATGGGAAATCGTGTCTCTCGAACTTGAGCATTTTGAAGTAACAAAGAGGATTGATGAGGGCAGAGTGGTGATCTATATGGTCTTCAGTAAGTGTTCAACAAGGTTCCTCATGGGAGACTGGTTAGTAATGTTAGATCATATGGAATACAGTGAAATAACCATTTAGCGACTGAGCTGTCTTGAAGGTAGAAGACAGAAGGGTGGTGGAGGGTTGCTTTTCAGACTAGAGGCCTGTGACAAGTGGTGTGCCACAAGGATCGGTGCTGGGTCCACTGCTTTTTGTCACTTTTTTTATATAAATGATTTGGATGTGAACATAGGAGGTATTGTTAGGTTTGCAGATGGCACCAAAATTGGAAGTGTAGTGGAGAGCAAAGAAGGTTACCTCTGATTACAATGGGATCTTGATCAGATGGGCCAGTGGGCTGAGGAGTGGCAGATGGAGTTTAATTTAGATAAATGTGAGGTGCTGCATTTTGGAAAGGCAAATCAGGGCAGGACTTGTACTGGGGAGTCTTGCTGAACAAAGACCTTGGAATGCTTGTTCATAGTTCCTTGAAAGTGGAGTCACATGTTGATAGGATAGCGAAGAAGTCATTTGGTGAGTTTTTTTTATTGGACCGAGTATTGAGTATAGGAGTTGGGAGGTCATGTTGCGGCTGTATAGGACATCGATTAGGGCTCTTTTGGAACGTTGCATGCAATTCCGGTTTCCTTCCAGAGGAAAGATGTTGTCAAACTTGAAAGGGTTCAGAAAAGATATACAAAGATGTTGCTAGGATTGGAGGATTTGAGCTACAGGGAGAGGTTGAATAGGCTGCGGCTGTTTTCCCTGGAGCATCGGAGGCTGAGGTGTGACCTTTTTAGAGATGTTTATAAAATCATGAGGGGTGTGGGTAGGGTAAATAGACAAGATTTTTTTTCCCTGAGGTGGGGGAGTCCAGAACTAGAGGGCATAGATTTAGGGTGAGGGGAAAATTTAAAAGGGACCTAAAGGGGCAACTTTTTCACGCAGTCTGGGGTATAGAATGAGCTGCCAGAGGAAGTGGTGAAGGTCGATGTAATTTCAACATCTAGCTGGGCATATGAATAGGAAGGGTTTAGAGGAATGTGGACCAAGTGCTGGCAAATGGGACTAGATTAGGTTAGGATATCTAGCTGGCATGGATGAGTTGGACCAAAGGGCTTGCTTCCATGCTGAACATGTCCTATGACACATGACAACAGTCTTGCCTTAGGACCCAGTTAAACTCCAGTGCTAGTTTTAGTAGAAGATATTATATAAAGTAAGTTAGTATCTGAAAGGGTTAACTGACATCATGAGAAAAGCTCAGCCCATCAAGATATAAAGGACTTTTCTGAGAAGGAGCGAACCAATTCAGCTTCTTAATCATATGTTACCAATGCTGTAGGAGAATATTTCAGTAATATTAATTTGAAGCTGTTGTCTACCAAGTGACCACAATGTATCTCAAATATAATGTAACCACAATAATATGTAATCTATTTACTGAGGCTGAATCTTGAAGCAGTCTCCTGCCAAATACTGTGTGGCCATCCTTCCCCCACAAGGTTTAGACTAATTCTAGTAAGAAGGATATATGGCAGCTAGTTCAGGTGGATGATCGTGACAGTGTAAGAGAAGGGGCCTTCCTTTCTTGCGGCTGATCTTATAGTTACAAAACTATATTGCAACTCTTGACCTAAAATGCTGTTAACACGCCTCTGTTAATTTGTGAAGTTGGTAGCAGATACTTTGGGATGTCATCTCTCATGAGCATCGGTAAAGGGTGATGATGAATTTTGTAATTGCTTCTTACTAATTTTCTACAGCAGTTCTAAGTTGAAATAATTGTGATTAATCAAGACCATAATGAACATTTATTTAGAGACAGTCAAATTTAATCATTTTGGATCTGTTTCCTGTCTTTGGGAGCTGGACTGGGTTGGAACAGTCTTCAGTTTTTGAAGGAAGAAGACCCTGTAGTCGCAGGCTAGACATTTTGGTTGGTACTGTGCTGGGTAACACATTTTATTGTATATCCTTTGTTAAATGTGGAGACCAAACTGGATGTGCATGTGGTCTGCCTGTAAAATTGTAACAGCTTATTCCTGTACTCCAATTTTCTTGCAATAACTGGTAACTGCCATTTGCTTTCCTAATTGCTTGCTGTACTGTTTGCTTAAGAGTTCCTTTCTGAGCATACTCTGGTCTTTTCAGTCATTAGGACAGAAAGGAATAATTTCAAAATTGCACACGGCATATCCCATCTGCAGAGCTCTTTTACCACACTGGTAGTTTACCTCCCTGTGGAGGTATAAGTCTCACCTGCTTTTTGATGTGTGTCAGAACATACTCAAACAGGTTGATTTTTAAAAATAATCTAGGGACTCCGGTGGCAGTTGGCATAGAGATAGAGACATTACCAAAAAGCCTGTGTTAAAGTCGCAATTGCTCTAGAGATGTGTAATAACATGGCTGAATAGATGAAGTAAATATGTTAATCAGTCAACCATCTTGTTGCAGCAGGCTCAACCTGTTTATGTCTCTTAACTCCATGACATCTCCACTGCTTACCCCTCTACTTGACTTATAGCATACCTGATATTTCCAAAAGGCATTTGATAATTGTTGGTTTTGTTTTTTATCTACCCTAATGGTTACATCCTCAAAATATCTTGAATGTGTCAAACAGCAACTTGCTTTTGTAAAACCCACGTTGACTTGTTACAGTCATGCTATAATTTTCTAAGTCCACTATTAAGACTTCCTTAATGTAGATTCTAGCATTTCTTCCAACAACTGTAGTTAGGATAACTGCCCTATGGTTCATTATTTTCTCTTCTGTCTTTCTTGAAAAATGACAATGTATTTACAGACTTCAATCTGGCACTATTCCAGTATCCAAACATATTTGGAATTTTTAGCCCATTCATTTATTTCCAAAGCTGTCTGTCCTAGAATTCTGGAGTGTCAACCCTCCTGTCTCAAATTTTTGTCAGATTATAGTCTGGTCTTCTCCAAATGTTTTTCTCTGACCATTAATTTTCTCTTTTTTTTAGCACCTTCTCCCCCCCCCCCCCCCCACCAACCCCGACTGAACTCTTATTCTTGTATGCATATTGTGTCTTCTACTGTGAAGGTAGACAAACACAAAAGTATTTACTCAATGCCTGTCTCCTGTCCTGTCACTGTTTCAAAGCAGCCAGTTTTTACTTTAACTGTTCTTTTTATTTTTGCTACTGGGAAGAGTATGTTCTCCAGCCAGAATATATTACCTGCATTGAGTGTGTGGTGCTGGAAAAGCACAGCAAGTTAGGCAGCATCCAAGGAGCAGGCGAACTGATGCTTCAGGCATAAGCCCTTCATCAGGAATCTGTGTGCTTTTCCAACACCACATTCTCAACTCTGAGAAAGTGAAGACTGCAGATCAGAGATTATATTATCTGCCCTTTCTACTTGGTACTACTTTGAACTGGTCTTCATCAGTATGACCTCTAATCCATCACTATGTAGTGGGGCACCAGATGGTGATCTGTAAGAGGTTTCCTTGTCCATGCTTGATGTCATGAAACTTCATAGGTGCCAGAATTAATATGCCTGGTGTCTTGGCCGAGTGGTCTAAGTGGATGGAATACGGGTTGTTCCTCCACGGGGGCGTGAGTTCGACTCCGAACGCTCCTATTGTTGTGCTGCATATTAGAATTCAGTGTTGAGCACTGCTGTGTTTCAGGGCAGCTCAGTGGCAGTGGTTAGCACTGCTGCCTCACAGCGTCAGAGACCCAGGTTCAATTCCCGCCTCAGGCAACTGTCTGTGTGGAGTTTGTACATTCTCCCCATGTCTGTGTGGGTTTTTTACGGGTGCTCCGCTTTCCTCCCACAGTCCAAAAATGTGCAGATTAGGTGAATTGGCCGTGCTAAATTGCCCATAGTGTTAGGTGAAGGGGTAAATGTAGGGGAATGGGCCTAGGTGGGTTGCTCTTTGGAGGGTCGGTGTGGACTTGTTGGGCCGACGGGCCTATTTCCACACTAAGTAATCTAATCTAATATTAAAGGACGCCTAGGACCACACTAACCTGGCTAGGTTGCCACCTCTGGTCAGTCTGCCTTGTTGGTGAGACAGTGACTGAGAAGGATTGGCTATCTGATATGATTTGGTGAATATGATTGTCCATTGTAACTTGACTAGAATATGGGGCAGCATTCTCAACTTTGGCACAAGTCCAAAGTATTGATGAGGTTGATTTTGCAGGTGTAACTATTCACAGTGCATCTTCTGTCGTTTCTGATACTCAACTGGATTTTGGTAGATCATCTGGTTTTAATCTTTGAATTTTCTGTGGTAGTTTGATACAACTGAGTGAATTTTTTTTTTAATGTAGTCAGTCAACCATATAACTATGGGCCTGGAGTCCTACGTGGACTAGACTGGTTGAGCGTAGCAGATTTTCTACCCTGGATAACATTAGTGAACTGGATGGGTTTTTAGATGTCAATCTGTTAGTTTCATGATTATCAACATGATCTCAGTTCTTCATTCTAGATTTTACAGTTGGTTGAATTTAAATTTCCCCTACTGCCTTAATGGAACTTGAACCAGTATCTCTACATTAGTCCATACTATGGGAGCACCAGTCCAGTAACATTGCTAGGGGTAATAGCATGGCAATAAATAGTAAACTAAGTGGATTTGTAATCCAGCAAAATATTACTTTATACATCCAAGGTTATCTACCTTGTCTGGAAATGTGGCCATTGCTCTTTTTCACTTGAATTTCCATGCTGGGCCTTGTGTTACATGAATCAACCTAACTGATGGGTTATTGTATTTCTCAAATTGATTCCTCCTTTTATTGGCTTATTTTGTCCCAGTGAACGCTGTAGCTGCCAAACAGGTGGTGAAGCCTAGATGGCAAATCCTGGCAAAGGTCATAATTCACTCGTTCATTGACTCTGAAGGATATCTATACTGAGTGAAATGTTTGTGCTTCTGTTAACTTTTCCTAATTGTTTGAAATCCTGCAACTTTCTGTCTTGGCTCATGTGCAAGGAAAAGTAAACTAGACAAGCTGTTTGATGTTTGGAAATTTTAGAACCAGTTCTTGGTAGAAGGATGCAGGGGGAAAAAGAAACTCATTTTTCTTGAACTCTTAGTTTTGGACTTCTGACAACATAATCTTAATTGTCAGAAGCTCTGTTAGTGCACCTAGTGCAAAATAAGAAGGTAGTTTCTAAACCTTGTTTATGGTAACATACTGCTTTTATATAAAAGGACCTCCTGGCTTGTTCTACTGTTGGAACATACTACCTTACCATAGAAATTCCTTTTACCTTGATAACTATCTTAATGATCTTGATACTTGTCATGTGCTTTGTTTTCTTTTTTCCTTTTTACTTTGATCTGTAAAAATGATTTAGTACAATCTGAAAACAATAATGTTAGAAAGAATTTTCTAACTGTGCTCCAAAGAATGATGTTGGGGAATTTGAACCAGGATCTATTTTTCCTTTGGAAAATTGCTTCTAGCTTTTGTTAGATGTTTAATGAAAATTTAAATGCTGTTGGGCAACTCTTGGAAATTTGTATAATATTTGTTTAAATCTTGTACATTTCAAAAGAATTCTGAACCTGTGGATTTTTTTTCAGCCCCTCCTGCAACCACTAACCTATTTCAGCCACCTCGCAGGCCAGGTCTTGGCACTGTAGGAAAGCCTATACGTCTGCTAGCCAATCACTTTCAAGTTCAAATCCCGAAAATTGATGTTTACCATTATGAAGTGGACATTAAACCAGAGAAACGCCCCCGCAGAGTTAACAGGTGAGAGAAAGATGGGTAGAAGTCCTTGTCCTCCGCTTCCAATTGGTTAGTATAACAAGAATCTAATTTTTATTAATTGAAAGTTTCATTTTAACCTTTTTTTTTTGGTAACCAGTATTGAAAAGTGTTTCCTATTTGGAACTTAGCAAGAAAATATGATAGTTAATCCTTGTATGCATCCCTATTAACTGATTACAGGAATGTAGGCAGTGCAATGAATATATCTTGCACTTGACAGATGATTTGTTCGCAGAAATTTCTCTTTGCTGAAAACAGCGTCAATAAATGGATCCTCACCGGTCTTTGACTTCTTGCCAGCAATTTCTATTTAATTACAACTTTGGGAGGAATAAAAAAACTTTTTTTCAAAAAATGTACTTCATTTGAGACAGTTTGTTTCTGTACAGAAAGGACATCACCATGTAAGTTGACCATTGCTGGGTTTTGGGATGCTGTAGGGATAAAGTAACAAACTTTCATTTGGCATGTAGACTTCACTCTGAGGAATGTAAGTTGTATTTTTTTTCTTTTTGAGACTAGTTTGCTTTTCAAATGACACTTTTTACATTTGTATTTTTATGAAGACTAATCTAGATTGTCAAGAAATGGAGGAAATAATAGATATCTACCTTTAACAATATCCAGAATTTGTTTTTAAATGAAAAATAATAACCAATCTGGAACAAATCTTTATTGCAAATTTTTATTCTGTTTGTAGAGAAGTGGTTGATACCATGGTCCGACACTTCAAGATGCAAATCTTTGGAGATCGGCAACCGGGTTACGATGGAAAAAGGAATATGTACACTGCAAATCCATTACCAATTGGCCGAGAGAGGGTGAGAATAAGATTGATATTTAAGATTGCTCTTGCAGCTTTTGAACTTGATTGAGGTATTTAAAGTTTTGCAGGGTTTTCAAATTTTCTAAGATCTAAAGTGCCATTGTTATGAAAGCAGCAACAAAGAAGGAATATTGGGAAAAGTGGGTGGTAAAGGTGAGAGTTGTTCTTCGTCAAAGGGGGGCAAAATGATCTCACTGTGGTGCTTTTGGGAGACAGGACCGTATCAACATTGACTGTGGGATTGGAATGATCATTTTCATCATGACCGCCAGAGGGAGAGGTGGGACCATTACCTATGTGATCTGTTGGGTGGAAGAAAGTCAAATTAACTGGCTGCAAGCGAAGAGTGCCAAATAAAATGGGATGAAGAGGAAAGTGTCATAAAATAAGCTGAAATTAGAGGAGAAAGAGAGGGGAAGGTGAGCTTGGTTAGCTAGAAGGTATATTTCAGAATAATGCCAACAGTGCTGGTTTGATACCCTTTTCTAGCAGAAGTAGACTTGGGACCTACCTCTGTGCCCCGTGGCTGACTGTGGAGGATGATGGCAAAGCACCATTAAAAGAAGCTGTTCAGGAAATGGCTCAGGGTGAAACATGAGCTAAAGATCAAGGTTCTGCTTTGGGCAGAGTGCATATGTACGAGTGACTGGGAGAAGAGAAAGGATGGGAAAGTTTTAGATGAAGGAAACTGTCTAGTCTGGTAGGTTGAGAGATGTGGTGTCCCTTTGCAGTTGTGGAGAGCTAAATGTCGGAAAAGTTGAATGTTTAACAAAATTTTTGTCAAATGATATTTGATTTGCTGAAAATTCAGGTGCCTCTCAATCTTGACCTCAATTTTTATATTTCAATGCTTTGTGATTTAAGTTGAGATAAGCATTTGCAAAATTAATCAATTGTGATTTGACATTTTGAAAGCTTGCCACCTCCTTTTATACTCTTAGTACATGGGAAGTAATGTTGTGCATGCTTTTAACGATGAATTGCACAGAGTAGTAGCTCTTGTATCTCTTGAGAGCTTTTGAATTGATATTTAATGTTCTATTGTCAGGTTTGTTTTTAAAAAGCTTTTGGAGTTTTCCTGGTCAACAGGTATGTATTGTGTAACGACAAGTTGTTACTCTCAAGGTAAGTGGATCTAACTTTGAATTTTGCCACAGGTTGACTTGGAAGTGACCCTTCCTGGGGAAGGCAAAGACCAAACCTTCAAGGTCTCCATACAGTGGGTCTCAGTTGTCAGTCTACAATTGCTGTTGGAAGCTTTAGCAGGGCATCTTAGTGAAGTTCCTGAGGACTGTGTACAGGCACTTGATGTTGTGACAAGACACCTTCCTTCAATGAGGTAGGTCCTGATGAACTTTTACTGCTTTTCTGGAAAATAGAAAATGTGCTATATTGGAAGATTGTGACTGCCCATATGTATGCATTGTTTGTATCATTTCAATAAGTGTGGTATTTTGCATTTTTAGCAATTTTTGAACCAGCCATTGGCCAAAAAATGGAAGAGAAAAAGCTGCAAATAGTAGAACCTGCTGGAAATGCATAGCAAGATTGCTTATTTAAATTAGAAAATGAATTAACATCAGGTGTTTTACACTTGTCACCAGAATTTAAAGCTGGGAGGAAAATAAACAAAAAGTTCAATGTACTAACAAATAGCAAAACTTAACTGACTAGTTCTTTCTAAAACAAATTTAGAAACAAGAATCCGAAGGGATTTTATAAATACATCAAGGACAAAACTGTAACTAGGTAGAGAATAGGGCTCTTCAAAGATCAAGGCAGTCCATGTGTTGAGCCACAGGAGATGGGGGAGATATTAACTGAGTATTTTGTTTCGGTGTTTATTGTGGAGAAGGGCATGGAAGATACAGAATGTGAGGAAATAGATGGTGGGTGTGATCTATATGAACTTCAGTGAGTGTTTGACAAGATTTCTACTGGTAGACTGGTTAGCAAGGTTACATCAGTTTGAATACAGGAAGAACTAGCCATTTGGATACAGAACTGGTTTAAAGGTAGAAGAGAGAGGGTGATGATGGGTGGAGGGTTTTTTAGATTAGATTCACTACAGTGTGGAAACAGGCCCTTCAGCCCAACAAGTCCACACTGACTCTGCAGAGTAACTCACCGAGACGCATTTCCCTAAATTTACCCCTGACTAATGCATCTAACAATATGGGCAATTTAGCATGGCCAATTCACCTGACCTGCACATCTTTTGGATTGTGGGAGGAAACTGGAGCACCCAGAGGAAAACTACGCAGACACTAGGAAAATGTGCAAGCTCGACACAGACAGTCGCCCGAGGTGGAAATCGAACCCAGGTCCCTTTGGAATATTGCATGCAGTTCTGGTCTCCTTCCTATAGGAAGGATGATTGTGAAAGTTGAAAGGATTCAGAAAAGATTTAAAGGATGCTGCCAGGGTTGGAGGTTTTGAGCTGTAGGGAGAGGCTGAATAGGCTGGAGCTTTTTTCTCTAGTGTCAAAGGATGCGGGGTGACTTTTTAGAGGCTTATAAAATCATGGGGGCATGAATAGAGTAAATAGACGAAGTCTTCTTAGGTTGGGAGAGTCCAGAACTAGAGGGCATAGGTTTAGGCTGAGAGGGGAAAGATATAAAAGACAACTAAGGGGCCATTTTTTCTCAGAGTGGTACGTGTATGGAATGAGCTGCCAGAGGAAGTGGTGGAGGCTGGTACAACTGCAACATTTAAAAGGCATCTGGTTGGATATATGAATAGGAAGGGTTTAGAGGGATATGGGTCCAATGCTGGCAAATAGGACTAGATTAATTTAGGATATCTGGTTGGCATGGGCAAGTTGGGCCAAAGAGTCTGTTTCCATGCTATACATCTGTGCCCCTATAATGCTGGCGAGGGGTAGAAATATATATGGGCCAAAATATAACTCTTGTTTTAGACAGTGAAGTTGTATTAGACCAAAAAGAAATGAAAATAGTTCGAGGTTAAAAAGGCAAATGGGGCCAAGGTATTAAAGAAATTTAAAATTTTAAATACCAAGAGAATAGAAAGACATCAATACAAATTCCTGTGGTAATGCTGGAGGTAACCGGTTGATGGGCAAGAACAAACTCTGAATGTTAGAGTAATGGTAGGTGGCAGCATGGTTGGTAGAACTGCTCATGGAAAAGTCAAACCACGGTGAGGGTGTAGCTTTAGTGATTGGATGAGGCTGAAACAGTGAAATCATTAAAGCAAGGAAGTCATCGAGGATAAGGCTACAGATATTTTTAGTCAACTTAGTCGTGATAAGAAAAACCTGAAACAGATGTGACTTGGAAACAAGCTTACTGGCCCAAAGGTAGGGGCACTACCACTACACCACAAGAATCTGTAAGGTAAAGCTGTGCAATGTTTATTGTACAAAATGTTCTGATGTCTCATCTACATCCTGGGCTTATTTTTGTCCTCACCTCAGCTAATGGAGACTATCAGCCATTTAAACTTTGACTTCGATAAATGTTCACAAGTCTGCTTTCATTGAATTTGTTTGTTTGTGCTAACTTACATAGCATTGCACAACATTGGCAATTATTGACACATTGGTTGACAGGCTCAAATTTCTTTCAAATTTATCATGCCTTCATTGAATGTGCCAATCATTTTTTTGTAGGTATGTAATATTTTAATTTAATCCATTTCAAATTTAATATACAAAAGAGGACATAATCTTAAATTTAGAGCTAAGTAATTTTGGAGTGAAGTTTTAAAACACTTTCCACATCACATGCGGTGCTGTGGCTTTAAGAAGTTATTTTGTCCTTTTTTAAATTTTGAAACGAGGTTGTAAGGCAGAAGTGAAGAGTAGTCTACCAAAACCACTAGAATAAGCAACTTTTGAGGCCTTCGGTTCTTATGTCGGAACAATTAAAACAGCCTGGTTGGGTGTGGCCAGCTGTCCTAGATGAAGCTTTCTAGTTTTGTTTTTAGTTTTATCTTTAAGCAGTTTCTGTTGTGGGCTTGAAGTAGAAGCTATCTTTTCCCTCTGTTACAGCTAGAAGCTGGGGTTTCTGAGGTGAGACAAATCTATTTTTTCTGAATTTGCCTTTTTGGCCAAGGAGTGTGTTTATGGGATGTTGTTATATTGGAACAGTTAATTAGTAATAGTTAATATTTATTTATTATTCTGTTATGTTTTCCAATAGAGCTGTTATTCTGAATTCCTTTTTTCTTTGGTTGTATTTTAACTATAGTGTTTAAATAAATTGTTTTGCTGAATGTTAAGGTGTTTGGTCAGTTGCATTGCATCTGGAACAAGGCACTTCACATTTGCCTTTAAAATATATTTTGAGGTTATCTGGTCTATAACAATAAGCATCAGTCGATATCTGGAACTTCCTCCTCAAGAATCTGGGAATGCTATTAAAGTTTTCAGTGTTTGACAGATTTTTATTGGGTAATAGTTGTGTTGTTGAGATCCAGATCCATGATATTAATGAACAGGTTAGTAATGCTGAATGGTCTATCCAGATTTTGAACTTTTGTCTCCTTGTAATGTGCCCAATGTAGCTTGTGTTGCATTTTCTGAATTCCCAGTTCTTCCTAACCTGATAAATATTCTGGAACTTTATTTGCTGTTATACTAGAACTGTCGTCTCCAAGAAATAGGCTGCAGTGAAATATCTCCAAACAGTGAAGCTTTAGACTCCAATACTGTTGACTGATCAAAGTTTGTGAGAAGATTTGTAACTCGGGTGCTCGTTGTTGTGGTTCTGTTCGCCGAGCTGGGAATTTGTGTTGCCGACGTTTCGTCCCCTGTCTAGGTGACATCCTCAGTGCTTGGGAGCCTCCTGTGAAGCGCTTCTGTGATCTTTCCTCCGGCATTTGTAGTGGTTTGAATCTGCCGCTTCCGGTTGTCAGTTCCAGATGTCCGCTGCAGTGGCCGGTGGGTTAGAAACCTCTCCCACAGACAGCTCACAGACACGGAAAGAACAATACTGGCCAAGGGACTCAACTACAACCACAGGGACGCCAAGACAGCAGACTTCCTAGCAGCACTAGAATGCACACTCAGGAATAATGGACTGACTTAAGAGACACAACAAACAGTGAGACAAAGTATCGTACCTCTGATAACAAGGAAAAGACAAACACATAACCTCAACACCAAAGAGAGGGAAGTACTAAAATCACTAAGGAACGATAAGAACATAATCATACTACCAGCAGACAAAGGCAGAATGACGGTCATCCTGGACAAAGCAGACAACATCCAAAAAGCGCAACAACTACTTGCAAATACCAACACCTACCAAAAGAGGGAGTTTGACCCCACCCCACAGCTCACCAATAGGATAAACAACACTGAGGAACCTACAAAAAAACGGACAGATAACCAGGTTTGACCTACAAAGAATGAAACCTGAAAGCAACAACACCCCCAGATTCTATGGACTACCTAAAGTGCACAAACCTGACATCCCACTCAGACCACTCAGACCCTGCCAGACCAGGGACAACACCACACAAACTGGCTAAAGAACTACAGCAGAAACTGAAACACATGATCAGCGGATCCAGACACTCTGTACAAGCATCACAGGAATTCTTGGACATCATCAGAAATATACACATAGACAAGGAAGAAACCATGGCCTCATTCGATGTAACGGCACTGTTCACCTCTATCGACAAAACCCTAGCCAGAGAAACAATAGCCAACCTGCTGGACATACAGAACAGACAACAGGACGTTGAACCTATCAACAAAGACGGCATACTCAAACTACTGGACCTGTGCCTCACAACACACTTCACATTCAACAACCAAATATATGAACAAATCAACGGCACACCCATGGGCTCACCCATCTCTGGACTCATAGCAGAAGCGGTAATGCAAAGATTAGAACAAACAGTCTTACTGCAAATTCAACCCAAACTCTGGGTCATATATGTGGATGACACCTTTTGTAATCATTAAAAACCCAGAAATAGAGAACACACACGGGATCATCAACACCACACTCACGAGAGAGGAAGAACAGGACAACCAACTCCCATTCCTCGACGTGATGGTACAGAGAACACCGAACGGAGAATTTACCACAAAGGTATACAGGAAAGCCACACACACCGAACAAGTCCTGAACTACGAAAGCAACCACCCCAACACACACAAGGAAGTTGCATCAAGACACTATTCAAAAGAGCCACAACACACTGCAGTACACCAGAACTGCAAAAAGAGGAAGAAGAATACCTATACAATGTATTCGCCAAAAACTGATACCCCCGCAATTTCATCAACAGATGCCTAAGGGAAAGACAATGGACGAGGACCTGCCACAACCCAAAGTACTAGCCACACTACCATACATCAAGAGCATTTCTGAACTGACAGCCAGACTACTGCGACCACTAGGACTCATAACAGCACACAAACCAACAGCCACTCTCCGACAACAATTCACCAGAACGAAGGACCCGATACCCAGCATGAGCAAAACCAACGTAGTGTACAAAATCCCATGCAAGGACTGTACAAAACACTACATAGGACAAACCGGAAGACAGCTAACGATCCGCATCCATGAACACCAACTAAGCATGAAACGACACGACCAGCTATCCTTAGTAGCCACACACGCAGATGACAAGCAACATGAATTCGACTGGGACAACACTACTTTTATAGGACAAGCCAAACAGAGAACAGCCAGGGAATTCCTAGAGGCTGGCATTCATCCACAGATTCAATGAATAAGCACATCGACCTGGAGCCAATATTCCGACCACTGCAACGGACAGCTGGAACTGACAACCGGAAGCGGCAGATTCAAACCACTACAAATGCCGGAGGAAAGATCACAGAAGCGCTTCACAGGAGGCTCCCAAGCACTGAGGATGTCACCTAGACAGGGGACGAAACGTCGGCAACACAAATTCCCAGCTTGGCGAACAGGACCACAACAACTTGACTGTCTGTCTTGTAGATTTTCAGGCAGATTTAAAGATTAGTTTGTTTCTCGAAAAGTTGTGGAATCTTTAATGTCTTCCCTTTCCCAATCTTCTCTCAGGTATACCCCAGTGGGCCGTTCCTTCTTCTCTCCTCCAGAAGGTTACTACCACCCACTGGGTGGAGGTAGAGAAGTCTGGTTTGGTTTTCATCAATCTGTCCGACCTGCCATGTGGAATATGATGTTAAACATTGATGGTGAGTTGAAAATACTGTGCACACACTTACTGCATTGATCCAAAACATGCTGGAATTTTTTTCCAATTTTCTGGAATACTTCTGCAATAATTAATATCTAATCCAGTATGGTTATCTTAAAGAAAGCCAAAGGGTCTTGTGGTGTAGCAATAGTGTCCTTACTTCTGGGCAAGAGGTTTCAGGCTCAAATCCTTGGGATATGATGCCCATGAAAGTGTTATAGTATGTTCCAAATAAGTTGATTTAAAAATACAAAAAAATCCATTGTGATATTGGGCAATCGACTGCAACCTATCATTGTGATAGACCGGGTAATCCTAACCGTCTAAGACAAAAGATGAGTGCAACAATGGCATTTGTAAAAGTATTAAATCCAGAGGAGCTGATTTGTTTAATTAAGTGAAGCATGAGGAAATAAAAGTAAATTATTTTTCTGTTCAGTCAGCTGTGGGCAAACTGGTACTTGCAGTTCATTACACCATACACTTGTTCACAGACTTTCTCCAGAGTTTTCTAGTGGAATTTGTTGTTTGCCCCTCTATTTGCTGCAATAATGTGTACTTGGTCCTTGCTGTTTAGAATTGTACCTTTTGTACTGAGAGAAAATCAATACCAGATCAGTTCATTTCACAGTTTCACACCAGACAAAATATATTAATTTATTGAGGGTTCTGATTTGCGTACAAGTATCATGTTTGCCAGTGAATCACAAGGTAGTGTTTTCAAGTTCCATTGCAGAACCTGAATGCACGCAATCAAGGCTAATAGTTCAGTGTAGTGTTGAAGGAGAGCTGAACCATCTGACGTCTTTCAGTTGAGATGTTAAATTGAGACCTTATCTTGTCTATTTGTATGGATGTAAATGATCATATGGCATTATACAGAAAAAGTGCAAGCAAATTGTTACTGGTGTTATGAGCAATACTCATTTCTGTATCAGTTTCACCAAAAAATTATCCAGTTATTATCACATTACTGTTTGTGGAAGTTTGCTGTGTGTAAGTTTCAAGTTAAGGCATTGCTTAATTGGGACCTAGTATATAAGTGAGTACCCAGTTAATGAATGAACAGAATTTAAAGTAAATAAACATCAGAAATTTAGGTGGGCAAAGTGTAGGGGTAGAATGTGGAAGGCTGGTGAGAAAACTGAGTATAGTTCAATCTGAAGATAAATAAGACATTTGAGCGTTTCAACAATAGAAGAATTGAGATAAGGTGGATGACTGAAGTCGGAGTTGGGAGTGGTAGTGATGACACAAGATTTATAGTTGGGCGACTATCTCTGGGTCAGATTTGGCAAAAATGTGAGCTGTCTGGTTCCAGTTACAGCTGCCAAAAAGGGAAATGGGGTCAATGGCTAGGGAGCCTTGTTTGTAGCAAGGGACGAGTAGCAATGCCACACAGTGTGGCATTCTCTATATGAGTTGGGGGACTTGAATAATAAGGCAAGTAAATGTGGCCTTTTAACCAATAATATTGAATAATCCTTCAAGCAGCATCTGATTTCAGTGCCAAACAGTATAAACAATAAAATGGAGGGAAAGGAAGGTGGGGTTAAGTTGAAAGAAAGTCAAATGCTTTTAATTTTAATATAAAATCTGAAAGAATGAAAGCCAATATTCAGTATCACAAGTGAGTTATCAGTAGTTACTTGCCCATTCCTGCGTAAGTGCAGTTTTTTGTTTATTGGGTGGCAAGGCATAACCTTTCTATGTTGGGTTAAATGGTATTGATAATGTAACCGTTGTAACTGATTGCCATTCCATGTGTTTCAGTGCTGAGTGCCAGCAAGATATTGGAACATTGCAACTTCTGGAGGTGCAGTGCTGTTCGGACAGCAACATTGAATTTCTGTTTAACTACAAATATATGCAGTCACTGTAACTTACTGTCCAGTTTACTTTAATTATGAATGCTGATAGTCTTATCCTTTATTTTTATCACAAAATCTGAGCCAGTACTGTGGATGAATTGTGGATGTTTTGTATAGAGATGGCAAATCTCCATGGGGCAAAGGTGTGGTTTATTTCTTGATAAACCGTGACAGTGTGTTCAAAATGTGTCTATAAACTGCTTTGCAACATCCAGTGGTGTGCAAAGCACTATGCAATTGCAAGTCCTTTTCACAATGTCTAACGAATCTTTTAGAGTTTTTTTTTGTGAAGAGGTAACCAAGAGGATAGATGAAGGTAGGGCAATGAATGTTGTCCATATGTGCTTTAGTAAGGCCTTTGACAAGGTCCCACACGGCAGGGTGGTCATGAAGGTTTGGTTGTGTGGGATCCAGGGAGAGCTAGCTAATTGGATTCAAAATGGTTCAATGGTAAGAAGCAGAGGGTTGAAGGCTGTTTCTTGGACTTGAAATATTGTGTTATAGGTAATCTTTAACTCACTCACCAGCTTGCTATATTCATTTAAAATGGGATTCCTGTTCATTCATTCATAACCCTTTTATTTAACAAGATAATTTCTATAACACACTTTATTTCATAAAACCGTGGTTCTGTAGTATATTTTACTATCCAAATTTAAAAACAACCTTTTCAAGCCCATTACTGCATTTTCACATCTTTATCAGCCCTTGCTTTAAGCAGTTTTTGTTTACCTCTGAATAAGTGGAGCATACGGAACAATTCCATACCTATCAAGTCTCCACAAAACATTATAATATTAATCAGTCCTTACCAATCATCTGGACCTGAATAGAATTAAGTACCTGTTAAATATCTTTTAACTGGACCATTTTCCCTTTAAGAAACAAACTGACAAAACAGCACTTCCATGAAATTGCATGAGTGAATGAAACTCATTCTGGTGAATAGTAAATAAATCTCTCAACGAGGCTGTAGTCATCAGTTTAACTGACCCTCCGAAGAGCATCCCACCCAGTCCTATTCCTCTACCCTATTACTCTACATTTAACTCTAAATAATGCATCTAACCTACACCTCCTTGAACACTGTGGGCAATTTAGCATGGCCAATTCATATAATATGTACATGTTTTGATTGTGGGAGGAAACCGGAGTATCTGGAGGAAACCCAAGCAGACACTACAAGAATGTGCAAGCTCGATTCAGACAGTTGCCTGATGCTGGAATCAAACCCAGGTCTCTGCGTGGTGAGGCATCAGTGCTAACCACTGAGCCACCATGCTGCCCCACTTATTTAGAGCAAATAGGCCTAGTATTTTTACTAACATTTACTAACTTGAAATACAAAAGGGCTAACACCTCCTAATTCTGCAAGCAGACTGGACAGACAGCCCATCAAAAGTAGCAGCCAGCACTTGGCACGTTTTAACCCATCTCCTGTCTCCCAAGACAGAAGCCTTTCAAACATTTGAGTACTATAGATAAACTAACACCATATTAATGGAATCTTAACATATATAAGAACTGTGTATAAAGGGACTGTTGGAAGAATTGTATTTTGGGATTGTATTGCTGCCTCTGATCTGTGCTGTGATTACTGCATAAAAAAGGCTATTTTTGCCAGTTACTGATTTTGGACATTATTTGAACACGATCCCACAGACTGGACGTCTGTGACTAGCGGTGTGACACGGATTAGTTCTGCGACCTTTTGTTATTTACATAAATGATCTCGATGTGAATGTACAAGGCATGATTAGTAAGTTTGCGGATGATGCAAAATTAGGAAGAATCGTTGATGGTGAGGAAGGTTATCAAAAATTAGAGATATCTGGATCAGATGGGGAAGTGAGCTGAGGATTGGCAAATGCAATTCAGTACAGATAAGTGTGTGGTATTGCGCTTTAGAAGTCTTACCTTAGTTTGACTTTCCACAGTAAGTGGTAAGGTCCTGAGGTGTGTTGTGGAACAGAGGGACTAGGAGTACAAGTACATAGTTTTATGAAACCAGCTACATAGAGACTGGGTAGTGAAGAAGACATTTAGCATGCTGGCCTTCCTTGATTGAGGCATTGAGTATGGGAGTTAGGATGTTATGTTATAATTGTATAAGGTTCCAAGCTGAAACCTTGACTCCTCTCCTCCTCTGCTGCTTTACCTGCTGTGCTGTTTCCAGCTCCACTCTTTATCCACTCTGACTCTCCAGCATTTGCAATTTCAAAGTCGCTGGTGAGGCCACACTTGAAGCATTGTGTACAATTTTGATCACTGTAATAGGAAAGACGCAGCTAACCTGGAAAGGGTGTGAAGAAGATTTAAGAGGATGTTGCCAGGACTAGTAGGCCTGAGTTATGGAGAGAGGTTGGCCAGGCTAGGACTTTATTCCTTGGAGCGTAGGAAAATGAGGGATGATCTTTGAGGTGTACAAAATCATGAGGGGCATGGATAGGATGAATGCACGTAGTCTTTCTTTTCCAGGGATGGGGGAATTGAAAACTAGAAGGCATAGGTTGAAGGTGAGCATGAAAAGAAGGACCTGAGGGGCAATGTCTTCATGCAGAGAGTGGTGCATGCATGGAATGGGCTGCCAGAGAAAGTGGTTGAGGCAGGTACAATAGCAACATTTTTTAAAAAGACATTTTTGGAGGTAGGCAATTGGAACTAGCTGAGTGGTCACCACGGTCAGCGTGGACCAGTTTGTGCTGAAGGGCCTGTTTCCATGCTGTATTACCCTATAATTCTGTGTAATTTGAATATCCATTGTTTACTTTTGAAAAGATTGCGTTACTCTGCTTTCTTTTGCCATAGAGTAAACCTTTGATCCCTAAATGTTGTGCTTGTGCCTTAGTTAACTTGTTTGAGGAACATTATGTAAATTAAGGAATGTTTTGACACTTGGAGATGCGCATGTATATTTTTAGGCTAGGTTTTTCAGTGTGAAGGAGAACTTTTGAGTCTTTGAGTGCATTTCATAGCTGGGTTTCTGTTTTTGTTTAGGGTGGGGAAAAGGAAGTTTAGAGAAATTCCCAAACCATCGCTCTCCCAATATTGTCTCCATTCATCTGTTGAGCATGAAGAGCTTTCAGGGCTGGCACCATACTCCTGCTATCAGAAGGCCATCAATGGCCGCGATGTGCTCTGTAAACTGGAGAATTTAATTACTTATGAAACCTGAGTTGATTTTTAAGTTTCAAGGAAACTGATTATCGTCTTGTCTCTTCCAGTATCTGCAACAGCATTTTACAGAGCTCAGCCAGTAATTGAGTTCATGTGTGAGGTACTAGACATTCAGAACATCAATGAGCAAACCAAACCACTGACTGACTCTCAGCGTGTTAAGTTTACCAAAGAAATAAGAGGTAATGTGTTTAGTCCAAAGGCATTACTTAAAGCTTTTTAAGAAGCAATTTTGATTTCAGAATTCTCTGCACTGAAAATATTCTGCTGTTAAAGGAGAGATGATTTGATTTTTGTTAAGCTCTTAGTTTGAGTTCAATTATTTTTAATTCCATTGTTTTCATTAAACCTTTAAAATCCAATGAAGCCCATTTTTAGTAGACAATAGAGTTGTGATATAATTGACAACTATCTCAACTGATCAGTGTTACATTTTGCAAAGTATGTTTCTTAAATCCTTAATTGCATAAGTTCCAATTATATATATAAAATTAAGAAATGAACAGCTTATGTTTTCAAGCTGTAGAATTTTGAACATGAATTCTCCTCTAAGATATATTTGATATATTTTGTTGGTTGTGTACACAGTCAATTCTGAGCAGTTTGTCTAGTGAAATGCAAGGCATAAAGTTATGGAATATTGTTTTCATCAATTTCAAGTTTTTAAAATACAAGATGAGAGAATGCACTGTATAGCAGCATAATGTTAATTTATTAATGGAGTCCTTATTAAAATAATCTAATTCTCTCATTTGAATTGGTGTGCTGTATGTGTTTGGTTTACCAAATCTTGTGTGAACAATATACATCTGGTGATAAATTCTGTTAAGATTTTGAACAAAAAACGTTGCTATATTTTCTTATGATAAACATTTGTATTATCACTTGAAACTTGGGAGTGTTAACCATACACCAGGCCTCTTCTGTGCTATTGACAGGTACCCTATGAACATACAGTAATGCCACTGTCATTGCAGTGGTTATGCTATGTGCTTGAAATGCTACCTTTCAAAATATTGTTATTTTCTGCAGGGATCTATACTACAATGGTTCTTATCATGAGTAACAATAGAGTCCTAGAGATGTACAGCATGGAAACAGACCCTTCAGTCCAACTTGTCCATGCCGACCAGATATCTAGTCCCACCTGCCAGCACCCGGCCCATATCCCTCCAAACCCCTTCTATTCATATACCCATCCAGATGCCTTTTAAATGTAGCAATTGTACCAGCCTCCACCACTTCCTCTGGCAGCTCATTCCATACATGTACTACCCTCTGCATGAAAAAGTTGCCCCTTAAGTCTCTTTTATATCTTTCCCCTCACCCTAAACCTATGCCCTCTCGTTCTGGACTCCCTGACCACAAGGAAAGGACTTTGTTTATTTATCCTATCCATGCCCCTCATGATTTTAAACCTATATAAAGATCACCTGTCAGCCTCTGACACTCCAGGGAAAACAGCCCTAGCCTATTCAACCTATCCCTATAGCTCAAATCCTCCCAACCCTGGCAACATCACTGTAAATCTTTTCTGAACCCTTTCAAGTTTCACAACGTCCTTCCGAATAGGAAGGAGACCAGAATTGCACGCAATATTCCAACAGTGGCCTAACCAATGTCTTGAACAGCTGTAACATAACCTCCCAACTTCTGTACTCCATGCTCTGACCAATAAAGGAAAGCATACCTAACGCCTCTTCTATGCTCTCTACCTGCGACTCCACTTCCAAGGAGCTGTGAACCTGCACTCCAAGGTCTCTTTGTTCAGCAACACGCCTTAGGACCATACCCTTAAGGGTATAAGTACTGCTAAGATTTGCTTTTCCAAAATGCAGCACTTCTCATTTATCTAAATGAAACAGTATCTGCCACTCCTCAGTTCATTGGCCCATTTGATCAAGATCCCGTTGTAATGTGAGATAACCTTCTTCACTGTCCACTACACCTCCAATTTTGGTGTCATCTGCAAACTTCCTAACTATACCTCTTATGCTCGCATCCAAATCATTTATATAAATGATGAAAAGTAGCGGACCCAGCGCCAATCCTTGTGGCACTCCACTGGTCACAGGCCTCCAGTCTAAAAAACAACCCTTCACCGCCACCCTCTGTCTTCTACCTTTTTGAGCCAGTTCTATTATCAAAAGGCTAGTTTTCCCTCTATTTCGTGCGATCTAACCTTGCTAACCAGTCTCCCATGGGGAACCTTGTTGAGTGCCTTATTGAAGTCCATATAGATCACGTCTGCCGCTCTGCCCTCCTCTTTGTTACTTCTTCAAAAAACTCTTATCAAGTTTGTGAGACATTTCCCACACACAAAGCAATGTTGACTATCCCTAATCAGTCCTTGATTTTTCAAATACGTGTACATCCTGTCCATCAGGATTTCCTCCAACAATGTGCCCACCACCAACGTCAGGCTCACTGGTCTATAGTTCCCTGGCTTGTCCTTACCACCTTTCTTAAACAGTGGCACCACGTTAGCCAACCTCCAGTCTTCCAGCACCTCACCTGTGACTATCTATGATCTGAGATACAAGTATCTCAGTAAGAGACTCAGCAATCATTTTCCTAGCTTCCCACAGCATTCGAGGGTACACCTGATCAGGTCCCGGGGATTTATCCACCTTTTATGTATTTCTTGACATCCAGCACTTCCTCCTCTGTAATATGGACATTTTTCAAGATGTCACCATCTATTTCCCTGCATTCCATATCTTCCATGTAGAAATGTGTAGTTGGAATTTTAAGACCGTTGTTTAGTTCAACTCAGTTGAATGTTTAACTATTCTAATGTTAGTCCTGTTGACCTGCTCTGTTTCTAGGTCTGAAAGTGGAGGTGACTCACTGTGGACAGATGAAAAGGAAGTACAGAGTATGTAATGTTACCCGACGGCCGGCCAGTCACCAGACGTAAGTGTGCAATCCTGAGTAATGTTTTGACAGTTTTTCATTTGCCTGGACCAATAGAGCAAGCTTGAACACCTAGAGTATAGTATTTAGAGAACTAAGCAAATGTACTTCTATAAAACTAAATAAAATGTATTGGATAAAGACTGGTATGCTTGATAGAATGCATTCTACAGAATATCACATTTCTGATATTATGTAGAAGTATTTGTGATGCAGGATTAACTTCTCTCTTTCAAGGTTTTTGGTAGAAGAATTAGAAGGGACACAAGGAAAAGCCTTTTACACCAGAGAATGGTAGGTGTCTACATTTGGCTGAGATGCAGATATTGAACTTGTTTAAAAGGAACCTGAAGCAGTGTAACCTGCAAGGCTGGGGAGTAGGTGCTGGAAAGTGGGACTAAAATGGGTGGCTCTTTTATTCAAATGGTTAGATTGGATTCCCTACAGTGTGGAAACAGGCCCTTTGGCCCAGCAAGTCTACACAGACGTTCTGAAGTGTAACCTACCCAAATCCATTCTTTTACTATGTATTTACCCCAGACTAATGCACCTAACAACAGTCTGGCAATTTAGCATGGCCAATTCACTTGACTTGCATGTCTTTCGATTATGGAAGGAAACCAGAGCACCTGGAGGAAACCAGCACACTGGGAGAATGTGCAAACTCCACAGTCAGCTAGCCGGTGGGGGGGGTGGGGGTGGAGAATCGAACCCAGGTCCCTGGTGCCGTGAGGCAGCAGTGCTAACCACTGTGCCACCCATCAACTAGTGTACACACTACGGGCTGAACGGTCTCTTTGTGCTGTGACTTTTCTATGATTCTACTGACTGGAAGAGGAATATCCCTGATAGTGAAGGATGATATAAAGACAATAGTGAGTCGGAATTTTGGCTTGGAAGATTTAAATGGTAATTAAGATAAACCTAAAACAGAAAATGGTCACAGCAGTATGCTTTTAGATCCCCCTTAGTAATAGGTTGTTGAACTATGCATTAGGCAAGAAACAGGTGAAGCAAAGTAATACTTGATAAAGTCTGTACAAAAATTAATCAAATTGGCGCAAATATTCAGGAAGATGAGTTTGAGAGTGCTGTTGTGACCATACCCCACTAAACGTTGTGGGAATGACTAGTTTTAAAGTCACCTATATAAAACTATTTTATATCTAGTTTTATGCCATGTGTCAGAGTTAGTTGTTAATCTTGTAGTAAAAGATCTGCTGTGCAAAAGTGATCATTATACATTTGAATTCTATACTAAGTTTGAAAATAACATACTATGGTCCCAAGCAAAAATCTTAAGTTTAAGCACCGGTTATTACATAGGTTTGCGTGGGAGAGGAGCCAAAGGTTGATTGCGTAAACAGACTAAAAGGTACGTGATTAAATATTTCCCATTGTTAGTTTTAAGAAACAATTCAACATTTGACAAAAATGCATTTCATTTTAATAACAAAGCAGCAATCACCAAGATCCAAGTGCAGCTTTTTGAGATAGCAATAGATTAAAAGAAGAGACTTGTAATGTTGCAACAAATGTTAGAAAGTGTGAGCATTGAAATGCTTAGAAGCCTGCACAGGGGAAGCAAAAAGTTGATTATAAAAAGAGAATAAACAAAGAGTAAACTAGCCAGGAATAAAAACTGATCGTAAACTTGAAGGCAACAAAAATAAATGCTGGTTTTTTAGAGACAGAAGAAACTATTATGGCGAACAAGGATATGGCAAAGATGTTGAGCACATACTTGGTCTTTTTTCACATTAGAAGACACAAATTAACAACCAGGAATAGAGGATAACTAAGGAGCAGATAAGAGTTGAGGGAAAAGTACTGCATAAATCTCAGGGACTAAAATCCAACCAATCTTTAGGATTTTTTAATTTAATCATGGGATGTGGGTGTCATTTGGCTAGTCCAATGTTTATTGCCTATCCTAGTTGCCTTTGAGACCTGTCATCAACCACTGTGGTCTATTTAGTATCGATATGACGATGCAGTAGTTATGATATTTTTTAAAAATTTCAATGGTCCAAGAAGATTGGATGTTAGAAAACGTGACACCTCTATTTAAGGGAAAAAGGAAGGTGGAAAGAAAGGAACTACAGACCAGTTAGCCTCCCATTCACTATCAGGAAAATGTTGGAATCTATACAGGTAGCTTAGTATTGCACTTAAGGGAGAAATTTCTTTACTCAGGGTTGTGAATCTTTGGACGTTTATTCCAGAATACTGTGAATACTCCTCAATGCGTATATTTAAGGCCGGGGTCGGCAAATGTTTGGTCCATAAGAAATCAAATGTAATGAGGAGCAACGTGAAACTGAGTTGTGCAGATGATCACTTTGAATAGTGGGGTCCTTTAAAGTGATATTGCAAAGTTATGGAAGCCAAATTTGTTGCCAGATGATTTGAAGGGGTAGTAGAAAAGCATGAGCTATAGTTGTTGCTGACCTAACTGAAATATTGGTTGAGAGCTTGCCCTCACTTGTCACTGTGTTATTTAATGGATTCTTAATGTGATAGTGGCAGGATTTCTGACCCTCTAGTTCTGGACCACAAAGCTGTTGGCCATTCACATGGTTGGCGACTGTAGGCCCAGAGAACATTGGATGGGAGCAGTGATATCATCTGGAAACACAGCAGTACCCTTTGAGAAATGTCATTGGAGCTGTACATCCAGATCTGTGCATTAGCAGATCCCAGTGAGGGCATGGCAATGGTAGTGGATGAATCTTGTCATGAAGGAGGGAAGATGTGTGGGGTTGATGGATCTTCTCAGGGATGGGTGCCTCCAGTAGTCAGAGGGGACCTACGATGGAAGTCCTATTTCTTAATTGCCCCAACAGCTAAAGCTACTGCACTATTCATGTGCCCTAGATAAAATTAGAGAGGTGTGTGTGTGTGAGGCTGTTAAGTGCCCATTCATTAGACGTTGCTAGGCCCATGGGTGCATGAGTTTCCTCAGTGCCTCCACTGCTTATCCAGGCTAGACCATGGTGTTAAATTAAAGTTCCCACTTTCAAAGACAGTGGAGAAACATACATCCAATCTAATAGTTAAGATAAAGCATGGTTGTGAGTTTGTTCTTAAAGCTAGTTTTATCTATTAAGTCTTGAATACTGTTCAAATTAATTTTAAATATTTAACTGAAGAAATTGAACAAAAATGAAGTCTGATTTTTGTTTTTGATTTTGCGAATCTATTCTGCATTCTTGTAGGAGCACTCTGCTGTGTGCAATGCATATTATCTATAACAGACCCAAGACTAGGTCTTGGAACCAATATTTACACCTAGTTACTCATTGTTTTTTAAACTGTTGTTAACAATACAGTCAGTTTGCTATTTAATCCCAGGGCTTTACAATACTAGAATTTGCTCAACTGCCTTCTGAAAAAGTAAGGGTAAAGTCACTGTATCCCACCTGACTATAGGGCTGCTCTATAGGCTGCTATAGAGGGAAATGACATGGTGGTATAATCTGAGGGTCACCACAAGTCAGGAGAGGAAGAGGTTGAGAAGGAAAGTTCTGCATGATCACCTCAGCCAGAGCTGGAATTTAATTCACACTGGCATCACTCTGCAAACTCATTTTATTCATTTCTTACCGCTGAGAGTTAAATGTTTTATTTTCCAAATGCATCAGATTTGTCAAGTTTCTTAATCTATTACTTCTCACTTTTGTGATCTTTGACAATTAGTAATGGCATCCAATGTAATACACAAATACTTTTTTTGACTACATTTGTCATAGGTAACTGAATATAGGTTCTAGATGTGTGCTTTACCCTTTCATATTGAAATCCTTAAGACAATCTTATTCATGGATCTCCTTCGATATTTATTAAAAATAACAAGCCTTGTCTATGTGCAATTTTTCCTTGAATTTTAAGATAGACCAATTCCAGCCCAAAATGCCTCTAGGTATTCTTTTGTAACGCATTCTTTATTGATGCCTGCTTACGTATATATTTTTGAAACCATCTTCTTTGTTATATGCAGCCTTGCTTTGTGTTCTCCACTTAGCTTTGAATAGCACTGATGAAGGGCTTTTGCCCAAAACGTCGATTTCGCTGCTCTTTGGATGCTGCCTGAACTGCTGTGCTCTTCCAGCACCACTAATCCAGAATTTGAATAGCACTGACCTACCTCATGGTTGTTAATTATCTGCCTTTGCCAGGTTTCCTCTACAACTGGAAAATGGGCAAGCAATGGAATGTACAGTGGCACAATATTTCAAACAAAAGTATAATTTGCAACTTAAGTATCCTCACCTACCTTGCCTACAAGTAGGACAAGAGCAGAAGCACACCTATCTGCCACTTGAGGTAAGATTTGAAATGTAGGGACTTGTATACTTAAGTGAAAAATTGTAAACTAATTGAATTGTTGGGGTCATCGGCATGTCCATATGTTTACTGTGTTCTATTAAAAATGTTTGTTTTAATCCTATTTTTATATAACATTTGCTTTTGATTAGTGTCATTACTTGATGCGAGAAAGAAAAGGTTTTCTGGTTTATGTTGACAAAGTTTCTCTTTTTTTTAATCCAAAGCGGTAGACTTTCTTATCAGTATAAAGTTCCACACGTCGTCACCCTATAGTACTTCAAGTGGTCATTATTCATGTAGTCCACGTCAGCAGATTATCCATTATCAGAGATGTTGCAGATGAGTTAGAGCCTGATCTCCGGCAGTGTTCCCAAATGCAATTTATAAAGCACAAGATTCTAATCATCTCTTTCTTTTCTTGTTCATGGATGCTGTAGCCATCTGTTGCATTCCTAATGCTGACATGGCTGGCATTGGTTAACAGTACAGATTTAGGTTTGAACTTGGGGAAAGACCTGGTTCATAAAATGCAAGTAGTGTTTTTAACTCTCAACTAGACTTTTTAATGCCTAAGATGGCACAATTTTTAAACTTGAAAAAATTGTGAACTTCAGAAGAAGAATTTTACTTTAAAGAGAACATAGAAAAGTTGATGGATTGGGTGGGCAAATGGCAAATAATATTTAATCCAGGAGCGTGGAGAGATTTGTTTTTGTGGAAAATGAGAGGCAATGCAAACTAAGGGGTACAGTCCTAAAGAAGATGCAGATATGTGTGTAAATTGTACAGACTGATAAGGTGCTTTGAGAAAGAAATTTGGGATTCTGGGCTTCATAAATGGAAGCGTAGAATACAAAAGCACGCAGGTTATGATGAAGCATTGTAAAACATTGGTTTGTCCTCGACTGGAGTATTGTGCATCACATTAGGAACGTTGTTGAGGCTTTGGAGAGTGGACAGAAAAATTGTACAAGAATGGTTCTAGTCGGATAGATAGGAGAACCTAGGATTGTTTGCGAGAGAAGTGAACGTTAAAAGATTTGATACAGGTATTCAAAACTGTGTGAGATCTAGTCAGAGTAAATAAAGTGAAACTGTTCCCTTTGCAGAAGTGGTTGTAAACTACAGGATACCAATTTGGGACCAAAGGCGACATGAGACCTCTTTTTTTTTAACAAAATAATTTCAGTTGACTGTCAAAAGGACGCTGGGTAAGGACCAGGGACATAGAACTGGCTGGATGATTCTTGCAGAGTGCAGACGCAGCATAGGCAAGCTGAATGATTGGTTACAGGATAGAGGCATTCTAGAATTCTAAGCAAAATGCTTTTCAAAAACTGCTTGTAGCTGAGTTCTGAATTCATATCTTAGTTAAAATTGCTTTTTCTATAAACTTTTTTTAAAAAAATCATTTATGTAGTGGCAGTGATAAAAGTATTTGAAATAAGTCTTTCCCTTGTCCTTTTACATCCATGAAGTTACATACACTCAAAAGGAATTAATGTATGGAAGTAGAGACAAATGTACAGTTGAGTGGTCTGCATAATTCAAACCATATGTAATTGCCAAATTGTATCTCCCTACTGTCACACTTCTCACATGGTATTGTGCATGATAACAGTTTAATTGAGGAAAAGTATCTATTGATACAGTACATACTGTGTGCTGTTTCATACAAGGCTTGTTTAAAATTAACTTGTTGAATTCATTGTTTCTAAATTTCCGTTTGAAGGTATGTAACATTGTAGCAGGGCAGCGCTGTATCAAGAAACTAACAGACAATCAAACGTCAACCATGATCAAAGCTACAGCACGATCAGCGCCCGATCGACAAGAGGAGATTAGTCGTCTGGTGAGTGAGTTCGAATTTTCATTTAAAAAACAATTTCTGGTGCAGGTTCACCTCGAGCTAAACTGACCAGTAAATCATATTGGAAATAGAAACTTACCATTTGTGTACCAAAATGTGTAATTGGAAACAAGCAGCTTTTTAAAACCTGATTTTGAATTTGAAGAAATGTCTTCAATGCTGAAGAATGAAGACTGGTGAGTTATTTGTTTAATTTCTGATCTTTGAATGAACTGGTCACCAGTTTGTGCAGTAGTCCTGATTGAGGCAAGGAAAAGATATCATTCAAGATTCCAACATCTATTTAATGATTTCTGTTGAATGCCTACCTATAAGGCTGTGGTTGATAATACCTTCATATCTGTGCATAGCCAAAATGATAATTCTTCTCAAGATCTGCCAGCATCTGAGGGATTTACCCTTTGAAAGAAAAATAGGAAGGGGGGAAAAATCAAACTTTTGGTGCAAGGTGATGCTTTTGAACTATTTCCAGCTGAAAAAGCAGGTTTTTTTAGTCTAGTAGCCCTTCTGAATAAGATTGAGTAAAGCATTACTACTACAAATCCAAACCAACAGAAGTAATAGAAGATGCATCTTTCAAAATCATTAAATGTTAGGAATTCTTAAAACTGCAGATGATTTAATTAAACTAGCAACAATTTAAGGGCTAAAGTGCAGTCTGCATTTTAGAAAATTGTCCTTTTTCTGTTCAGTCATTGTTAATTTTTTTTTTTGCCAGTGTTGTTACTTACCCTTCTCATTTAAACATTATTTATAAAAATGAGAGTTTACTTTCTTTTTTGCTGTATGCAGTGATCATCACCTTGGAATAAGAATGCAAAAGTTTGTATGATAAACTGTTGTATCTGGACCAAATTTCACTGCTCCTGTACAATGATTGGTGCTGTTGAATCTCTGCTGAGTTTTTTATACCCCCAATTGCAATACACTTCCTGTTGCTCTTTTAAACCATGGGACTGTTCAAATGTAAACACCTGAAAAGATAGTCTGTTTCATTTCTGCAAATCTGGGGATATCTGAGCTTTTGCACAGTCACACATTGTTGTGCAAGATCAGAAGTACCCAATATATGCTTCCTTTGGATACTTGTCAAGTTGTTCAAATGGTACGAAGCATACCTATTCGCCTACAATTGGATGCAACTAAGTTATTTTAGCAGGAACATTTTAAAAATAATTTTTGGTATCATTGTGTGCTTTTTTTTTTGAAAGGTGAAGAGCAACAGTATGATTGGTGGGCCAGATCCATATCTAAAGGAGTTTGGTATTGTCGTTCATAATGAAATGACTGAAGTTACAGGTCGAGTGCTGCCTGCACCGATGCTCCAGTATGGAGGCAGGGTAAGTCTGATGTTGGACGGAAGCAGCTGGAATTGTGAATGCACAGGACTTGAAGTAAGTGATATAGCACACTGCTATGCAATATGTATGAGCTATACAGCAAAACTATTTTAAGCAAAAGTATTTACCAGCAACTGTTTAATTCTGGCAAGTTAAAATTCTTGCCTCATTTGGAAACTGTTACTCTGCTTTATTTGACAGTGTCCAAAGTACTGTCCAAAGTAAATTTCATGTTGCACTTAAGATTTCATTATTTGCTTATGGGAGTGATAAAAGAGCTATTATTTCTGAGGAAAGAAAATATGTTGGTTGTAAAAGTTTTTCTTAAGCCATTTCTATGAAGTTTTTTTTAAAAAAATTGTTTTCAACTTGCTACTAATTTCAGTGTCTAATCAAAAACTTGGAGCTGTTTCCATTATCTTACGGTATTACATCACATTACATGATGCAAATCAGTTTTCTTTGCACAGGGAAACAGCTTGGTTATGCACATTGGGCAAGAACTTATTTTGACAACTGATATTTGTATTTTAACCAGTTAATTTCACATTGAAATTTTAGGGGAGAAAAATGCTCCACGGGAGACTTGTCTTACCACAACATACATTAGAATTTTTAGTTTCCGGTTGGAAGTATTTCATTATTCCACACAAATTGATATTCCGTTTATAAAATCAGTTCTACATTTGTGGGTTAAAGGGGCCTCCTGTTTTCATTTTGCATGTGGAAATAATATTTCTAGTTTATACCTGTAATTCTTAGCTGTTAACATGAAATAGCAAATTTAATTCTAATCGCACAAATAGAACCAGCCATTTTAAGCACTTAATTTTGAAACCAATCCAATTTTTTTTAGATGGGGTTTTTGAATTGCATGAGTATGCCTCTGTTACAATAGTTAAAAATCACACAACACCAGGTTATAGTCCCAACAGGTTTAATTGGAAGCACAGTAGCTTTCGGAGTGACGCTCCTTCATCAGGTGATAGTGGAGGGCTCATTTGTTACAATACACTCCTTAAGGCAAATTTCTAGTATGAAGATAGCAGTCGATATCAAACAGTGCACTCAACTGATTGGATACAGATGCTGCAGTGTGTATTAGATTAGATTACGATTAGATTAGATTACTTACAGTGTGGAAACAGGCCCTTCGGCCCAACAAGTCC
>NC_057736.1:26310387-26333250 GCF_004010195.1 Chiloscyllium plagiosum
GTGCTAACCACTGTGCCACCGTGCCGCCCACTACTATTGTAGTATTTCTTCTTGGTAGCGATTGAAATCAAGCAAGCTGCTTCAGTTGTGGCCTGTCATGTTCAAACAGATAGTAGTTGCAAACTGTAAAAGATTAAAAATAGTTGGGACCCAGTAGGATTTGCGAATTTCACTCCCTTTGTTTTGTTCCAAGTGAAGTCATTGATGCAGATTTCATTTATAAACTTCAAGTTTCTTCAATTTTCATTCACTTCTCATTTTTTGCATTGCCCTCCACATACAAAAGGTTAGAAAGACAATAGGTCAATTTCAGAGGTTACCATGTGCAAATTCTCTATTTTCCAAATTCCCGTTGTCCTAACTGCCCCAGTGGCCATCTTTGCCCCTGCAGCTGTCGCTTGTGCATTGCTTTCATTTGTGCACAAGCTCATGTTCTTTTAAGATCAGATTGCTTCAGACAATTAAATTTTTATGACAGTTTCTGGTAGATTTGCAAAATGTGTTTCTATTAAACACAAGCCCATTCTAACTTTTGTAAATGGTTTAAAATTTTGTGTAGTTGGTTAATGTGTCTTTGTTCTGTCATGCACCAAAAGTTTTTTTCATTCTATCAGAGCTTCCAGAGAATGCTAGATTAATTTCAGTTTAGCGTCTGAATCCAAGGTTATGCTGATATGAGGAGCGCATGTTAGAGAATCTCTTTACTCTTTGGCCTTGCTTTGATATTCTTCCAGTGAGAGACTGAACACCAAAACATTAAAGGTGCTTTGCACCAGACCAAATGCTTTCCTTGGAATTTGTCTTTGTCAGTAAAGTATCACTGCTAAGTCAATTCCAAACACTACTTTGAACGTTAGCTGAACCAGCAATTCTGCAAGTATTGCCCAACTAGTTTCTTTTATTTGAATATGCCGGTTCAATGATTGGTCTTTGTGTTTCCTTCTGTAAGTTTTTAAAAATACATTAATGTGTTAGCATAATGCCTAAATCTTTGTGTGTGTCTGTCTGTCTATTGCTGAGGCATGTCTGTCTGAGGTTTCTTGCTGCATGGAAGGCAATGAGCTCATCCATCAGACCTGTAGCAAATGCATTCATTTGCTGGTCCAGAGAGGAATTTATGAAAAATAGTTAAGGAAATTATGGTATAGCTTCTTGGAGAAAAGGGATCTCTTCATAAAATAAATTTTCTGATTAGTGTACAAATCTTGAATATTTTCTCTAATGGAGTTAATAGAATCAAGTTAACAGTGAGAAGTCACCTTTATGGGTGAGTAGTTGTTGAGGTGACTTGGAAACTGGAATATTTCTCCTTAACCATCGATTCTCTAAGGATATAAATTGGAGCAGTATTAGACTACACTGCCATGTTGAACCTGCTCAACCATTCAGTAAGATCATGGATGATTTTCCAATTTTACCTCCTATTTTCATATTCCTTAATTCCTCTCTTTATTCCAAAAGTCTATTGATATAAATCTTCAATATGCTTAATGACCTGAGCTCGAACAACCATTTTGGGTAGAGAGCAGCAAAGATTCACAACCTTATGAAGAAATTTCTTCTGCTTTTAAATGGCTGGCTCCTAATCCCAAGAGCTTGATTCAAACTGTCCAGCCAGGGGCAACAGCTTTAGCATCTACTCTTTGATGCCTTTTGAGAACTTGCTGTGCTTCAAGATATTGGTCAGTGGTGTGATTTTTAAAATCAGTCTTAACAGCACCATGCTCTATCCAACTGAGCTCAGCTTGAGAACTAAAGGAAGTATGGAATAGAAATATTCAAAAGTTTAAAAAAAATTAGATACAACAGAACTGTTGTTGCTAGGAGATCAGCAAACACAGAATAAAAATTTTTAGTTGTCAAAAATATCCAAAGCAACAAAGACAAATTATCTCCTGTAACAAATTAGGATTATGAATGTACTGCCAAAAAATGTAGTGGAAATAATAAGTCATTTATCTTCAGAAGGAAATTGAGTGCAGATATATTAATTTATGGGTGTACTACAAAAAGCAGGAGAATGCATAGGCATTATAAGCTGAATGGCTAGCTAGTTTGTGTATGTTTATCTGTTCTTTTGAGTGCACTGCTGAGAGACCTAATTGTTGTGCCTTTATCATTATGCTGCTTTTAAAATAGAATGTGACGACTTTTTTTAAATATCAACTTCTTTGGGTTTTATTTTTTATCTGGCCTGACATCACCCAGTTTGATCTATGTCTTTCTGGTAAAGTTGATGTTTAAGGTTTGCATTCCCTAATGGGAGGGGACGTTTAGTTACAGATTCTTTCAACAAAGCTTTGCAATTCTACTCCAAACCTATTTGAGCATCTGAGAATTGTAGCATATGCAAAAGTGAAATGCTGATCCTCGATGTTATCGGAAAACTCAACAAATTGAAGATTCAGGAGTTGAGTCCATGGTCATTTATTTTCATGATTGCAAAAGGAAAGTTAGTCTTATCACTGAAATGTAAAACTAACTCAATGTAGTAGGATATAGAAGCCTTCAGTTTCTTACAAAATACTGTGAGCAACACATTACAATTACCACTTTCTTTTGTCCAAGTGTCTTGCATTATCTGCAGTTTTCCCACAGCTTTCACAAGCAATGCCTGTATTTCATCCAAGGCCAGTACTATCCTTCTGTTCGTGTAACCTCTCCCACTCGTCTTGATAGTGTGTGTACATCTCTTTTGTTTTTTACATCTGTGGTAACAAAGTTGGAACCAATAGTATGACTAAAGCTCTTAACCAATTTCACTCCTTGCACTGCACCCATATGTGGTGTCAGTTATATTCCAAGCATTTAATATTGAACTGAATATAAAAACCAGCAAAGAATGACTTAAAAATTAATGAGGAGACAATTATTGAGAAAGTCGGCCTGAGACCAAAAAACATATAGTAAGGGTTCCTAAAATATTTTAAAAGGTTCTTAATCTTGTAAAAGTGAGCATTGGTTCCATAGAAAATGAATCTTGGGAGTTTGACAAATGTAAAATAGAGATTAAAATAAATCTCTATTTATTTTGCATCTGACTTTAATATAGGAGATACAAGTAACAATCCAGAAGCAACTCTAAATTCGGAAACAAAAGGGAGGGGGAAGTTGTAGGAAAAGTATAACCATGAAGAAACTGAGTAAATATTAGAGCTACTGGCTGCCAAGTGCCCAGATCTTAATAGATTTCACCTTAGGATCTTAAAAGAAATGGCAAGTGAGATAGACGATGCATTTGGTATTCCAAAACACTCTAGATTCTTGAAGGATCCAATTAGTTTGGAAAATAACAAATGTAACAACTTTATTCAAAAGAGGGAGAGACCGAAAGCTAGAAGCTACTGACCAGTTATTTAACCTTCGCCATAGGGAAAATGTTAGAAGCATTGTTACACAAGTCATAGCAAGACACTTGGGTAAGCTCAAGGTAATCGGGCAGAGTCCGCATGGTTTTGAGAGAGAGAAATCATGTTTAGGCAATCTGTTTAGAATTGGCTGAGAAAGTAACTTGCTGTGGACAAAAGATGGTATACTGTATTTAGATTTTCAAAAAATCTTTGTGGCAATTTATCAAATGCCATTGTGGGAAAACAAAAGCTCCTGGTGTGGGAGGTAGCATAATGGTGTGGATAAAAGATTGGTTAACAGGAAGCAGAGTGTAGGCATGATTGGGGTCTTTTTCAGGTTGACTAGATGCACAAGTGGTGTGCCTCAGGAATTCATTTTGGAACACGGTGGCTCAAGGGCAGCACGGTGGCTCAGTGGTTAGCACTGCTGCCTCACAGCACCAGGGTCCCAGGTTTGATTCCAGCCTCAGGTGATTGTCTGTGTGGAGTTTGCACATTCTCCCAGTGTCTGCGTGGGTTTCCTCCGGGTGCTCCGGTTTCCTCCCACAGTCCAAAAATGTGTAGTTCAGATGAATTGCCATGCTAAATTGCCCATAGTGTTAAATGCGTTAGTCAGGGGTAAATTGGGCTGCATGGGTTACTCTTCGGAGGGTCGGTGTGGACTTGTTGGGCCAAAGGGCCTGTTTCCACACTGTAGAGAATCTAATCATCTGTTTACAATTTACGTAAATGACTTTGAAAAGGATGAGATGATAAAAAAATTAGAGCAAGAATAAACCATTTGGCCCTTCTCCGCCTGTTCTGCTATTCATTGTGATCATAGCTGATCATCAACTTGGTACCCTGTTCCTGCTTTCTCTCTCTATGCCTTTTAGCCCCAGGAGCTATACCTAACTCTTTGAAATGCGCAAAACGTCTTGGCCTTGACCACTTTCTATGCCGGAGAATTCCACAGTCTCACCGCTCTGGGTGAAGAAATTTGAATAAAACAATGGTATTTTTAGGCCAAATTTGTTGATGACAATAGTGTGGCAGTAAGTTATGCAGTGGAGTATAGTGTGGCCAAATATGAAATTGTTTGTTAGTAGAAAGACTAAGGAAGCATGTTATCTAAATGGTGAACATTGCAGCATTGAGGTGCTGAGGATCTAGGTATCCTAATGTGTGATTTTCAAAAGGCTAATATACAGGTACAGCATGTAATTAGGAATGCTAATGGAATATTATTTATCATGAGGGGTATTGAATACAGGGTAGGTAGTCTTTACTTAATTCATGCAGGACATTAGTGAGACCCCATTTGGAGTACTGCTATAACATCAGAAGGATGTAAATGCATTGGAAACTACTCTGATATCATTTACTAGACTTTTACTTTGAAATAATCTATTTTGTTTTATGAGGAAAGGTCAGACAAGCTAAGTTTGTGTGGTCTTTCTAATAGTAAAATGCGACTTATTTGAATCACAAGATCTTGGAGGGGCTTGTTGATGCATAGAGGGTGTTTTCTCTTGGGAAGAAATCTAGAATAAAGGGTCACAATTCTTGTGGGTGGGATGGGGAAGAGTTGAGGTGAAATTTATTTTTCTGTATGAGTCGTGAATTTTTGGAACACTGTTCCTGAAGGAGTGATGGATGCAGAGCTTTTGAATATATTCAAAGCAGAGCTGGATATATTCTTGGTAAACAAGGGGGTGAAAGATTATCTGGGGTAAGTGTGAGTGTGGAGTTGAGCTTCGGGTCAAATTAGCCATGATTTCACTAAATAGTGGAGCAGGCTTTGAGTGAAGAAATTCTTCCTCCTCAAACCAAAATGGCCTGTCTGCCCACCAGGGTAACATCATTCCTAGGCTGAATGGCTTACTCCTGCTCCCTATTGGAATGTTCATATTGAGTGTTTTCTTTTGGTGGGGAGTGACAAGTGGCAGTGGTAATGCAAGGATAGTCGAGGACAGTGGTTTAGCTTTGAAATGGTTTGCTTTTTCTGTGATCTTTGACTTTATGGGGTCTCAAATTTGAGCCCCAGTTGTCAAAATGGGCTTTCTCCTATAATTTTAGGTAAGGGGTTTTAAACAAAAAAATATTGCTGTTGAGCACAAGCATGCAGTGGTAAGTTAACTGTATTCTGTGCTATTGTTTGTTGGCAGACCATGCGAGAGAGGTAGAAGGAAGTGGGCTTGAGTTCACACAAATCAATTTATAATAGTAGTTTTTCAATTCAAGGGAGAGCCACAATTCTCTTAAACTTGACCAGAAAGGTTGCAGTTTGATTAGTGGTGTTTAGCTTCATCTTTGATCTTGTTTTTTTTTCTTCTGAAATATGATGCTGTTGAAGTTGTCCATAGTATGTGAAGAATAACCAGAATAGAGACTTGTTTTTGGAGGTATAAAGTAATTTTGCTGAAATTAGCTAATTACATAAATTCTGCATCCTCTGGAAGCCATGTCTGTACTCTGTCTTTCTGTCTCCCAATATATTTGTTTTTGCTGATTTGAAAATTTTAATATTGCTTGTATTTGCAGTTGGTATGCTACATTTTATAGTTTGTTTTATTAATATTTGCTGATTTTATTTGCAAGCCGTTAACAATGCTATAAGAAAGTCTCCCCTGATTGGGAGAATGGGGCATTGGAATTTTGTTGCCTAATCTCGCATTGCTGCTGCTTTTTTCGCTGGTCCAAAAAAGGAGCTAAAGATGGCCATGTGGGTTGCAATTATAATACATTGGAAAGGGAACTTGCGTTGATACGCTTCAGCTGGAATCTAAGGGATTGTATCATTTGGCTTGTTTTGATTTATGGTTGGACATGGGTGACTTATCTAATGATTGATGCTGGGTAATTTAGTGGAAGAATGAGGACTATTCCACTAAAGCTAGTAATCCCATCGTGTTATACATGATTTGCTGTAACGTTGTTTTGGCCTACTAGGATGAATTGGGCTTTATTGGCAGAGATCCAAGAGCTTTATGTTGTAATCAATTCATGTGCATGATTAAAATATTCATTTGGAGATATTTATAATGTTTATATTTAAGATGTTGCCATTATTTGGAAAAGGAATTACATCAGGTGATAACTGTGCTTCAATCTGGCTAATTTTTATTTTTGCATAGATCCCACTTAATACTGGAAAGCATCGAAAAAATATGCTCAAAACCATGAACCATCTAAGGGTTTTGGGAATGGGCAACCTGTTATCATGTTGCCTGTGAGCCTGTTTTCAAATATAATTTAAATTTGCTTGCCTGCCCTGCTTAGTTCACTCCAAATATGGGAAGAGATTTATTACTTTCCCTTTGGAAGTTTTGTTAAATTTGTTCTGTATTTGAATATACTGACAACTGTGGAGAACAAAAACCAGTCTGAGGTTCTTGTTCCCAAATTTTTAGATATTGGTTTCCGTCAGTACTTTGCAGTTCAGGTTGAGAATAGTGCAAAAGAAAAACAAGAGTTATATTGGTTTAAGTATGCCATTATTCATTGCCTGTCTTTAATAGGTTTTTTTTCACTTTCCCAACCCCTGTGCATTTATTTCAGAATAAGACTGTTGCTACCCCAAATCAAGGGGTGTGGGACATGAGAGGCAAACAATTCTATGCTGGCATTGAGATCAAAGTCTGGGCAGTTGCTTGCTTTGCACCACAGAAACAGTGTCGGGAGGAAGTCCTAAAGTAAGCATCTGATGTCTTGTTGGTTTCGGGTTCATTTTATTCAATATTTGCTGAAAATCATTCATGTAAAAAAAAAACTTGTGCTCAAAATGTTCTTGTGTATCTTGGTCAACTACTTCTTCCAACCCAAAATTTCCAGTTTCTTCTAGTCTGCATAATATTGTACTAGTGAAAATACACCTGAACGGTGTACTGTTTTTACTGTTTACATTGAAATTACTGCAAGTTATAAAATAAAGAACACTACTTCTACTGTGTCAAATGTTTGAAGGCCATGGTGGCGTCAAATTGAAACTGGTTGACATTAATTTTCGAAGTGCTGGATATAGGTGGGAGTGGATGCTCTTATTCTGTCTAGTTTTAATTATGTTCCTCATTCTTGCTGTTTCTCTTTCTCCAGAAATTTTACTGACCAGCTGCGTAAAATTTCAAAAGATGCTGGGATGCCTATTCAGGGGCAACCATGTTTTTGTAAATATGCCCAAGGTGCAGACAGTGTTGAACCTATGTTTAAGCACTTGAAGATGACTTATGTTGGTCTACAGTTGATTGTGGTCATCCTACCTGGAAAAACCCCTGTATATGGTATGTAAAAGATTTAATGTATATTTTTGCCTTCTCTTTCCTAATTTTAGGTTGTAGTGGAGTTTGGATGCCACCGAGTGCAAAATAAAGAAATTCACCTTTCTTCAGGAGCTGCAATGCAAGTATTACATAGAAAATAGTACCAGGAATAGACGATTGAGCCTGCTCCTCCATTCAATATGATCATTATTGATCCTGAATCTCAACACCATATTTCTGTTCTCTCCCCATACTCCTGACATCATTAGCCTATAGAAATCTGTGTATCTTTTCCTTAAGTACATTCAGTGACTTGGCTTCCACTGCCTTCTATTGTAAAGAATTTCACAGGGTCACCACCCTCTGAGTGACAGTGTTTCTTCGTCTGCCTAAAATGCACACATCACTGTTATCAGTTCTGTCCAGCACTGTCAGAGTTTTATGTCTTAAAGTGCTTCTAAATTTCTTCTAAATTCCAGTGGACACAGTCCCAGTTGATCCAGTCTGTCGTCTTGCAATCAACAATCCAGGAATTGGTAGTGAACTTTGAAACATTGCCATTGCCATATTGAAACAAACTACCATTTTCCATCCATATTCAACATTCCATGCTTTTTGGGTTCCTTTATTAAATGTTTTAGTCTTGGTAATTTTTGATATGGATTTGTGAGAAATATGAAAGGTTTCACAACTTTGTAGCATTGATGGAATGTAGACTTACAACTGAAAATTATGCTCTGCACTTCCTATCTGAGTTAATTTAAGAGGACATTGATGGCAACAGAAAAGCTCTCTGAGAAGGAAAATCCAACTGTGCTACAACTATGGCTCCAACAAGCATGTTAAAGCAGTTTTGCTCAACTTATGCCGGTTTGTTGGCACAACTGTGTGCCTGCAGTGTAGTGGATGGTGGGCAAGTAGCGAAATATAAACTAATGTAAAAATATTTTGCAACCTGAAAATCATAATTTCTGTACTTGCAGATTACAGATGTGGTTATATCAACCTTTTTATTAAAGGGCTAATTATTTTTCATGATGATACATTATTTGCTTGATAGATTGTGGTGGCGATCTTTCTAACATTTCACCACGTGATCATTCCATAATGCCGAGTAGAAGGTCATTAAATTTAGATTTACCAGGATGTTACCGGGAATGGAAGGGTTAAGTTATAAAGATCGGCTGGAACCTTTCTCACTGGAGCATAGGAGGTTGAGAGGTGATCTTAGAGGCTTATAAAATAATGAGGGGTATAGATAACGTGAATGGTAGATATCCTTTTCCAAAGGTGTGACATTTCAAGACTAGGGGGTGTATTTTTAAGGTGAGAGGAGAAAGGTTTTTAAAAAAAACATTAGGGACTTTTTATTTTTAAAGAAGTTAATGTGTGGAATGAACTACCAAGGGAACTGGTGAATGTGGGTATAGTTAGAACATTTTAAAACATTCAGATAAGTATGTGAATAAGAAATGTCTGAGGGATTTGGGCCAAGCGTTCCAGATGGGACTAGTTCAGTTTAGGATTATGGTCGGCATTGCGTAGTTGAACCGAAGGTCTGTTTCTGTGCTGTATGACTCTATGATTCTATAAATAACAAAAGGTTTGGTGAAATGAAATGATATAAATCTTCTACTTGGTTTGTGATATCAAATATACTAATGCAGTAATCCCAAGGAAAAATTAGATTTGTTCTGAAGAACTGTTCACAGGATGGACAACAAATTTATTTGGATGATGTCTTTGACTTTAAATTAAAGAAATGTTAATATCAGGAGCAGAATGTAGGCATTCTTTTCCTGTTTGGGAACCCATAATAAATTCTCTGTTCTTTGGAAATGACAGTTTTTCAAACTTGCATTTTCTCTTCTAGCTGAAGTGAAACGTGTAGGTGACACACTATTGGGAATGGCAACACAATGTGTTCAGGTGAAGAATGTGGTCAAAACATCCCCACAGACTTTATCAAATCTCTGTTTAAAGATCAATGCAAAACTTGGTGGAATCAATAACGTCCTTGTACCTCATCAACGGTAAATATATTCATTTTGCATTTGCCCAGCTTCCATTGCTTTAATGCACTAACTTTTGAAGGCCAACTTGCCAGTACTACATAGAGTCTGTATCAAAAGCGACGCAACAAATTATTCATTGTATTTGTTGAGATAACTGGAAGATTCCACATTTTGAGATGTTTGATAGCTGTTGCATGAAGCATATTGGCAAATTATTTCATGAGATGTTGACATCACTGGCAAGACGAGCATTTATTGCCTATCCCTACTCTCCCATGGGAAGGTGCTAGTGAACTCTCTTTTTGAACCACGACAGTCGACATGATGCAAGTATGCCCATGGTGCTGTTAGAGATTTTAAGATCTTGACCCAGTTAGAGTGAAGGAATGATGATTATAGTTTCAGATCTAGATGTTGTCTGACTTTTATTGGTAATGTCCAACATTCCTTTTCCTTGTTCATTTATGTGGTGGAGGTCATTGTTTGGAAGGTATTGTCAAAAGGAGCCTTTGGCAGTTGTTGCAGTTAGATGCAGCTGCAACAGTTATATTGGTGAGAATGAAGCCAAGCATGTCTTTCCCTTTTGGTTTCCATCCACCTTCTGCAGACTCCCCACTTAGTGATATCACCAAGCCAATTTTAGTGGGCATTTGAAAACCACTAACACTCTCCTCTCTCTCCTGTTTCCACTTGGTGTTCAGCATGAAGTGTTGATTCATCAGCTATGTTGATTTGATGCTAGGTGGTACTTGGCATAAGGTTTCCTTACTCATGTTTGACCTGATGCCATGTGACTTCATGGGTTCTGAAGTTGGTGATATTAGGGAAGTCACTAAACTAGCAACTGGAGATTGTTAATCCAAGAATACTGTCTTGAGGAACTCCTGCAGTGATGTCCTGGGTTGAAGTTTGGCCTTCTAGCAACCAAAATCATCATGCTTTGTGGTAGGTATGACTCCAACTGGCATAGATGTTCTCTGATTCTACTTTACTTGGCGGTCTTGATGTCACAGGGAGGAGAAAGTGAGAACTGCAGATGCTGAAGATTAGTGTCAAAAAGTGTGGCGCTGGAGAAGCACAGCCGGTCAGGCAGCATCCGAGGAGCAGGAGAGTCAACATTTCGAGCATAAGATTTTCACAGTTTGTTAAATGCACCCTGATTGAGCAATTACTCACCTTGCTTCTAGAATTCTGTTCCTACCTGTGTTTTGGATCAAGGTTTTAATGAGAATGAGCAAGTTTTTCTGATGAAACCCAAACTGAACGTTGGTGAGCGTGTAAGTGCCACTTGATGGCACTTGACACACCTTTCGTCACCATGCTGATGGTTGAGAGTGGGGTAGTGGTGGTGATTGGCCAGAGTGGATTTGTCTTGTTTTTTGTGGGTATAATGTATCTGAGCAAGGTTCCACTTTGAGATGGTACTGGCATTGTTGTGGTGCTGGAATAGCTAGATTAGGGTATTGGAATTGAAGTGGAAGTAATAAGTGCATTAGTATATTACAAAGTCATTAAATTCCAAGTATCTACCAAGTTTTCTTGGTAGCCAAGCAGAAAGAGGAAGCATTTTCCAAATCTAGCATGCACGTCCATCTGACGTGATGCAACACATCTGATGTAGATAACATGTAATAAATATTCAAACAGAGCTGAGTTTCTTTGGGAATACAGATGACATCTATTGTTTGTCCATCTATTATCTACATGCTCGTGTTTAAACAGTTGTTGATGTAAAGTTGTAATTTTCTCTCAAATCAGGCTAGATAATACTGTAGATTATTCTGATTTTCTTAACTTTTTATTCCTTTCATTGGCTCCCATGATTGGGTGATGGGATGCAACACCTAATACCAACCGTTTCTTATTAAAGCTGCAATAATAATGACAACATTTAAAACTAAAGCAAACATAGTTTATGGCTTCAGCATTTGATGTTATTTGTAAGGTCATTTTCCTGCCTACTGACATCATGTGATCTATGTGCATCATTATTGCAACTTGGTCACAGCAAATGCTTGAAAGTTAATGACTACTTAGGATAGGACACATGCATGATCAGGAAAAAGTAGGGCCTATCTGGGACCCAAGTGACAAACTGTGTGGACCAGAAGACATAGGTGAGGTTTTAAGAGTTCATTGCATCTCTATTCACTGTAGAGAAGGATGATCTAAGTATAGAAATCAGAGAGGAGGTCTGTGATTTATTTGAACAAATTACATTCGAAAGGGAGGGAGCATAAAATTTGATTAAAAATACTGGCCCAGATATATCCCAGGCTGCTGTGAGAGGAGACTGCCAGGGTCTTGACATTAATATTCAAATACTCTCTGACCACAGTACAGCAGGAAATTTTTGTAATCCAGAAGATGGTGGCTATCTGGAACTCACTGCTTGAATGGATGATAGAGCTGGAGACCTTTTGCAACATTTGTGTAATAATAACTAGGTGAACATTTGAAAGCCAAAGTGTAAAAAGCTATGGTTCAAGTGCTGGCAAATGGAACAAGAGTACATAGCTGCATGGTGACCAATTAGATTAGATTACATTACAGCATGGAAGCAGGCCCTTCGGCCCAACACGTCCACACCAACCCGCCGAAGCGCAACCCACCCATGCCCCTACATTTACCCCTTACCTAACACTACGGGCAATTTACCTTGGCCAATTTACCTGATCAGCACATCTTTGGACTGTGGGAGGAAACCGCAGCACCCGGAGGAAACCCATGCAGACACGGGGAGAACGTGCAAACTCCACACAGTCAGTCACCTGAGGCGCTGTGAGGCCTTTTCATGTATTCATGTGGACATGATGGGTCCAAAGGGCCTCTTTGTGCTTGAAATCTTTGACTCTCTTAATATATTTATTATATATTATCTTAAGGATTCGCCTAAGCCATAATTTTTTTACCTTTATTAATCAGTTAAGTATTACACAGTTGAAGCCCACTATTGCATTTTTAAAAATGTGAACATTTGTATTATATTTAGGCCATCTGTGTTCCAGCAGCCTGTCATCTTCTTGGGAGCTGATGTCACACACCCTCCAGCTGGAGACGGCAAGAAACCCTCCATTGCTGCAGTAAGTTTTGAATGCTATATTAGAAAACAATTCGTGACAATGTTGAAAAATTGATTAAACATAGGTTCAGGAAGTAAATGTGCCAAATACAGAAGTTTGCTGAGCAGTAGTTGAAGCCCTCAATTGGAATATAATACCCTCTGTTGAAGACAAAAATTAGCCAGAGCAATATTTGGCTGAAAACATGCAGCAAAGATACTGATAGTGGGTCACTGCTCACGTTAATATCAGGTACAGTGTGTTAACAGGAAAAAGTATGTCTTGTGGCTCAAGAATATGCAAGAGGGAAATAACTTGCTGTTCTTGGGTAGCTTTTCTAATTAGGTTAATGGAAGGTAGTGTTTTTGTCATGTATTCAACTATATATCTTCTATCGAAATGTATATTTCAAGAAAGTTCCTCCCTCCACAGTTGTTTGTGATGCTGTGGTACTGGTTTAACCTACAACAAACTGCAATTAAATATTTAAGATTTTGTTTGCTTTCCAGGTAGTTGGTAGTATGGATGGGCATCCCAGCCGATACTGTGCAACAGTACGTGTGCAGACATCAAGACAAGAAACTTCTCAGGACCTGCTGTTCAGTCAAGAGGTGATTCAGGATTTATCCAACATGGTGCGTGAGCTCCTAATTCAATTTTACAAATCAACCCGCTTCAAGCCAACACGCATTATCTACTACAGGGGTGGAGTTTCTGAAGGACAAATGAAACAGGTATGTGTTGGTGAGATACTTAATAAATCATGGAATCATGTAGTAGTATAATGCATAAGAAGGTATGTTAGCTCATTTAAGTCATGTGGTTCTTTGAAAGAGCAATTTGCAGTGAATTCATGAGTCATGTCAGGGGAATCTGCTCTCTAGATTTTAATGGTTTTACGACCATTCTGGAAAAACCAAAAATTATCCTTGAAGAGCAGCATTTCAAAAAAAGGGACCAGCTTTGTGACATTCCATAATAAAAACTTCTTGAAACTGGCCTCTAGAATAGTTGGTTTGTATTCATGCTGCTTATTGATGGCCTCCATTATCTGGCTGGTGAGCTGTTATCACTGATGTTTTCAGGTTCCTAATCTCCCTAGATGCATTAGCAGTAATTTGGCCATGATGGGAGGCAAGAATGACTGCTGGACTCAACAGCATCAAGCTATCTTGGTTGAACAGGACAGTTATCTATGTTAATGATGATCTTCCTTTTCTATTAATGCACATTGCCCACTTTCCTGATTCACACCTCAAAAATGCTAGAGGTCATGCAGGAGATTGTATTAGTCTCATTGCACAGGATGTTTCTTGGCATTTGCAAAGTACTGTGATTTCTTGAACTCTATTGCAAGAAGAGACTAGTTTACTGTGTCATCCATTTTGACGTAGATTACTTTCACTTTCTACCATTACACATTTAATCTTAAATATCTAAGCACTATATTCTAAAATGTGTCAAAAAGTCTGTTTTCATCTTTGTCAAAAACGTTACATCATGCATACTGGTTCAGGACATGGGTGAGATTGTTTTGCAGTTAATCGTCAGTAGATATAAAGCAAGGAAACACTCCCTTCGGTCCAACTTGTCCATGCCAACCACATGTCCCAACCCAATCTAGTCCCACCTGCCAGCACCTGGCCCATATCCCTCCAAACCCTTCCTATTCAAACATCCATTCAGATGCCTTTTAAATGTTGCAATTGTACTAGCCTCCACCACTTCCTCTGGCAACTCATTCCATACATGTACTACCGTCTGCGTGAAAAAGTTGCCCTTTAAGTCTCTTTTATATCTTTCCCCTCTCACCCTAAACCTATGCCCTCTAGTTCTGCACTCCCCCACCCCAGGGAAAAGACTTTGTCGATTTATCCTATCCATGCCCCTCATGATGTTATAAACCTCCTATACGGTCACCCCTCAGCCTGTGACGCTCCAGGGAAAACAGCCCTAGCCTATTCAGCCTCTCCCTATAGTTCAAATCCTCCAACCCTGGCAACATCCTTGTAAATCTTTACTGAACCCTTTCAACTTTCACAACATCCTTCCGAATAGGAAGGAGACCGGAATTGCATGCAATATTCTAACAGTGGCCTAACCAATGCCCTGTACATGACCTCCCAACTCCTGTACTCAATACTCTGACCAATAAAGGAAAGCATACCAAACACCATCTTCGCTATCCTATCTACCTGCGACTCCACTTTCAAGGAGCTATGAACCTGCACTCCAAGGACTTTTTGTTCAGCAATACTCCCTAGGACCTTCCCCTTAAGTGTATAAGTCCTGCTAAAATTTGCTTTCCCAAAATGCAGCGTCTCTCATTTATCCAAATTAAACTCCATCTGCCACTTCAGTCCATTGGCCCATCTGATCAAGATCCCATTGTAATCCGAGGTAACCATCTTTGCTGTCCACTACACCTCCAATTTTGGTGTCATCAGCATTGTTTCCATAACTGCTGTACCCTCATGGCTTACTAAGTGGATGATAATGCCATACCTTGTCTTGAATTTGCCATTCATTGGTGCTGGTGAGCACCTTTGTAATCCAGCCTCTTTGCCAGGGTGCCACCTCTTTGCTGTAGAATTGGCCTAAAACTGGGAAGCTCCACCTACCCAAGAGCCAAGAGATGAACTGCTTCGACATTGAGATAGGTAGTGGTTTTCACCCTCTTCCTAATGAGAGAGAAGACATGCTTGCTCAGCACCACAGTTGTCCACCTGCTGTATTGACTTCAATTTGTCTCTGGTCAAAAGCACTTCTAATTTTCTGACTATTTTAGCCATAGGATTTGAATTGCCTTTCACATTGATATTTTGTTGTCAGACAATGAATTGGTTCCATGATTTTGCACAGTTGGATGGCCTAGCTCTACTCTGATTCATTAGTGAGTCATAGAGATGTACAGCATGGAAACAGACCCTTTGGTCCAACTTGTTCACGCTGACCAGATGTTGCAACCTAATCTTGTCCTATTTGCCAGCACTTGGCCCATATCCATCTAAAACCTTCCTATTCATATACCCATCCAGATGCCAAATTACTGTTGTAATTGTACCAGCCTTCACCACTACTTCTGGTAGCTCGTTTCATGCATGCACTACCCTCTGTGTGGCAAAGTTGCCCCTTAGGTCCGTTTTTGTATCTTTTTCCCCTCTCACCCTAAAACTATGCCCTCTAGTTCTGGACCCCCCCCCCCCCCCCCATCCCAGGGAAAAGACTTTGTTTATTTATCCTATCCATGCCCCTCATGATTTTGTAAACCTCTGTAAAGTCAGCCATCAGCATCCGACGTTCCAGGGGGAAAAAGCTCCAGCCTTTTCAGCCTCTCCCTACAGCTCAAATTCTCCAACCCTGGCAACATCCTTGAAGGGTTCAGAAAAGACTTACAAGTTTCACAACATCCTTCCGACAGGAAGAAGACCAGAATTGCATGCAATATTAAATAGAATCCCCACAGTGTGGAAGCAGGCCATTCAACCCACACTGACCCTTCAAAGAGCATTGCACACAGACTTGCCCCATCCTTATAACCCTACTAATCCAGGGAGCTTGCTTATCCCTGAACATCTGGGTAATTTAGCATGGCCAATGCACCTGATGTGCACATCTTTGGACTGAGAGAGGAAACCCACACAGAACATGCAAACTCCACAGAGACCAAGGGAAGAATTGAACCCGAATCCCCTGGCACTGTGCGGCAGCAGTGCTAACCACTGAGCCACTTCTTTTTATATTTTACACGACTTTGAATTAGTCAAAGTCAGCAGTCTAAAATTTCAGTTTATCTTGGGTGTTATCCCATTGGATTTGATTGACAGCTGATGGGAATGGCTGATAACTTCAACATAACCAGAATTTCAGGTTATCCAAATGTGATTTCATTGTAACTTGCACAAGTCCCTATGTCTCCAACATACAATATTTTCTCTACAGATATCTATATAGTTCCCAGTTGAAGGGTGCCTTCAGGTAATGCATTCCCAAATCCTAAATGTTCAAATATTGTCATGCAACCCTTGGCAGATATTTTTAACAACCCTTCAGATATATTATGACATGTCTGGAGTAGGTTGGATTTGAACCCAGTCCTTTTAACCCAGTTGAAGGGACATTACCATGGTATATAAGAGCCCTGGTGTCACCTCTACTAGTACTTATGCCAACCACTTCATTCCTCTGGTTACTGATCATTAGCTATTGGAGACAGTCATCTGAACCTGCAATGATTTGAACAAAGTATTTTTAGATCTGTGTTCTCTTTTGTAATAGACCCACAAACTGGCTGTTGTGTTATATATTTAAATTCTGTACATGCATTGTTTCCAATCATTAATGTCAGATTTCTAAAATATTGCATTGTGCATGAACTTTATTATAATCCAACTTTGCAAGCCTAGTTTTGGTTACAGTTGGGGATGAATCTTAACCCAGGGTTTTTCAAGTAGCTCAGCTGCCTCATGACAGTTGCTTCATACAAATACATAAGTTTGGTTGTCATTTCCAGTAATACTAATTCCTGACCTTGGTTTCACTACTGTTGAGACACTGAATCATGTCAACTTTCTACCAAAAAGTATTAGCAGTCATAATTTTTATCTCTGTGCACAGTCACAGTGGTATTGAATGCTTGAAGTTTGCTCAGCCTGGGAAAAGAATGGTCACCTTAGAGAGGCCTACTCTTAAACATGTTCTACAGCCTTTTTTTATTGGACAAGGTTTGGTGGAATAAGCAATGTGCTGAAAATTAACTATAAGGAAATAACATTCAATTGAATGAGAAAAGTCCTTACGACATTAATTCATTTTCTGTTCAAACCTGCATATAGGTTGCCTGGCCTGAGCTTATTGCCATTCGGAAAGCCTGCATTAGCCTGGAAGAGGACTACAGACCTGGCATAACGTACCTTGTCGTTCAGAAACGACATCATACACGACTGTTTTGTGCTGACAGAAGTGAACGGGTAGGTGTCCTCATGTGCACACATGCTGCTGTTGTAAAACAATCACTCTCGGTAAATGCGTTCTCTGTTATGGAAATAAACTATATAATGCAGGAGTGTCCAGCATGATCCCTCCCGATTACTGTCCCACAACCCTTCTAATCTTCATGAGGGAAGAGCAACTAACGAGACAAGACACCATTAGTCTTTGATATGTTTGTGTAAACAACTGCTTTCAGGATAGAAGGAGCAAAAATTGTGAAGCAGGAACACAAAAATAACTCATTTTGATTTCCTTCAGGATTGTCTATATAATTGCCATTGTAGTTTTTAACCATTTGTTTGCAGAATTATCACTGTGTACATATGGTACAGTATTGCATTTTACGAGCAGTTCAATGCTTTTAAACTGTTAATGCATTGATTTTGGCTGAGATCTGTCACTATCCACTATCCTATTACAAACCTCCCTCCACACAGCACCTTGTAGGTGGCAATAACAATGTCACGACGCTTCATTAAATAGTTATGTTGTAGTTTACCCATTTATAAAGACTACATATAAATAAAAGCAGTACAAATATAATCGAAACTATTCCTTGTACCATCATAGGTACAATTAATGAGTGATTTTTGAAAGCTGTTGAGATAGCTGGCTGGCTGGCTGACTGTGTAGTTAATTTTAAATGTGAGATACGATTGTAAGTGAATAGGAGTACCGGACACTGATATGGGTCTTTACAAATGCACGTTAGTCCTGTTGGTATATAGTTCCATGCCTGTCTCCTATGAAGAAAACATAGCAAAGCTGTTTCACAGATTTAAAATTAGTGGTGAGAGATCTAGAAGGGGATAAGAATTTTGTTTTGCTGTGTTTTTGAATGTTCTACCTAAAGAAAAAGTGGTGAAAGCTGCTTCAATAAATTTTTAAAGCAAGGTACTTGATGAAGAATTTAAAGGATTACATGCAGAAGGTTGAAATGTTGAGCAAGAGTAACAAAAAGATGGGGTACTGGGCTAATGGTCAGATACTTGGTAGTGTGGATGAGCAGAGGGATCTTGGTGTCCATGTACACAGATCTTTGAAAGTTGCCACCCAGGTAAATAGTGTGGTGAAGAAGGCATATGGCGTACTGGCTTTTATTGGTAGAGGAATTGAGTCCCGGAGTACTGAGGTCATGTTGCAGTTGCATAAGACTCTGGTGCGGCCGCATCTGGAGTATTGTGTGCAGTTTTGGTCACCATACTATAGGAAGGATGTGGAGGCACTGGAACGGGTGCAGAGGAGGTTTACCAGGATGTTGCCTGGAATGGTAGGAAGATCGTATGAGGAAAAGCTGAGGCACTTGGGGTTGTTTTCATTGGAGAAAAGAAGGGTTAGGGGTGACTTGATAGAGGTGTACAAGATGATTAGGGGTTTAGATAGGGTCGACAGTGAGAATCTTTTTCCACGTATGGAGTCAGCTATTACGAGGGGGCATAGCTTTAAATTAAGGGGTGGTAGGTATAGGACAGATGTTAGGGGTAGGTTCTTTACTCAGCGAGTCGTGAGTTCATGGAATGCCCTGCCAGTAGCAGTGGTGGACTCTCCCTCTTTATGGGCATTTAAACGGGCATTGGATAGGCATATGGAGGATAGTGGGCTAGTGTAAGTTAGGTGGGCTTGGATCGGCGCAACATCAAGGGCCAAAGGGCCTGTACTGCGCTGTATTCTTCTATGTTAACTAAAATGTTTTGTGGAGTATGTACCAGTATAATGACAACTTCTCATACTGAAAGTTGCTATGAATCTATACATGATTTGGACCAGCAGCCAGACAATGTTGTGGCTTGATCTAAAATACTAATTATATGATTTTTGTCTTGTATTCCATTTCAGCTATCCTTCCTCCCCTTTGTATTCTCTCACAGGTCCGACAAGGCGTTTATTAATGCCTCCTTGAAATAGCAATCCAATCTGTCCTGTTTTTGCACCACCTACCCTGTCCATCTAACTTTGTGGTCTCTTATCACCAACTCACAGCTTTGTCCTTTTTTCTTCTGACATTCAGTTGGCCTTTATCATTGGCCTTTGTAGCTAGTTAGCCTTTGGTAGCTAGTGTACTGAAATCTCTACCAAATCTCTCTCCTTAAGTTATAGATTTGTCTCTGTCTTAGATCCAAAATAGATTTTTGACCTCTTCATCTCTCCTTTTGTATGCATTTAAATCTATATTTGACCAAACATATTTGAGGGCCCCCTTCTAATATTGTTACCTCTTTTAAATTTACATTTATTTTCTCCATACCCCTTTTTATGATCCTTGAGAGGGCTCTTTGTTCAAGGTGCTATGTAAACATTTATCCTTTTGGATATGTTTGCTCTGAAAAGCAACCAATAATGTTTGCAAAAAAAATTAGATTTCCGTGCTGATGCTGCACTTCTATTGAGGCAAGAGATTTTACTGTATATGGTAGGAAAATAGTGTCTGGCTAATTTATTAGAGTTTTTTTGAGGAAGTCTCAACAAGAATGGATAGAGGGAAATGAATAGACGTGTTGTACTTGGACTTGGAGAAAGTATTTGACAAGGTACCTTGAAAAATGAAATCATCAGAAAGAGCCCACTGCTTTAGTATCTTGGCATGAATAGAGAATTGGCTTGTGGGAGGAATCTAGGTGGGGGGATAAGGGATTCTTTTTCAGGTTGGCAGTCCATGACCAGTGGAATTTTATGGGTATCGGTGCTGGGAGTACAACTGTTTATAATATATGTTTATGACTTGGAGGAAGGCAGTGAATGTACCATAGTCATATTTGCAGGTAACACAAAAATAGGTGGAAAGGCAGTTTGTGAGAGAAATGCAAGTAGTTTACAGAAAGGTACTAATAAGTGGGAAAAACATTGGCCAATGAAGTATAAGTTGGGAAACTGTGAAGTTGTAAAGTATGGAAGGAAAATGAGAACAGAATATTATTTAGAGAAAAATTGCAGAGAGCTGAAACACAAGGGGTCTTTGGGGTAGAAACACAGAAGGCCCTAGCATTAAGTGTAGCAGATAATGAGAAGGCTGATTGAGTGTTGGTCTATATTTCAAGGGTTTTGGAGCACCAGACTTAGGGGCGTTTTACTGTTACTGTATAAGGAGCTGGTGAGACCACATCTGGAGTAGGATTTGGAGATGCCAGTGTTGGACTGGGGTGTACAAAGTTAAAAATCACACAATACCAGGTTATAGTCCAACAGGTTTAATTGGAAGCACACTAGCTTTCGGAGCGATGCTCCTTCATCAGGTGATTGTGGAGGGCTCGATCATACCACAGAATTTATAGCAAAAATTTGCAGTGTGATGTAACTGAAATTATACATTGATTCTGTTAAGCCTTTCATCTGTTAGAATACATTGATAGTTTCACTTCTTTCATGTGTAAATCACAAAACCCTTTTTTTTAAAAAAGTTTCATTCTCGGGTTAGCTGTAAACAATGGTGATAGCTAGACAATATGTTGAAGATGTTAGCCCCCTGTGTTCTCTGTCTATGACCTGATGTTTAGATTGATTCTAATCTAAGAAGTGAAAGTATCACTGTATTCTAACAGATGAAAGGCTTAACAGACAATCAGTTTTTCAATGTATAATTTCAGTTACATCACACTGCAAATTTTTGCTATAAATTCTGTGTTATGATCGAGCCCTCCACAATCACCTGATGAAGGAGCATCGCTCCGAAAGCTAGTGTGCTTCCAATTAAACCTATTGGACTATAATCTGGTTCAAAGTTTGTGAGAAGATTTGTACTCGGGTGCTCGTTGCTGTGGTTCTGTTCGCTGTGTGGACGTTTTTGTTGCAAACGTTTCGTCCCCTGTCTAGGTGACATCCTCAGTGCTTGGGAGCCTCCTGTGAAGCGCTTCTGTGGTGTTTCCTCCGGCATTTATAATGGCCTGTCCCTGCCGCTTCCGGTTGTCAGTTTCAACTATCCGCTGTAGTGGCCGGTATATTGGGTCCAGGTCGATGTGTTTGTTGATGGAGTTTGTGGATGAGTGCCATGCTTCTAGGAATTCCCTGGCTGTTCTTTGTTTCGCTAGCCCTATAATGGTAGTGTTGTCCCAGTCAAATCTTCTCACAAACTCTAAACAAAGAAAACTAAAAGCAGATGATCTGACAGCTGTTACAGATGATCTGACAGCTGTTTGTGGGAGCTTGTTATTGCAATCGGCCACCATGTACCCTACATTAAAATAGCATCTACACTCAGATGTACCTCATTGGCTACAAAGCACTCTGGGATGTTGCGTAAAACAGACACAAATCTTTCTCTTCCTTTCGTTTCTTTGTTTGTTCTTTCCTTCTTCAGGCAACACATCAATCAGCAAGCAATGTTTTGAATCCCTTCCTGACCCACAGGAGACAATGCTGCAATAAATTTGTGTTCAGTCATGTATACACCAAGGAGCAAATGGCCCCTTCCTTTGATTTAAGACCTTTTTGCTATTTGTTACAGGACTCTGAGCTACAGTAATGCAGTATACACACTTGAGTTGAAAAATGTGGTGCTGGAAAAACACAGCAGGCCAGGCAGCATCCAAGGAGCAGGAGAATCGACGTTTCGGGCACAAGCCCTTCTTCAGGAACATCTGCAGTCCTCACTTTCTCCTAGTATACACACTAGTCAGTATTGATAAGTCAGTACTTCGTGACCATTGCTACTTCCCTTTCCCTTTATAGTGGCATGTCGTTCACAGAATATTGCAACAAAGGCAAATTAATGATTAGAAAGAACATGTTCCTTTACGAAAGGACAATTTTGCATTATGTCAGTGATGATACAAGTGATAGATGCCTATTTGCTTTAAGCAATCCAGAACGCCAGGCTAATCTTCTGAGGGTCTGGGTTTAAATCCCACCATGGCATACACTAACATCGACATTCAATAAAAATCTGAAATTAAAAGCCGGCGTGAAAACCATCCTGTTCAGTAATGTTCTTTAGGGAAGGGAATCTGCCATCCCCACATGGTCTGGCCTGTATGTGACTCCAGACTTAGAGCAATGTGATTGTCTCTTCTGGGCTGTTAGGAATTGGCAAGAAATGTGGGCCAAACCAGCGATACCTACTTCCCTTGAAGGAATTGTAAAAGAACTCACCTGACTGACAAAAAAAACCTTAACAAAACATTAAACATTCCTATGCTTTAGCAATCAAGCCTTCTGACCAACATGGGGTTTGAAATTGATATACATGTCATTTAAACAAAATATCAATGTTCTC
>NC_057736.1:26334770-26336827 GCF_004010195.1 Chiloscyllium plagiosum
CACCACTTCCTCTGGCAGCTCATTCCATACACGCACCACCCTCTAGGTCTATGTGTTTGTTGATGGAGTTTGTGGATGAGTGCCATGCTTCTAGGAATTCCCTGGCTGTTCTTTGTTTGGCTTGCCCTATAATGGTAGTGTTGACACTACCATTATAGTAGTGACAACACTACCATTACCACAGCCAGGGAATTCCTAGAAGCATGGCACTCATCCACAAACTCCATCAACAAGCACATCGACCTGGACCCAATATACCGGCCACTATAGCGGACAGCTGAAACTGACAACCGGAAGCGGCAGGGACAGGCCACTATAAATGCCGGAGGAAACACCACAGAAGCGCTTCACAGGAGGCTCCCAAGCACTGAGGATGTCACCTAGACAGGGGACGAAACGTTTGCAACAAAAACTTCCAGCTCGGCGAACAGAACCACAGCAACTATAATCTGGTGTTGTGTGATTTTTAACTTTGTACATCTGGAGTACTGAGTGTAGTTTTGGTCCCCTTATTTAAGGAAACATTTTAATTAGAGGCAATTCAGAGAAGGTTCATTACTATGATCCTTGGTATGGAGGGATGGTCATGTGAGCAAAACTGGTTAGCACTATACTCATTGGAATTTACAAGAATGAGAAGTGATCTAATTGAAACATTATAGGATTCCTTAATGGAAGGGCTTGACAGAGGAAATGTTGAGAGGACATTTCCCCTCATGGGTGAAGTCTAGGACCAAGGGCATCATCTCAGAACAAAGGGCACCAATTTAAGATGGTTGTGAAGAGAAACTTCTTGAGGGTTGAGTCTTTGCAATGACTTGTCACAGAGCTGTGTGGGCAGGATTCTTCGCGAAATTTAAGTTTGAGATAGATTGTTGATCAGTAGGGGAATTGAGGGTTACGGTGGACATGAGGAATGTCTGAATGGTGGCAGAGGCTTGACTGGTCAAACGGCATGCTCCTATTTCTTGCCATAATTGTTTCTGCATTTCTCTATCACAAACTTAAGCACCTTTTAGCTCTGGCCTAATTTACACAATTATACTTAAACGGTTTAAATTCCTTTTAGTTTGGGTGGTGTTTTTGAATGTTAAACAACGTAGACCTTTTTTGTAAGGGATGTTTAACCAGCATTTGTTTAATTTTGATTTTCACATGCAAGATTTACATTAATGTGCTCTATGATCTAATAAAAAACATTTACAATATGCTGTTTTTTAGTATGGTCTCTCATTCAACTGCATTAGACAATTGTGTGTTTAAGACTCACTCTAGGCACTTGAACATATTAGGTGGATACTTCAGTGCTCTGAGTACTGACTTTGGGATGAAATCTTGGAACGAGGCTCCCTCAGTGGATATAAAAGATAGCACAGCTGGTCAGGCAGCATCCGAGTAGCAGGGGAATCAATGTTTTCGTTATAAACCCTTCAGGCTGAAGAGCTTACTCCTGAACATAGAACATAGAACAATACAGCACAGAACAGGCCCTTCGGCCCACGATGTTGTGCTGAACATTTGTCCTAGCTTAAGCATCTATCCATGTACTTATCCAATTGCTGCTTAAAGATCACCAATGATTCTGACTCTGCCACTCCCACAGGCAGCGCATTTCATGCCCCCACCACTCGCTGGGTAAAGAACCTACCCCTGACCTTCTCCTTATACCTTCCACCCTTCACCTTAAATTTATATCCCCTTGTAACACACTGTTGTACCCGGGGAAAAAGTCTCTGACTGTCTACTCTATCTATTCCCCTGATCATCTTATAAACCTCTATCAAGTCACCCCTCATCCTTCGCCGTTCCAATGAGAAAAGGCCTAGCACTCTCAACCTATCCTCGTACGACCTATTCTCCATTCCAGGCAACATCCTGGTAAATCCTCCCTGCACCCTCTCCAAAGCTTCCACACCTTTCCTAAAGTGAGGCGACCAGAAATGCACACAGTACTCCAAATGTGGCCCAACCAAAGTCCTGTACAGTTGCAACATCACTTCACGACTCTTGAAGTGAATCCCTCTGCTAATGAACGCTAATACACCATAGACCTTCTT
>NC_057736.1:26337049-26385710 GCF_004010195.1 Chiloscyllium plagiosum
CTCATCCACATTCTTGGTCACCTCCTCAAAGAATTCAATATGACTTGTAAGGCAAGACCTACCCTTCACAAATCTGTGCTGGCTGTCCCTAATCAAGCAGTTTCTTTCCAGATACTCGTAAATCCTATCCCTCAGTACCCTTTCCATTACTTTGCCTACCACCGAAGTAAGACTAACTGGCCTGTAATTCCCGGGGTTATCCCTATTCCCTTTTTTGAACAGGGGCACAACATTCGCCACTCTCCAGTCCCCTAGTACCACCCCCATTGACAGTAAAGACAAAAAGATCATTGCCAACGGTTCTGCAATTTCCTCTCTTGCTTCCCACATAATCCTAGGATATATCCCGTCAGGCCCGGGGGACTTGTCTATCCTCCAGTTTTTCAAAATGCCGAACACATCTTCCTTCCTAACAAGTATTTCCTCTCGCTTACCAGTCCATTTCACACTCTCCTCTTCAACAATACGGTCCCTCTCATTTATAAATACTGAAGAAAAGTACTCAATCAAAACCTCTCCTATCTCTTCCGACTCAATACACAGTCTCCCACTACTGTCCTTAATCGGACCTACCCTCATTCTCGTCATTCTCCTGTTTCTCACATACGCGTAAAAGGCCTTGGGGTTATCCTTGATCCTACCCGCCAAAGATTTTTCATGCCCTCTCTTAGCTCTCCTAATCCCTTTCTTCAGCTCCTTCCTGGCTATCCTGTATCCCTCCAACGTTTTGTCTGAACTTGTTTCCTCAACCTTATGTAACCCTCCTTCTTCCTCCTTACAAGACATTCAACCTCCCTCGTCAACCAAGGTTCCCTCACACGATCATCTCTTTCCTGCCTGACAAGTACATACATATCAAGGACGCGTTGTATCTGTTCCTTGAAAAAGTTCCACATTTCAACGACATCCTTCCCTGACAGCCTGTGCTCCCAATTTATGCTGCTCCAATCCTGTCTTGCAGCATCGTATTTACCCTTTCCCCCAATTGTAAAACCTACCCTGTTGCACACACCTATCTCTCTCCATAACCAAGGTGAAAGTCACAGAATTGTGGTCACCATCACCAAAATGTTCACCCACTAACAAGCCCATCACTTGTCCTGGTTCGTTACCAAGTACCAAATCCGATATGGCCTCCCCTCTGATCGGACAATCTACATACTGAGTTAGAAAAGCTTCCTAGACACTCTGCACAAACACTGCCCCATCCAATCTACTTGATCTAAAGAGCTTCCAATCAATATTTGGGAAGTTGAAATCGCCCATGAGTGGCTTCTGCACCTTTCCAAAATCTGTTTCCCAATCTGTTTCTCCACATCTCTGCTGCTATTGGGGGGCCTATAGTAAACAACCAACAAGGTGACTGCTCCTTTCCTATTTCTGACTTCAGCCCATACTACCTCCAAAGGCAGATCCCCCTCGAACTGCCTTTCTGCAGCCGTTATACCATTTCTAATTAGCAACGCCACCCCCCTCCTTTTTTTTTTACCACTCCCCCCTAATCTTACTGAAACATCTGTAACCAGGAACCTCCAGCAACCATTCCTGCCCCTCTTCTATCCACGTTTCCATGATGGCCACAACATTGTAGTCCCAAGTACCGATCCACGCCTTAAGTTCACCCACCTTATTTCTGATTACTCCTTGCGTTGAAGTATACGCACTTGAGCCCATCTCTGTGTCCGCAAGTATTCCCTGTCAGTACTACCTTTTCCACAGCCTCCCTACATTCTTGGACATCCTGAAAAACAGCTAACCTACTTGCTGGACTACAAGTCCAATCCCATCCGCCTGCCAAATTAGTTTAAACCCCCCCCGAAGAGTGCTAGCAAACCTACCTCCCAGGATATTGGTGCCCTTCTGGTTCAGGTGCAACCCATCCTGCTTGTACAGGTCCCACCTTCCCCAGAATGCAGTCTAATTGTCCAAATACCTGAAGCCCTCCCTCCTACACCATCCTTGCAGCCACATGTTCAACTGCACTCTCTCCTTATTCCTTGCCTCACTGTCACGTGGCACCGGCAACAACCCAGAGATGACTACTTTGTCCGTCCTAGCTTTTAGCAACTCCGAGCTCCTGAATGACCTCCCCACCCCTCTTCCTACCTATGTTGTTGGTGCCAATGTGAACCATGACTTCTGGCTGTACACCCTCCTCCTTAAGGATTCTGAAGACACGGTCCGAGACGTCTCAGACCCTGGCACTTGGGAGGCAACAAATCATCCGAGAGTCTCGCCCATGTCCACAGAACCGCTTGTCTGTCCCTCTAACTATAGAGTCTCCTATAACTAGCGCTCTCCACCTCTCCCCCTTTCCCTTCTGGGCCTCAGAACCGGACCTCATGCCAGAGACCCGGTCACTGCAGCTTACCCCTGCTAGGCCGTCCCCCCAACAGTATCCAAAGCGGTATACTTATTGTTGAGGAGAACGACCACAGGGGATCCCTGCACTGCATGCTTCCTCACGTTCCCACCTCTAACTGTTAACCAGCTACCTCTGTTCTCTGGCATAACTATGTTCTATCTATCACCCTCTCAGCCTCTCGAATAATCCTCAGTTCATCCAAACGCGGTCTGTGAGGAGCTGAAGCTGGCTGCACTTCCTGCAGGTGAAGTCGGCAGGAGCATCGGTGGTCACCCCTACCTCAAACATCCTGCAGGAGGAACATGAAATGTCGATTCTCCTACTCAAATGCTGGCTGTGCCTTTCCAGCACAGCACTGTTCGACTCTGATCTCCAGCATCTGCAGTCCTCACTTTTTTTTCTGGATATAAAAGATACCGTGGCACACTTGAAAACTTGCTTTGTTAATATTTTATCCCTCAAGTAGCATCTAGAAACAGATCTTCTAGAACCTGCCATATGTAGATTAGATGCTATTATGTTGTATTGCAAGAAAGACTAAACTTCAACAGTACTTGGCTGGACTGTACTGTAGGTATCTTCAGCTTAAGAAATAAGCGAGAGATGTGTTACTTTTTTCAATCAACATGCTTATCATTTGTAGCTTTTTACTTTTCTGTGTTTTTTTTAAGTACAACTTATTCTTCATTGACAGGTGGGTAAAAGTGGCAATGTTCCCGCTGGCACAACTGTAGACAACACCATCACTCATCCATCTGAGTTTGATTTCTATCTCTGTAGCCATGCAGGAATTCAGGTACAATGCATTCTGTCACCTTGTTTTAATATTTAAACTTATTTAAAATTTCCAAGTTTTTACATTTTTTTTTCCCAAAGATTGGGTAGGCATGCATTCTTTTCGCAGACTGTCTTGTTTGCTTCAGCTGTCTGCTGAATTCTTTGAAAAATGTGTGAATATTTATTGACCTGATTGTTTTAAAGATTTGAACTTTACTGCTGAATAAGAATCCCTGGCATATTCTCTGTCCTCATACCATTTAATACCATTTTGTTTGTATTCTTAGGGTACCAGTCGTCCTTCGCACTATCATGTCTTGTGGGATGACAACTGCTTCTCGGCTGATGAATTGCAGCTCCTTACCTATCAGTTGTGTCACACTTATGTACGATGCACACGTTCTGTCTCAATTCCTGCGCCAGCGTATTATGCCAGACTGGTTGCATTTCGAGCAAGATACCACCTTGTGGACAAAGATCACGACAGGTAAAAATTTTAGCCTGACTCTGTAATTTTGGTATTATAGTCATAGCCTTATTGAGAAAAGTGAATTTCTCCATTTTTAGATGTAATATCACAAGATTTGTACTTTTTTGGCATCCCTGCATGTAATGTTAAAATATGCCCAAATAGATGCCGTTGATATGGAATCCTAACTGTCCAGCGCGCTCAGACCTTGTTAATGGGTTCCTTGAGAAATGTGCCTTCAGTGGGATAATATCTAACCTCCTGAACTTTTGTATTTTTGTGAAAAATAGATATGTTTGCTATATTTAGGTTTGCAGATCTATATAAAAATTTCCTTTAAAAATCTTAATGAGCTCCATCTTTCATTCAAGTTCACTTTTGAAATGGTGCAGTTAAATGACCACCCTTTCCTTAATGTCACAGTTGTGAAAATGGTAGGGCTCCTTGACTGAAGGCCTATTTTCACTGCTCATTTGTACATGTTGGGATTCCTACAGTAAGATGCACTATAGTTTTAGTATGGAAGGGCAAAATGTGGCAATGCAGGCTTGGAGGGCAGAAGGGCCTGTTCTTGTGCTATTTTCTTTTGTTTCTATAAGGTTAGCCTTTTTGGCAACCTTTTAAATAGGGCCTACCCCATTTATTCACCATGCAAGCTTTGTGCTAAACCGGGGCATGTCAGTCATCCTGCAGAATAATGACTGCGCTGATGAGATCATTTCTTGTTGTATGTCTTTCAAATTCACGAATCGGTCTAAGGCTATCACACTTGGTTCTGGAAAATACTCACTCCGATTACGATAGAAGGGTGAAGTATCTCAAATGTTTAAACAATAGATGAAGCTGGCTGTTTCATGCTGCTATGATGTAGTAGCAATACCAGTGGTGTATACCACTGATGAAACCTTGCTGTCAAGTCCAAAGACATTCTGCCTATTACACGCATAAGTAAGGTGTATGAAATTCAGTGATGCCAGGTATGTAGTCTGTACATCCCGTAGACTGGTAGCGTCTCCTTTTGGCTGTTTGTAAACTGTACTCAACTAGTATGTGCTTGCAAAATTGCAAAGATACTATCCAACATTAAATATGATTCTGCAAATGGACCATGTTTGTTAAATATTCCTGAGTAAGCAAAGAATTATGCTGACAACTGATTTAGTATGGTCAATCAACTCTCAGTTTCATGCACTTGCATGTGTTAGAAGCTACACATATTAATACACAGAGCCCTGTTCTTGCAACAGAAAGAACTCCTATACATGCTGCACTTGCTTCAACTCCACAAAACAGGCGACAGCCATTCTCTGGTTCGTTTCTCAGGACAATGCCTTGACCAATCTGACTCAGCTTTCCTGTTTAAAATTTAAACAAAGCTTTGCAGTTGGCTGTCAATGTGCTTACAACTTGAAATTCGCTAGTCAACCAACCAGCCCCACTCTACAATAATCCAGTATAATAAATGTTGTTTTTATACTACATATTTCTTGCAAATTGTACTGATGAATAAATGATGAAAAGCTTTAACAAAATCCTTTATCAGAAATGCTAAAGTTAAATTAGTTATTTAGGTATCAAATAGAGTTCAAATTTTGGGTCCTTTTGGTGTTGAGTTTTAAATTTTTTGTGTCATAAAGAAGTGTTAAGCAGAGAACAGAGCTTATGGAGATAAAGGATATCAAATTTGACCACCTCACTCTGTGTCACCTGTTAACTCACTGAGAATATTATTGTGTTCCACATTCCTATATGAAAGGGAGCACATGGGTTGGAGGAATAGAATATATTTGCCTTTTTAAAAACCATTTTCACTTGAGCAAATGATTTTCATTTCTAATGAGGCAGTCTTTTTCTCCCTGTTGGAGTAAATGACCAGGGGCATTGCTGGGGGTTTGTGATCAGCTTTGGTAATCCTAAAGTTTATAACATTGTTCGAGCAATTCTCTTTAAATTTGACTATCCATTGAGTAATACTGTGCGTAATAAGTCACTTCAATATGCAAGGGTCTTAAATTCACGATTTCAAATGATTGACTACTTAGATCCTTTTAAAACTGAGTTTTTCTATGAAGTTTGTGATTTACGATTCCAAACCTAACCTGTTCCTCTTTTTGATAGTAGTTTTGGGTTTCTAAAATAAGTTTTGAAGAGGTTTTGTATGTCTTACCAATAGCAAATGTATCTCCAAATATCTTTACATTTCTGAGCAGCCAAATTATAAACACTTAAAAATTGACAAAATGAGTTGTAACTCTTTCTGAAAATGTAAGGTTGCAAGAGGGACTTGCAAAAAATGCTTTTTTTTTTTGCACAAGCTTTCTGCCAGATGGTTATATCACACAGAAATTGAGGGGCATGGGTAGGATAAATAGACAAAGTCTTTTGGCTGGGGTCAGGGAGTCCAGCAGTAGAGGGCATAGGTTTAGGGTGAGAGGGGAAAGATATAAGAGACCTACAGGGCAACTTTTTCACGCAGAGAATGGAATGAGCTGCCAGAGGAAGTGGTGGAGACTGGTACAATTGCAACATTTAAGAGGCATTTGGATGAGTATATGAATAGGAAGGGTTTGGAGAGATATGGGCCGAGTGCTGGCAGGTGGGACTAGATTGGGTTGGGATATCTGGTCAGCATGGACGCGTTGGACCGAAGGGTCTGTTTCCATGCTGTACATCTCTCTGACTGTATGATAAGTGATGTCTTAATGAGAAAGTGGAGATCATTGCACATTCAAGCAAATGAGAAATGGGCAGAGATTCATTATATTGTTTTGTCAGGGTATAGAAAGGAGGTGCTGAGAGTGGAGCTATCACTTGGAGGTCTTTTAGGGGTGAGGAAAACACAGGCTAAAATACAAAAGATGTTTTTACTGACCTGGACTACACAGGATGTAGGTGAATTTTGCCAGATGTGTCATACCTTTCAGCTACTTGGAAAACGACAAGCAGTACTAAAAGCTGTAGCTTGAATAGCTATTCCGGCATTTGAGGAACCTTCCACAAGCGTCTTGATTGTGTAGGACCCCTACCTCAAACAAAATGTGGAATAAGTATTTATTAACAATGGATGTATCGACTAGATTTTCAAAGGCAATCACATTATGCAACATCACGGCTAACAGGACTGTAGAAGAGTTACTAAAATTTTTTTTACTAGATACGGACTACTAGTAGAGATCCAGTCAAATCAAGGATCGAACTTCACATCCAAACTCTTCAAGGAGGTTATGGATAACTTGGGAATAAAGCAATTCAAATCTACCGTGTTCCATCCAGATCCGCAGGGACCGCTGGAGAGATGGCATCAAACACTGAAGACCTTATTGAGGACTTATGGTCAGGATTATCCAGATGATTGGGATAAAGGAGTTCCATTGATACTTTTTGCGATCAGAGATGCACCAAATGAATGTACCAAATTCAGTTCATTTGATTTAATGTTTGGGCATGAAGTAAGGGGACCATTAAAATTGATAAAGGAGAAATTAATAAATCAGAATTCAGAGACCACCCATTTGTGTCAAACTTTAGAGAATGATTAAATAGGGCTGGAGAGTTGGCTAGACTGCATTTTAAAAGTATCACAGCATACAATGAAACAGGAAGCAGATAAGAAATCACAAATTCGTAATTTTGCAATTGAGGATAAGGTATTGGTGTTAATTTCAGTAACAGGTGAGCCTTTAAAAGCAAGGTTTAGTGGACCGTATCGAATCGAGAGGAAATTGAGTGAGGTGAACGACTTGATAAGGACTCCAGACTGGAAGAAATCTGTGTGTGTCATGTGAATATGCTCAAAAGGGATTTTGATAGGGAAGGAAAGCAAGAGGCGAAGGTGATAATGATTACAGCACAGAAGGAAGAACCAAGTTCAGAGGATTCTGAATTGGACATTCCTCAAATCAAATTGGATAATGAGGAAGTTATCAAAAATTGGGATAAGTTATTGAGTTACCTTCCATGGAAAATCAAAATGACCTGAAAGACTTATTATTATCACGTGGGGAGATATGCGGAAATAAACTGGGAAGTGCTAACCTAATTGTGCATGACTTAGAGATAGGACATGCTGTTCTGATTAAGCAACATGCTTATAGGCATAACCCTCTAAAGTTGGCACAGGTTCAGAAGGAGATAGAGCATATGCTCCAAGATGGCATAATCGAAGTGAGTTACTTTGATTGGAGCTCACCCATAGTCGTGGTGCCAAAGCCAGATAGCACTCAACAGTTGTGTCAACTATTGCAAAGTCAACACTTACAAAGACTGATGGTTATCCAATTCCACAATTGGAGGACTTTGTCGAAACGTGGGACAAGCAACTTGCATTTCTAAATTGGACTTGCTCAGACGATACTGGCAAGTACCTCTGTCAGAGAGGGCAAAGGCAATTTCAGCTTTCATAATGCCAAATGGACTATATCTCTGGGAGTGCTAGTCCAGGATTCTCTAAAGATTGACTTGCAGGTGGTTAAGAAAGCAAATGTAATGTTGTCATTTATCTCAAGAGGGTTGGAATGTAAAAGCAGCGACGTGAGACTTCATAAAGATCGGGTTAGGCCCCATTTGGAATATTGTGTCCCGTTTTTAGGCCCCACACCTCAGGAAGGACATATTGGCACTGGAGCATGTCTAGTGGAGATTCTCACGGATGATCCCTGGAATGGTAGACTGATATGATGAACGGCTGAGGATCCTGGGGGAGACCTGATAGAAAGTTACAAGATAATGCATGGCTTAGAAAAGGTGGATGCTGGGAATTTTCCATCAGGTGGGGATACTAGGACCTGTGGGCACAGACTTAGAATAAGAGGGGGTCAATGAAAATGAGACGTTTCTTCAGCCAGAGAGTGGTGAGCCTGCGAAATTCATTACCATAGTGCGCAGTGGAGGCCAGGATGTTGAAAGTCTTCAAGGCAGAGGTTGATTAATTCCTAGTGAGATTAAGAAATTAAGGATATGGAGAGTGTGGATCAGTGGCATTGAAATGCCCATCAGCCATGATTGAATGGCAGAGTGGACTCAATGGGTTGAATGGTCTTACTGCTACTCCTCTGTCTTGTGGTCTTATATCAGTTCAAAGTCATGCCATTTGGTATGAAAAATGCTCCAGCCACATTTCAGCCTATCGCATCCCCAACACCCCTCCCCCAAGTCCCTCCTCCCTACCTTTTATCTTAGCCTGCTTGGCACACCCTCCTCATTCCTGAAGAAGAGCTTATGCCCGAAACGTCGATTCTCCTCCTTTGCTGCCTGACCTGCTGTGCTTTTCCAGCAACACATCTTTCAGCTCTGATCTCCAGCATCTGCAGTCCTCACTTTCTCCAAGCTTGGTGGTAAACCTAATAGTGAATTTGCCAAAGTCCAAGTCACCTTCCTGGGCCATGATATTGGACATGGACAAATGGCTTCACGGGATGCGAAAACAAACTTAATTGGGGAATTTCCCACACCGTCAATGAAAGAAGCGGTACTAAGTTTCCTGGGATTGAGTGGATTTTAGCAAAAGTTTGTGCTGAACTTTAGCAGTGTGGGTACTCCACTCACCAAATTGTTTGTTTTAAAAAAAAAAAGGCAAGAAGTTTCAGTGACAGCCTAAAAACTGTATTAACCACTGCCCCAGTATTAGCCACACCAGATTACGTGAAGCCTTTCAAGGTGGCTACCTAGGCCAGTGATGTGGGTGTTGGTGTGGTATTCCTGTAGGACGATGACGAGGGAATAAAAAGACCCATTTTTCCATGAAATTGAATGTTCATGAACAGAAATATTCAACGGTGGAGAAAGAGACTTTAAGCTTGATGTTGGCATTGCACCATTTCAGTGTCTATATTACCAGCAGTGCATCTGAGACAATCGTATACATTGATGATAACCTGTTCACATTTGTGGAAACATTTATGGACAGAAATGATGGACAGTTAAGATGGAGCTTGTTGTTGCAGCCATTCGGTTTGACAATTGTGCATGTGGGAAGTCGTGAAAACATGATTGCTAATGCGTAATCGAGACTCTAATGAGATATGGAGGTGTTCGGTGGTGGGTGTGCCACAGCCTGAATACGCATATAGTTGTGCATGTTTGCATGTGTATAGTTAGTTTAGTGTATATGTGTGTTTTCGATGACTAACCAGTTTGTTTGAAGGGTTTTAAAAATGAAGCCTTTTTTTTGGTATTGGTTATTTTTTTTAAGGGGTAGAGAGGTTTAAAGGGTATTGAGAGGCCTTTGTGTTTATATGTAAACAAATGAGACTTCAGGCCAAAGTGGTCATGTTTTAGAAGTGACCTGTATAATAAAAGGAGAGTGATCAGCTCTCTAGCTGGGCATTTCAGTCCAGAACTAGTTAGAAGTTCCCCGAATGGGAACAGGTTGCAAAGCGTGCTCTCCTTCTGCCATTCAAACCTCAACCTCTAAGCATTTGTTCAATTTTTTTTTTAAACTGTTTTTAAGGGGGTGTGTTTATTGGGACTGTTGTGTATATTCGGAACAGCGTAATTAAGTCTTGTTGGATAGACTGAGGGGTTCTTTATTCTATCGGGGTTCTTTATTCTGTTCTTTGTTTCATTTTGTAATTTTGTGAATAAATTTTTCTGTTTTAAAACCTGGTAGTCAAGCTAGCGAATTTACTCTGGGTAATTTTCACGATACTGAAGCAAATTGTAAAGGTATGGTCTGGGTTGCCTGCTCAAAAATGTTTTGAGTGGTCTGGCCTAGTCCATAACAAGTGTTACAGCTGCAGAGAAGGTGCAGAGAGAAATCAGAATTCACTTTCGAGTTCTATTTAAATGTCTGATAAGAGCAAGGAAGAAGCTGTTTGTTGAAACTGTTTGTAGTTGTATTCAAACTTTTATATCCTTTTTATGGAAAATGATGGAAGAGTGTATAACATGAGGGGGGGTAGGTGTCTTTGATTATGTTTAATTTCCCAAGGCAGCAAGAAGGATAGATGGGATTGAAGGTTGAAAGGCTGGTTTGTGAGATGGACTGAGCTGTGTTCACTATTGTCTGCAGTTTCTTGTGGTCTTGGGAAGCGCAGTTGCCATACCATGCTGTGATGCATCCAGATAAGATGTTTTCAGTGGTACATTTATGGTGGTGTAGATGATAGACTTGTGGCATTATTACTGGACTGTTAATCCAGACACCCAGGGAATGTTCTGGGGTCCCAGATTTGAATCTCACCATGGCAGGTAGTGGAACTTTTAATTCAAAGATCTGGAAAGAAGAGTCTCAGTTGACCATGAACCCATTGTCGATCGTCAGAAAAATCCATCTGGTTCACTAATGGCTTTTAGAGAGGGAGTCTGTCACTTTCTTAGTCTGATCTGCATGTGACTCCAGAACGACAGCAATGTGGTTGACTCTTAACTGCCCTTTGGGGATGCTGGCACAACCAGTGATTCCCACGTTCTGTGAATAAATGTAACTGTAAAAATGTCAAATTTCCTTAGCCTCTTGAAGAATTAGAGACATTGTGTTTTCTTGACCATTGCAATGATGTGGTTGGACCAGGATAGAGAGTTGACCATGACCCAGCTCTTGACCATCTCCACCTCAGCACAATTGATGCAGACAGATGCGTGCCTTCCACTCTGCTTCCTGAAGTCAATGATCATTGATGGAGAGATTGTTTTTCATATCATGCTGCCAAGCATTCAATTTCTTTCCTGTATCCTCCCATTGTTTTGAGATCCGACCTACACAGGTGATTTCGTGAGCAGATTTGTAAATTGAGTTGGGTGGAATTTAGTCACATAGTCAGCCCCCTGTTTTTTTTTTTCTTTATATGCTCATGACTATGCAGCCTTGTGGGACATCATTGTTGAAGATTATGGTGGAGGCGGTGTTGTCACTTATCCTTACTTATTGCAGTCTCTGGGTCAGGAAGTTGATAACCCAGTTACAGAGGAGGGAGCCCAGACCAAGGTCCTGGAGTTTAGAGGTGAGTTTGTTTGGAATTATGGTGATGAAGGTGGAGCTGTAGTCAATAAGTAGGAGACTGACATAGATATCTTTGTTATCCAGGTGTTCCAGAAATGAGTGTAGGGCCAGGGACGTGGCTTCTGCATGAATTGCAATGGATCAAGGCAATTTGTTAGGCTGGGGTTGATGTGAGCCATGATTAACCTTCCCAGGCATTTCATAATTATGGAGGTCAGAGCCTCCATATTCATTGAGGCGCATTGTATGATTTTTCTTTGGCACCAGGCTGATCTTTTTGAAGCCGGTGAAGACTTCAGACTGTAATAAGGAGAGATTTGAATATGTCTGCAAATACCCTACCAGTTGGTCCATACAGGAGATAGGCGGACAGCCGGGGACTCTATCAGAGTCCGTTGCTTTCCGTGGGTTCATTAGCATTGTGGGTGTCTCTGAGACCATTGGGATAGGTGACATTGTTTCACTGACCTTGTGTTCATTTTGAGTATGGAATGCATTGAGCTCATGAGGTAGGGATGTACTATTGCCCATGATTCTGTTCAACTTCGCTTTGTATCCTGTAACCCTTTGTTCGCGGCATGGCATACATAACAATCTGTTTGTGGGGTTGATCTGGGTCTCCAGCTGAATTTGATATCGTCTCTCAGCATCTCTGATGGCCTCACAAAAGTTGTACCTGGATTTCATGTATAGGTCAGGGTTGCCCAACTTGGATCGCCTCAGATCTGAACTTCAGTAGGGAATGGATCTCCTGGTTATCCATGGTTTGCAGCTGGGGAACATTTGGATCAAATTCTTCGACATGCAGTCTTTTACACACTTAGTAATTAAATCTATAATGGTAGTGGCACACCGGTTTAGGTTGGCAGCTGAGTTCTTGAATATGGACCAGTCCACTGACTCTAAGCAGTCTTGTAGAAGCCTTTCCGTTGCCTCAGACCAACACTGCACAAGTTGCTGTACTTTGTTCTCATGCTTCAATTTCTGTTTGTAAGCTGGAAGGTGAGCACAGTGTTGTGATCTAATTTTGCAAAATGCAGATGGGTTGGAGTGGTCGGCATCTTTTGGTTGTATAGAAATGCTCAAGGATGTTCAGACCTAAGGTGTGATGGGAGATATGTTGATGGTATCTTGGTAACACATTCTTGTGGTTGGCCTGGTTGAAGTCACCGGCTCTGATGAACATAGCCTCAGGGTGTACTATCTCCAGACTGTTTGCAGTGTTGTATACTATATCAAGGGGTGGCATGGTGGGCTCAGTGGTTAGCACTGCTGTCTCACGGTGTCTGGGACCTGGGTTCGATTCCACGCTCTGGCAACTCTGGAGTTCGCACATTCTCTCCATGTCTGTGAGGGTTTAGGTTGGGTGCCCTGGTTTTCTCCTACAGAGGGAGCTTAGGTGAATTTGCCATGCTAAATTGCATGTAGTGTTCAGGGATGTGTACGTTAGGTGCGTTAACCATGGGAAAAACAGGGTTACAGTGATAGAGGAAGGGAATGGGTCTAGACGGGATGCTCGCCAGAAGGTTGGTGTAGACTCGTTGGGCCAAAGGGCCTGTTTCCACACTAGGGATTCTATGTAAGTATACTCTTCACTTCCACACAGGGTGGGATGTGGACCGCTGTCAGGATAACTGAGGTGAACCTGCGCAGCAGGTAGTAGGGATGGCACTTTACTGTAAGATATTCTAAGTTCAGGGAGCAGTAACTCACCAGGGTCACCGTGTCTGAGCACCAGGAGGTGTTGATTAGGAGGCAGACACCCCCTTTCCCAAGGACACTGAGTGACCCAGTTTAGTGAACTGAGAACCCTCTACTTGTAAGGTGCAGTCAGGTGTAGCAGAAATGAGCCATTTCTCTGTAAAACAGCACACTGTGTAGTCTTGCCAATGTGCAGTATTAAACTCCATCTGCCATTCCTCGGCTAACTGGCCAAGTTGATCAAGATTCCATTGTACTCTTAAATAACCTCCTTCACTGTCCACTACAACAATCGATCTTGGTGTCATCTGCAAGCTTATTAACCATGCCTCCTATATTCTCATCCAAATCATTATGTAAATGACAAACACCAGTGGACTCAGCACTGATCCTTGCAGCACACTGCTGGTTCCAGGCCTCCAATTTGAACAACCCTCTACCACCACTCTGCCTCCTACTGTTAAGCCAAATGAGTGTCCGTCCAGCAGAAATGGAATGTACCTATGACTGCATTTGTTCCCTTATGCAAATGCTAAATAAAAAAAAGATTCACTAAACTGCCCTGTGATGGTCAAGCAAGTTCTATTTTGCATTTTGGCAAGAAAGGAACTACATTTCTTCTTTAGTGGTTGCTGTTGATTTTTTTTTCAGTCAGAAGGCTATAATTTTAGGTAATTGTGTGTTGAAATTGTCAGTTGTAATTAACAGAAATTAACTCCTAGAGTCATGATCGAAAAGCACCCAGCATGTGGTACTGTTTATTTTGGAATTTCTTTTTGTTCTTAAGTATTTGATAGTAAGAAAAATATTGACTGAATACTGCAGAAGAGTAATCAATGATTCAATGTCATATTAGCAGCAAGATAAGAATCTTTTTGAAGAAGTCTTCATTAATAATTGGATGTTTCAGATTGAAATGTTCTTTTTAAAGTGCTTGATTTTAATGCATCTTCCAACATGTACATATGTATCTATTTAATCTTTACAGTGCTGAAGGAAGCCACATCTCTGGACAGAGCAATGGACGGGATCCTCTGGCACTTGCCAAGGCTGTACAGGTCCACCATGATACCCAGCATACAATGTATTTTGCATAAGACCGACTGAAGTTTCCAGTGATTTTACAGAATACTGTGCCGTTCTGAAACGTCCTTCATGCTAATTTTCTTCAACTAACTCTTGAGGGCCAAGCCAGTTTCAGACAACAGTCTACCAGCGAATAAGATGCAATGCACTGAATGACTCATTTACTCATTAGGATTTAAATGCACGGAGAAATGAGCCATTGTTCTTCAAAGTCTATCAGAAGCACTATATATGGAAAATACTGGTGGTTTTTTCCCACCATACTGATTTTATATTTTTTACCTCAAGGCACCAAGGCCGAACCCCTAAGGAAAAGTTGCATGAGTGACTTTGAGTGTTACTACATTCAGTAGCAAGTTTTGATATTGTGTGTTTTCTTTCTCCGTTTATACGAGGTAATACTGTTGTAAAACTCGCATCTATTTTTAATCTTTTACACACCAGACTGTGCATATGTGTTGGGAGAATGAACACTTGGGATTCCTTATAGATAGTTCTAGTATGTAAATTGTGGAAAGGTTTTAAAGGGAGCCCTTGAAATTATACAGCTATAAAGGCCCAAGTATTTCCAAACTATAAAAGTACAGACAAAGATCATTACAGTGCACTCAAATAATTTCAAAGGAGCTCTTGATAAAAGTTATGCTCCTCAGGATTTTGCAGCTTCATGGAGATTGAATAAAATGCGGGAGGTTTGTTTTAGGATTTAAAGGAAGATTTGACTCTATGTAAACATAAAATAAACAATTTTGGAGAACTATGGTTCCAAAATTGTAAAGCAAAATACAAGGAAGGACATTCCCTCTAAGCTGCATAGCTGCTCAGTCTGTGCATGCTGACACTGTTCCCAGCATTAACTTCCCACCTGAGAATCCATTGGTGCACATGGCCTGTGCAGAAGCAAAAAGAATTAGAGGGAATATAGACTGAGAATGCTGGAGATCTGAAATAAGAAGATAAAATAATACAAAGGTTCTGGTTGGGCAGCATCTGTGGAGAGAGAAACAACATTTAATGTGTCCGGCCAATGTACTTTCATCAGAGTTGAGTAAACTCAGGAAAAAAGGTTTTGCCAATTCTGATTATCAGTTATCAGTCTGCAATTTTCTATCTACCGATAGCCCTGCTGAGTGTTTTCAGCATTTTGTTTTCATTGTATGGTTCCGAAATGTTTTGCTTGAACATTTGCAATATCCTTTGATGTTGAGCTGCCTAGCTCAAATTGTCTGCATAATAGTGGATACTCTCTACTTGTTGATGGTCTGACCATTTTGTTGCTTTTTAAGTAAGGCCAGCTGGACTGTCCATCCCCAGTTAGATCATCCATCTGTGATATGCCAGCAACTGTGTATTTCCCACAATTGACTATTTTGACTCATTGGCAGGCATGTGGCAAGTCGAAAATCAAAGCTTTTATAAATACAAGTTTAATTAGTTTGACATCTTGTTGCCATGACAATCCTAATTGATGCAATGGCGAACTGCCCAAGCTGCCACTGATAAGTTCCATTCTTGGTACTAGAGTGATTTTTTTTAAAAATAGGGATTTTGCACTAAAAGTTTTGATGTGATTTTACCTTTTAAATCTTAATTATAGTTGATTTATGGTAGAATTGTTGTATGCAATAGATAGACAAAATTCCTCAAATCGAAGTTTCATATACCAGGGGTGAAACTGCTATTTTGCAGAAGTTACTTGCTGGAGCTGTATATGCTATATGTGGACTGGACTGTACTTGGATATTTTGAAGTGTTCATGAACTTTTTATGCAGAATTGTAAATTGAAATTGTCCAGTCTTATTTTTTGGTTCATCCATTTCAGAAGCTAAGTACCTGTATTTTGCTGCAGTGAATTTTAGTACAGTACCCTAAGGTGCCAGCTTGATAAGTTGTGAAAGATGTTGAGTTCATGAAACTGTTTGGTGCTTAAAAATACTTGGACTGTATTGACATTGGGGCTTTTTCTAACTAGTCTGTCCAAGTTTATAGTTTTGGGCAAGAAAGGTTCAACTTGCTTTCCTGTCAAGGATGCTGAAACTTTGGGCATAATACTGCAGGACAAATGGATCTTTTGAATAAGAGACATCTTGATTCATAATAAGGCGTAATTCTCTTTTATTTAAAGTTGTGCATACTTTACTATGTTTATTTGAAGTTTTCTTGTGCAATACGTTCAAAACCGTCAACTGTTTTTAAAAAAAAAAAGACAAGCAAACTGTAAAGGAAGGGAATTAACTGGCCAGAATGTGTGGATGATGAAACACTGCCTTCCTTTTTAAATCCCCAGATCTCATTCTGAAGTTTTTGTCAAAGATAACTGATTGAAGATGTTCTCTATCCTTGTTTTAGAATACAATTTTACATGGCTAGTGAGCCTTTTTTAAGGTTAGCAGCATATCCACTTTGTGCCATCTTCAGCTGAGCAAACAACATATTTTTATTTAGCTATTATGGGAGTCAAAGGAACCCAAGGAAAAATGCTGTTTTTAACTGCTAGAATTGTTTAGAGCATTCAAGTCTTCAGGAGCCTCTGCTTTGTTTTTATGAAAGATCAACAGGATGAAAGCAATTTATTTGCTTGCACCCTACAAAATTTGTCAGGTCACTTTCCATGTATTGTATTTTGACATTCCACGGATAAAGTAATCTTAAGGAGGTTGTTTTTATCCGTAAGTCCAATATAACTATTGGCTGCTTTCAAATAAATGGCTAGGTACACTTTTTTTTTCCCCCTTAAGTGTTGTGTTGTTGTACAGATGTCAAAATTTCATGATAGCCATGCTCTTTTCATCATGTGAGAACTATATGAACATTTTGTCTTCCTCCAAATTCCTCATGGCACCTGAAAAGGCTAGGGTCTTTACCAATAGGTATAATGAATCATTTCAGCTATTTCATTTGGTGGCTGACCTGTGTTTCATTAACATACATGCCTGGCATTGTGTTTAACCTTTTTATCCTGGTATTTGCAAATTGGCACGGGTAGTTTTTTCTTTTAAGTTGATCTTGCTGTTAGTAGTTTAATACAACTGCTGACATTGAAGGCTATTTTTAAAGCTACAAATCTAGTAGCTAATATCTTTATGGTTATTTTTCCACTTATAATTCACACTTCTTATGTTGTACTACTCATGAAATTGTTGCTGTTTTTTTTGAAAAAGCAGGATTACTGGGGTTGTGTGAACTTGGCAGTAAGTGGATCAGTAAAGCAACCAATTTTTGTAGGGGGCTTGATGTAGCATCTGTCCTCTTTTATTGCTTTTTTTAAATGCACCTTTTTATATGGATTATGGTGTTTTGTTTTATGCTTTTAAATTTTACATGCACTTCAACAATATCTGCAATAGTTTTCAAAACTTCAACCTTTTTAAAGACACAATTTCAGCAGCTGAACTAAGACTTCATTCTCAAGCAGACTTTACAATCTTAATGCGATGAACTTTACCAGCAGAACTGATAGCTTCTTACTTCACTGCACTTTGTAGCCAATTCACCTAGCCAGCATACTGTACTTTCTTACGATGACACACAGCATAGAATTACTGGTACTTGTACCTCCAGATTAGATTGTTCCAATTAGATGGTGCCAAAAGTGCTTGAAGCTGAGGTTTAAGAATAACTTTTACAGACAGTATTTTTATGGACAGTTTTCAAAGTTCTTGTTTAAAATATGGCTCTCCAGGAAGATGCAATTTTCAGCTGATCTCCTCAAAACAGAATTGTCTTTCAATCTTGGAGTATATGGATCCTTTGTTGAGCAGCACATCTTGTATGGGGTATATTTTATATTTTCTTTAATAAATTGTTGATTGTAATGGAAACGTATATTTGTGGGATATTGGATCCATACTTTCAAAAGAATGCAAATGCTTTTGCAAATTCATACAATGCAGATAGATTGGACTTTACAATATTCTGTTTCTATATACTTAGCCTTAATTAAGCTACAGGGCACGTTAATTTTCAATTACAATTATTTTGCGATTTGTCTAAAGAATAGATGTCAGTACAGATTATGTTATTAGAGTGGCAGGAAATGATTACAATTTGTTTTCACCTTGTATGAATGTGCATATCTAATTCGGAGTTAGAGCAAGGCATTTTTCAAATAACTATTTTCCAAGTATGAACAGCATTTTTTTGGCAGAATTTAAGTAGCTTAATATAGTAAATGCTTGGAACAAATTTCAGGGATATGATATTAATTTTTAATTCTGTGGGGAAGGAAAAACTCCAGCTGTTTATGCCCAGAACTAATAGAAAATGTATCCTGAGGTTTTAATTTCTAATGCTACAGATAAACTATCTTTCACTTGATTTATTCTGATACTCCTGCAATGGAAACAAGCAGGCTTGTTTCCACATCATGATGAAATAATTACCTCATGAACATGGGAGTGAAAGCATTGTATGTATCTACTCTTGGCTCAGTAACATAAGTGCTTTCATGGGAATTTAATGCTGAAAGTTTAATGTGCAGCAGTGCAAAGGACAAGAGAATAGTTTGAACTCAATGAAAGTCTGATTTGAAACAAGTTTTTAAATGCTTGGAGCAGGGATTTCTAGGATAGTATGTCACTTTATCGATCCCTATGTACTAAAACTCCAAACTGATCATGACACTTTGGAATGTTTTGAATAATACTACTCAAGCTAACTGAAGTATACATTATGGTTGTGAACTAGTTTTTACGAATGCAAATTAACAACATTTGACACACACAAATGGGCAGGATATTGGCCATCAGATGCAATATCGTTGCAATTCCGTTTAAAGTTCACCAAAACGAAGAACACGATCCAACCCGTTACGCTTCCACGTGTTCTCAAAGAACTGTCCGTTTAACTCCATTCTTCTGCACTATCCCAACACTACTTTTTCCTCTTGTTAATTTGTTTTATTCCTTTATAAATCCGTTGCTGATTCCCTGCTTCTAGCACTTAACTGGTACCGTCTTTCATGTATTATCAGCTCGCTGTACTTCTATAATTTCAAGAAACTCCAAACATCTAACTTTTGTAATGAATTTATATCCACTGATTCACCAGCTGCAACTTTTGGTCAGATTTTGTCATCTCAGTAATATCACTGCAAGAGGCACATTTATTCCATTGCAATTAAAACTCACCCGTTCATTTGAATTTTTTTTTTTGTCTCCCTGTCCTGAAGTTTTTATTTTTATTCATAACTGAAAAGAGCAGGACTGTTGTTTCAGTGGGTGCCACCACTGTTGCTGTAACCTATTGATAGCTACTGTAATGTGTTTTTGTAACATTGCTGTACCTTGGCAATGTAGTGTTACATCTGCTTTGCACACGAAATGTCAAAAAAAAATTCAAATTCTGTTGATACCAGAATTGAAGTTGTGATTTGGGTGAATAATCAAAGTGCACTATATTGAAAACTACTAGATTGTCCAAAGATTTGAATAAATACAATTAATTTCCTGCAATTTTCAGAGTATTTTTAAGAAAATATATTCATCTATCATGAGGAATCAAAAATCCATGCCTTCAGAATGGAAGGTCCCTCACCAGCATGTCATGATTTGTATTTTTAAAAACTCCATTCCTACCACCTCTTCTCTTAACTCACCTCCCTGCTGCAAAACATATGAGCACACAACAAAAATATACGTGGGGCCTTCATAGTCTGCATGGGTTAGTACCACACCAGCCAAAGCATTTAATGATTCACCATGGTAGCTATGTTCTTGTTACCCTGCAAGCAATATGCATTATAAATTTAGAGATAGTATGTTGGACTACAGAATCAAGTAGATGAATCCTATTTTTTTTTGTATTTTTCCATTTTGAAAACATTGTTGTATTGTTGAATGCTGGTATAAATTCTCCAGTTGCTGAGGGTAAGTCATGTCTCTAAAGTTGCAAGTGAAAGACCAATTGTGAATCGGTTTTAACTAAATTTTTTCAGAGAGGGTATAAGTCAGAATTCTGTACTTCTGACTTGTACAAGGTTTATTTGTTCTTGTGAATCCATTCTTCTGTCATTGAACAATAATGAATATCTAAACTGATGCACCACCACAACATATTTTTTTTTAATGTTCATTACCATTTAAAACTGATTTAAAGCATGTTTGATGGTATACGTCTGTCCAAATCAGAATGCAGTTTGCTCCTTCTGAATGTTAAATGCTGTCACTTTCTTGTTCATTAAAGACTGGTCTGATTTGTTGATGGGATTTATTTTGGGGTGCAAGAAAAAGGAATTGGAGCCAAGCATTTGTGAGTAGTGGCATCTGGTAATCCATGGTCTTAAGGTCCCTGCCTGTACAAAACTGCATTGAAAGCATTTTATGCTGCATAGTTCTGCTGTATCCAATTTTTCTTTTGTATGTAGTTGATTGGAAAACCTTGGTACAATGTATGCGTTTTTCAGTAAAATTGGAAAAAGCTGTTTTCTAGTTCCCATACAGATGTTTAGATAAGTGCTGTTTTGATTATTTTGAGTCTTGATTTGTGAATATGTCTATCAATACGAGGTACTTTCTTGAGCAGTGGGTATGGATAACGTGATAACCTTCCCCACATTGCGAAAAGATATTGGCAGATTGAATTACAAAGCTGTACTGCAATATGATTTTTAGCCTGCAGGGACAATTTGTGTTCACGTAACAAAATAAAATGGTATTTTTTGTGCCAGAATTTCCAAAGTCTATCAATTTGATACTACTTTTTTTTTCCTCACTTTTGCCCAGCTTTTTTTTTAGTATTGGTTGCAGTGTATTGTGTATATGGGGGCTTGGGTTCTGAAGGTGGATTTTAGGAACCTCTGAATGTTTCTCTCTGATCCCGCCTGAATTTTGGCTTTTATCTATTCAGTGAGGTACAGTAAATGATAAATATGGCAATTAATAATGTGCTACTTGCTGAGGGTCAGATGAAATTTCTAATAAGGTCTTCTCCCTTACCAGCATGGAAATGTCTGATTTTCTTGGACTGGACTATTTTCTGTAGCTATTGAATCAACCTTTGCCTGGTGTTGAAGGTGCAGGATGATTGGTAGCTGTTTTGCTTTGCTTTGCTTTGCTTTGCTAAGGTTGGAGGATACCAAATGTTGTCGTGTGTAAGCCTGAATACGTTATGCATGTCTGGTTCACATGAGTGATAATCTTTAGACCATACTATGCTGTACCTTTTTTGCCAATTGGACTGGACTCTTTGGATATAGATAAGAAATGGGAATTGTACGCTCCTCTTCACAGCGCTTTTGTTGTGACATGGATTCCACCTATGTTACAGTCATACAGCATGGAAACAGACCATTTGGTCCAACCAGTCCATTCTAACCATAATCCCATATTAAACTAGTCCCATCTGCCTGGCCCATATCCCTCAAGCTTTCCTATTCATGTACTTTCCAAATGTCTTTTAGTAGTGTAACTGTATCTACCAGTTCCACTGGCAGTTCAATCCACAAATCGGACTACTGTGGTTGTTTTTCTCAACAAAAAAAAGTTGCCTCACGTCCTTTTTTTAAAATCTTTTTCCTTTCATCTTAAAAAAAAATATGCCCGTAGTTTTGAACTCACCTTAACAGACCTTTGATATTCACTTTATCTGCCCCTCATGATTTTATAAACTTCTGTAAGGAAACATGGAGTGTTGGGTTAGGGGGTGGGTCTGGTTGGGATGTTCTTTGGAGGGACGGTGTAGATTGGAAAGGCTAAATGGCCTGCTATCATGCTGTAGGGATTCCATAATTTTATAAGGTCACCCCTCAATCTTCATATCCTCCAGTGAAAAAAAATCCCAGCCTTTGTTTTATATAACTCAAATGCTCCATTCCTGGTAAATCTCTTTGAACCCTCTTCAGTTTAATAATAATTTTCCAATAACTGGGTGATCAGAACTGCATGCAGTACTCCAGAAGAGGCCTCACCAAAGTTGTGTAATTGATCTTGATATCCACTTTTAATTACAGATTTAGACTGCTTCATCGATGGAACTTGAATCATCTTTGAAAATTGCTTACAGATAATGCTTGCATTTTTTTTGATCATTTTGTATCCTCTTGAATATAATCTTTGAACCAAAATGCAGGTTAATTAGTTGCAGTGTTCCATGCACGTTTCAGAATGTGTTAGAGAATTTGATTTGGGGTACAAAAGAAATAATTTGCCTCCTGTCTTCCTAGTTTATTTGTAATCTTTTTGCTTCTACAAATTTGTTTCAGCAGTGTGAGCTAGTTTCATGTGAGATGGTAGATGATATTTTCACTTTGAGGAGAGGAGCTACACTTCCAGAGAGATTGCTGTGGAATTTGGTCTGTAGTGTAAGTTTAAAGAGCAATTACTAGAAAGGATCCATGTTACCAAGTGGGACCAGGGTGTAAATGCAGGTATGGTGCAAGCGGCAGTGATTGCTGGTGGGAGGTCCCAGTCATTTACAGTCAGACTACTGGTACTGGAAGATCTTTTTTGAGTGGGTAGCATCCTTGAGTCAAAAGCTCCAAATTTTGAGTCTCACTCCAGGGTTTGATGACCAAGAAAAGTACATAAAAGATATGATCAAAACAGTTGATTCACCAACCTGTGAATCCCTCCAGCATGTTCCAGGTGGCATGCACCAAATGTGGTCAGCCATGTGTTGGAAGAAAGGTTGTATTCTACACCAACACAGTCCAGAGCACTAGACCACAGCATACATGTAAAAGTGTATGCTGCCACAACAATTGGAGGAAACAGAGTCCAGATGTAGAGGGCATAGGATGAGAGGGGAAAGTTATAAAAAGGGACCTAAGGCGGGGACACTGAGGGTGGTGCATGTATGGAATGAGCTGCCAGAGGAAGTGGTGAAGGCTGGTATATTTACAGCATTTAAAAGGCATCTGGATGGGTATATGGTTGCATGTTACAGTTCATTCAGATCAAGGGAGGTGATGGCCTCATGATATTAATTGTTGGACTGTTAACCCAGAGTCCCAGGTAATGTTTTGGGGACCGAGGCTGGAATCCCATCATGGCAGATGGTGGAATCTGAATTCAATAGTAATATGAAGAGTGTAGAATGATGACCATAAAACTATTGTTGAACGTCAGGAAAAACCCATCTGATTCACTGATGTCCTTTTGGGAAGGAAACTGCCATCCTTACTTGATCTGGCCTACATGTGACTCCAGACCCACAGCTGTGTGATTGACCCTTAACTGGCCTCTGGGCAATTAAGGATGGGGGTAATGATTACTGGCTGAGCCAGCATCATTCTCATTCAGTGACTGAATAGAGTCAAAGATGTACAGCACAGAAACCGACCCATTGGTCCAACTCATCCATGGCAACCAGTTAGCCTAACCTAATCTAGTCCCATTTGCCAGCACTTGCCCCATATCCCTCTAAACCCTTCCTATTAATATACTCACCCAGATGCCTTTTTAAATGCTGTAAATATACCAGCCTTCACTTCCTCTAGCAGTACATTCCATACACTCTCCACCTTCTGTGTCCCCCTTAGGTCCCTTTTTTTATATCTTTTCCCTCTCACCTTGTGTCCTCTACTTCTGGACTCCGCCTCCCCCTACCCATCTTAGGGAAAAGACCTTTGCATATTTATTCTACCCATGCCCCTCATGATTTTATAAACCTCTATAAAGGTCACCTCTTCGCCTCCAATGTTCCAAGGAAAATCAGCCCAGCCTATTCAGCCTCTCCCTATAGCTCAAATCCACCAACCCTGGCAATGTCCTTGTAAATCTTTTCTGAACCCTTTCAAGTTTCACAACATCCTTCCGGTAGGAAGGAGACCAGAATTGCACGTGATATTCCGACAGTGGCCATACCAATGTCCTGTACAGCCCCAACATGACCTCCCAACTCCTGTATTCAATACTCTGACCAATAAAGGAAAGCATACCAAATGTTGCCTTCACTATCCTATCTACCTGTGACTCCACTTCCAAGGAACTGTGAACTTGCACTCCAAGGTCTCTTTGTTTAGCAACACCCCCGAGGACCTTACCATTTAAGTGTATAAGTCCTGCTAGGATTTGCTTTCCCAAAATGCAGCACCTTGCATTTATATGAATTAAACTCCATATGTCACTTCTCAGCCCTTTGGCCCATCTGATCAAGATCCCGTTGTAATCTGAGGTAACCTTCTTCGCTGACCATTACATCACCTCCAATTTTGGTATCATCTGCAAACTTACTAACCATACCTCCGATGTTCACATCCAAATCATTTATATAAATGATGAAAAGTAGTGGACCCAGCATCAATCCTTGTGGCACTCCACTGGTCACCGGCCTACAGTCTGGAAAAACAACCCCTCCACCACCACCCTCTGTCTTCTCCCTTTTCAGCCAGTTCTGTATCCAAATGGCAAGGTCTCTCTATCTTCCATGAGATATAACCTTGCAAACCAGTCTCCCATGGGGAACATTGTTGAGTACCTTAATGACGTCCCTATAGATCACATCTACTGCTCTACTCTCATCAATCCTGTTTGTTACTACTTCAAAAGACTCAATCAAATTTGAGATGATTTCCCACGCATAAAGCCATTTTGACTATCCCTAATCAGTCCTTGCCTTTCCAAATACATGTACATCCTGTCCCTCAGGATTCCCTCCCAACAGCTTGCCCACCACTGACGTCAGGCTCACTGGTCTATAGTTCTCTGGCTTGTCCTTACCACCTTTCTTAAACAGTGGTAACACATTAGCCAACTCCAGTCTTCCGGTACCTCACCTGAGACTATCGATGATACAAATATCTCCGTAAGAGACCCAGCAATCACTTTCCTAGCTTTCCACAGTTCTAGGGTATACTTGATCAGGTCCTGGGGATTTATCCACTTTTTGTGCATTTCAAGACATCGAGCACTTCCTCCTCTGTAATATGGACATTTTACAAGATGTCACCATCTAGTTCCCTACATTATATATCTTACATGTCCTTATTCACAGTAAATACTGATGCAAAACACTCATTTAGTATCTGCCCCATCTCCTCCTGCGGCTCCACACACAGGCTGCCTTTGTGATTTTTGAGGGTCCCTATTATCTCCCTTGTTACCCTTTTGTCCTTAATGTATTTGTAAAAACTCTTTGGATTCTCTAACTATTTGTCAAAGCTATCTCATGTCCCTTTTTTTGTCCTCCTTAATTTTTCTCTTAAGCATACTCTTACTGCCTTTATACTCCTGTAAAGGATTCACTGGATCCAGCCTGCCAATACCTGACACATGCTTCCTCGGATTTTGCCTGTCCTCGGATTTTGCCTGTCCTCGGATTTTGCCTGTCCTCGGATGCTGCCTGAACTGCTGTGCTCTTCCAGCACCACTAATCCAGAATCTGGTTTCCAGCATCTGCAGTCATTGTTTTTACCTTCCTTTTTCTTAACCAAGCCCTCAATCTCTCGTTATCCAGCATTCTCCATACCTACCAGCCTTTCCTTTCATCCTAACAGGAATATACTGTCTCTGGACTCTCATGATCTCATTTCTGAAGGCTTCCCATTTTCCAGCCGTCCCTTTTACCTGTGAACATTTGTGCCCAATCAACTTTTGAAAGTTCTTGCCTAATACTGTCAAAATTGGCCTTCCTCCAATTTAGAACTTCAACTTTTAGATCTGGTCTGTCCTTTCCCATCACTATTTTAAAACTAATAGAATTATGGTCGCTGGCCCCAAAGTGCTCCCCCACTGACACCTCAGTCACCTGCCCTGCCTTATTTCCCAAGAGTAGGTCAAGTTTTGCACCTTCTCTAGTAGGTACATCCACATACTGAATTAGAAAATGTTTTGTCCACACTTAACAAATTCCACTCCATCTACACCCTTAACACTATGGCAGTCCCAGTCTATGTTTGGAAAGTTAAAATAACTGAGATCTCCTTACAAATTTATTTCTCAATTTCCCTCTGACTATTAGAGGGGTCTACAATACCATCCCAATAAGGTGATCATCCCTTTCGTATTTCTCTTTTCCACATAAAAGTATATTTGAGCTGATGATCAAAATCTTAGTCAATAGTAGATTTTTATGAACATCTTAAAGGAGGCAGTCGTGCAAAGAGGTGATTCCAGAATTTTAGGTCCTTGAGAGCTAAAGACAAGGTCGCCAATAGTACACCAATTAAAAGGGTGGACTAGAGACACGTGTTGTAGTGTGGATATCTAGGATTGGCAAAGGTTAAAAGTGAAGGGTAAGTCCAATAAGGAATTGAAAACCAGGATAAGAATTTTAAATCAGCATTGCTTAACCAGGAGCCAGTGTCAGACCTGAAGCTCAGGAATGAGGGGTGAACTTGGATTATTTTGATATAGGATACAGGCAACAGAGATTTGCATAAGTTTTTTTTTATAAAGGTGTGAGGTAGGTACTAGTAGGTAAGGGAATATTGAACTCTAAGGATAACAAAAATGTGAATGATGGTGTCCAAAACAGCTGAGGCTCTGGTGGAATTGGATACTGTCAGTGAAGTGGGAATGGAGGTCTTGATGGCACAAGATTAATCTACATCAAATATACTCACCGTTGTGAACAGTCTGGCTCGGTATGTAACAGCTACCAGGAACAAAGTTGGAGTCAGTTGTTGGATAATGGTTTATGATGGAACTGAAGACAATGGCTTTGACAAGAGATGAATGAAGATGGTGTAATCAACCATGTTGGAGGCTGCAGACTGGTTGAAAAGATACTTTACTATGGTCACAGTCATATTTTGAAACTTTCAGCAATGTTTCGTCGCTAAGTAGGCAGAAAGGTGCTTGAAAAATTTAATCATGGCATTCTGCAAAAGATAGTACCAATCTGGGAACTGACAATACATTTAGGTTTTTGAATATCTAAAGAGAATTGGAGATGGCCATATGTTTACATGGACTTGAGGGTTAAAGATTGTTTTCTTTTTGAGGAGGAAGTGATTAGGCAGATTTATAAGGGGTGAAATACCTGAATAAAATTGTTATTAATATAAGTATTATTATTTTAAGGGTAGGCAATGGCCTAGTGGTATGATGGCTAGACTATTAACCCAGTGATCCAGCTAATGTTCTGGGGATCTGCATTCAAATCCCACCACAGCAGATGGTGGAATTTGAATTCCATAATCTGGAAAGAAGAGTCAAATGGTGACCATGAAACCATTGTCACTTAGCAGAAAAAAAACCCATCTGGCTCACTAATGTCCTACAGGAAAGGAATCTGCTATCCTTACCTGACTTGGCCTACATGTGACTCAGGGCTGTCAAAGTGGTTGAGTCTTAATTGCCCTGAGTAATTAGAAAACGGCAAAAAATTCTGGCCCAGCCAATGATGGCCATATCGTGTGGATGAAGTTTTCATTAAAAAATGAGTTAACACCAGTTTCCACAGTCAAGAAGGTTCAACAATTTAGTGGGAAACAAGATGAGGAACATGATTGAGTTCATGGTGGTGGTGGTGGGCAGAAGAGAGCTCTGAGATGACACAAAGTGACTTGGGAAAGAGAAACCTGCTAATGGCATCGGGAGCTTTTGAGAAAATCTGATCTGAGTTGGAAGAAAGCAACTGAACAGATGGTTTCAATCTTGGTGAAAAAGTCCACGAGCTCCTCTCTCTAGAAGTTAGAGGAGATAGAAGATTAGTTTAAGAAAATGGTTTGCAGTAATGTAGCCTGGGATTTTGTTTTCCAGGATAATCCTGTAACATTGAGCAGTTTTGATAAAATGTGGGACCAAGACCATGGAGAGAGAAGCAGTGCAGGAAACTAGAAGCTAGTTGGTCTGTCGTTGAGAAAGTTCTGGAATCCATTATTAAGGAAATAGTAGCAAGCAATTTAAATTTATAAAGTGATCTATCAGAATCAACATGATTTTAGGAATAGATATCATGTATAACTGAGTTTTTTTTGAGGATTTAACAAGCAAAATGGTTGAAGGAAAAGCAGAGGCAGTGTGTTTGGATTTGAAAAGACATTTGGTAAAATCTTGAAGAGAATTGTTTCCAAAGTGTTGGGATAGATAGGAGATCATTAGTGTGATCTTGTAACTAGTGAGATATAATGGTATTGGTGCAGGGGACTCAATGATTTACAATTTGTAGTAATGGCTTGAGTGAAGAAGTTATTGGTTATTTGGTTACAAAGAATTTGAAGGGGACATGTGTTTAGTGGACAAATATTTAGCAGACGAAATATAACGTGGGAAAATGTGAAGTTGTCTACTCCAGGTAAGAAAACTAGAAAAGCAGAACATTATTTAAATAGACTGTACAGAATTCTCAATGCCTTCATACTTGAGTCATAAATGAAGAATTAACAAGTAATTAAGGCAAGTGGAATGTTGGCCTTCATTGCAAGGGGTTAGAGTGTAAATGTAGGGGTATTTTAATACACTGAGTACTGAAGAAAAAATCCAAAGTTTACATACAGTTTTTTTGTCATCTTAATTAAAGGGTGGGTGTGACTATGTAGGAATTAGGACCAGGAATATGCCATTCAAACTTGCTCTGCCATTCCACGAGAAGATGATCTTCCTTAATGTCATTATCCTGCACAATCCTCATATTCTTTAACGTAGAAATCAATAGATTTTTATCACAGATATGGGTAAGATATTTACATCTTGGCACATATATTCAATATAGAGGGAGAGACTTTAAAGGAGCATAGGAAAGTTGGTGTTATAGCTTAAGAAAACTGATTGGATATTTGGCATGTGACAGGAGTGAAACAAGGAAGATGTAAAATTATCAGATTATATTATCAAAAGCTTAAAAACAGTAACCAAATGACAGCAAGAGCAGAAAGGATAGGGAATCTTTAGTGTTGGATTTGAGAGAGAATATCTGATCAAAAGAAAAGCAAGATGACAAAAGGGGTGAAGAGGGGTAGACGCTCAATTTTTGTAAAAAATATATAAAGAACAGAGTAGATGAAACTTGCATATGAATGGACTGCACGTCATAATTTTAAAAACCTCTTTTCAAATCTCAACCTTTTTTCCACTCAAGGAAAACATTCCCAATGTTTTATTATTATTAATTTATTATCCTTTATATCTATCTTGTGCACTCTCCAATCCATTCACATCGTATAACTGTGGTACCCAGCCAACTGTCTTAAACATGTGACATCCCCCTCAATCCTCCAGAATTGTTTAGTATGGAAGTAGGCCATATTGACCCTCTGAAGATATTCCGCTCCCCCACACCACCCTATCCTGCATTTCCCATGACTGATGCACCTAACCTGTACATGTGAATCAGAAACCTCCCCACAGGATCCCTGGTGCTGTTAAGAGACAAAAACTAGCAGATGCTGGAATCCAAAGTAGACAAGCAGGAGGCTGGAACACTAGAGCAAACCAGGCAGTATCAGGAGGTGGAGAAGTTGACATCTCTGATATAACCCTTTAGGAATGGAGGTGGGGGTAGGGACAACTGCAGATAAGCAAGGGGGGTGGCGGGGAGGATTCTGGGTGGTGAGGAGAGAAAATGGTGAGGTCATGATAGGCGAACACAGATGGTGGGTACGACATAGTTGATGGGATGGATGCCCGTAAGGGCCAGCGTGGCCATTGGTCACCACCCACTTCAATTCCTCTTCCCACTCCCTCTCCATTATGATCATCCTTGGCCTCCATTGCCACTGTGAATCAGACTGCAAATTAGAGGAAGCGACACCTTATCTTCTGCTGGGCAGCCAACAGCTTGGAGGACTGAACATTGAGTTCTCCAATTTCAAATAACCTTCCACCCATCCTCTGACTCCTTTCCCACCATGCCTTTTCTCCCATTCCACCCACTGACCCTATTCATCCGTTCCATTGACCAATTAGGCCATACCCATCATCTGTGTTCACCTATCAGGACTAGCCATTCTGCCCCTCTCCTCACCCAAAGCCCTCCTCTTCGCATGCCCCCCCTACCCCCACCCCCACCTCCACCTCCATTCCTGAACGTCAGCTTCTTCTCCATCTGATGCTGCCTAGTCTGGTGCTGAGAGGCAGCAGTGCTAACCACTGACATGGCATTAACCTAAGCCATGCCACTCCATGACTACTTTTATATCCATTCTCTGTTCTTGCTGTCCCAGGACTCCATTTCTAAGCCCTCTCTTTCTCGATCCCCATCTGACCTAATCCCATTGGCCAGCATATGTGCGGCACGGTGGTTAGCACTGCTGCCTCACAGCACCAGAGACCTGGGTTCAATTCCCACCTCAGGTGACTGACTATGTGGAGTTTTCACATTCTCCCCGTGTCTGCGTGGGTTTCCTCCGGGTATTCCGGTTTCCTCCCACAGTCCAAAGATGTGCAGGACAGGTGAATTGGCCACGCTAAATTGTCCGTAGTGTTAGGTAAGGGGTAAATATAGGGGTATGGGTGGTTTGCGCTTTGGCGGGTCGGTGTGGACTTGTTGGGCCGAAGGGCCTGTTTCCACACTGTAAAGTAATCAAATCTAGTAATCTAATCTAATAAATCACAAACCCCAACCATTTTATGGCAAATGTCAGCGTTGATAGCCCTGTAATGATGAGCATCTGCCACGAGAGGGAGTGTCTCCATCTAAAAGTAGTTAGAATAGGCAAGGTCTTTTCTCTGGGGTGGGCGAGTCCAGAACAAGGGGATATAAGTTTAGGGTGAGAGGGGAAAGATTTAAAAGGGACCTAAGGGACAACACTTTCACACAACAGGGTGGTGTATGTATTGAATGAGCTGCCAGAGGAAGTGGTGGAGGCTGGTACAAATACAACAATTAAAAGGCATCTGGATGGGTATATGAATTGGAAGGGATATGGGCCAAGTGCTGGCAAATTATCTGGTCGGCATGGACGAGTTGGACCGAAGGATCTGTTTCTGTTCTGTACATCTCTAGATTCTAATTTTCAAAAGACCATTTCGTTCTTATGTATTGCATTTATTTTTCATTTATAATGTATTTTAGTTTGTTAATTATTCCAGCTTTTGTGTTCAGTGCTGCACACGTATGCTGTAGTATTTTACCTTTATTGCCTGAAAAAAACAACATTTTAAATCGTAGTTTTCAGGAACACAGTCGCAAATTTAAGACTCCCCGTTCATGAAGATTGTTGTCTAAATTATGAACTTTAATGATGTGCCGTTTAAAGTACACTTTATTGTAAAACAGACTGCTCCTAACTCATTCGATGAGAGGTGGTGTCAATACTGCGCAATTTTGCCTTTCCATGTTTAAGTCAGTTTTAAGGACTGACACCATTTACCGTAACCACTCACTGCTGCTTCGCCAACGTCCGCGATGCGGCGCTACCTTCCTTGTCTACCTTGGTGGTTGTCTCCAGGTGCGTCATGACGTGACAAGAACGTAACTTCTGGGTCAAAAGAACGGGGTTTTGGAAGGGGGGGGGTGGGTAGCGCATACGCAGTGGACAGCGGTTAAGTACACTGGCGCGTGCGCATTTGTCGCCCCTTTGGGAGAGTGCCCGCCCGGGCGGCGCATGCTCAGTGCCAGTGTGCGTGTTGTGTTGTGGAGTGGAGTTGGTCCGTGGGGGAGGTCGCGGGGATTTAAGCCTTTTCACCCGGGCAAATCCGCGCGCTAACGTTGGTATATGGGATGGAAGCGGGGCCAGCGACAGCAGGTAACCCAGTGGGGAGCGGGAATTGAGCTTTTGATTGTTATTTTTCTTTAAAGTGAGCTGTGGGGGCTCAGGTATAGGGTCTTCTGAGGGAGCATGCGCAGTACCGCAGCAGCAAGCAACAAGAGTTGTTTTCTTTAAAAAAAACACACGCCAAAACTGCGATTGCAAAGCTCAGTGCATACATTGCAGGACAAATAAAATCTCACTTTGCTGCGCTGCACAGCGCACGAAAGGAGCCCGTAGAATCGGTTCCGATTCAAACTTTGCGCTGAGCTGCAGGTATATGCATCACATTTGATTGAGAAATTGCTCTTGGAATGTGGACTGCAAAAACTCCAAATCATGTACATCTCATTTATTTATTCGGAAAGTTAACTATGCTTGAAGTAAGGTGCAAAGCAATGTGATGTAAGGCATGGACGTTGGAATAGGGTAAAGAAACAAAATATTCTGCAATATTGTTCCATCGTCAGTATTATGTCACGGGGTGAAATGTTGAATTTATAGATATGGTATTCTGGACATTATGTATACCGAGTGCTGAGAGGCGTTTTTGTTGTTAACAGCAGAAAAACCTCAGGTTCTTCAGAGGATGCAGAGAAGTGCCAAGATCAAAGGATTCCGGGATGGAGAAAGGCTCTTGTCCTTGAAATAAGTGATCCTTTGTGAAAGCACATAAAGCAAGCAATGCAGGAAGCCTCAATCTGAACACCAATGTGTAGAAAAATGATTTGGGCTTGGAAGAATTTCTTCGAAGAGTAATGAACACAACTTTTAGGTGGTTTAATGTGAAAACGACCTTGGTTATTTTAGAGTTAGATAACTTCTAATTTGGGGTCAAGGTGGGTGGAGAGGGAAAGATATGTTTCATATCTGTTTTGATCTTCAACTTTGTAGATAATGGGACGTTTACTCTCTAGATTCATGAGATTGAGTGAGTGTTTTCTGTCAACCAGATATTTAGATTTTCTTGGGTACACCAATGAAACAACAGTAACCACATCTTCATGGAATTTCTTAGCTATGAAGTCCTTTTCCTGGCTCCGAAGTAGTACACCTACATCAGAAGGTTGTGGGTTTCCAGCCTTTTGAATATGATGTTAATCTGAAGCCCTTGTTGCAATCTTGGCAAAGTCTAATGGTATTTAAGATCATCAATAGAGTTCTAGTATCCCAGGTAATCTTCCTCGTTCAACTTCACAAAAATAAGGCATTTTGATTTTTTTTCCAAAGGTAAACCAAACCAAAAAAAAGCTAATCAACTTTATAAAGTATCAGGGCAAAAGCCATGTAACCTCTGGTTAGGCCACACCTGGATGCTGTGGGAAGTTCTAGGCACCACACGTGGACACTTGTATTTTTTTTTAGGAAACGCTGTGTAGGTACAATCTCCCCCTCAATTCTGTTAAGGGGGAATGATTTGGGACTGTATTGGCTGAAATTTAGAAAGTTATGCAGTGGTATCATTAAAGATCTCTGTTATCAAGGCCAATGTAGAAAAAATGTGAGGTGCTGCATTTTGGAAACGCAAATCAGGGAATGACCTATACACTTAAGGTCCTGGAAAGTGTTACTGAAAGAAGAGACCTTGGAGTGTAGGTTCATAGTTCCTTGAAAGTGGACTTGCAGATAGATGGGATAGTGAAGATATTTGGTATGCTTTCCTTTGTTGGTTGGAGCATTGAGTACAGGGGTTGGGAGGTCATATTGTGGCCGTGCAGGACGTTGGTTCGGCCATTTTGGATTATTGTGTGCAATTCTGGTGTCTCTCCTGTCAAAAGGATGTTGTGAAACTGGAAAGGGTTCAGAAAAGATCTACCAAGATGTTGCCAGGGTTGGAGGGTTTGAGCTACAGGGAGGGGCTGAACGGGCTGGGGCTCTTTTCCCGGAGCGTCGGAGGCTGAGGGGTGACCTTTTATAGAGGTTTTACAAAATTATGAGGGGCATAGACAAGGTTTTTTTTCCCCTGGGGTGGGGAGTCTAGAACGGGAGGGCATAGGTTTAGGATGAGAGGGGAAAGATATAAAAGGGACCTAAGGGGCAATGTTTTCACACTGAGGGTGGTGCGTGTATGGAATGAGCTGCGAGAGGAGGTGGTGGAGGCTGGTACAATTACAACATTTTTAAAAGGCATTTATATGGATATATGAATAGGAATGGTTTGGAGGGATATGGGCCAAGTAAGTTAGGATATCTGGTTGGCATGGACAAGTTGGACTGAAGGATCTGTTTTCATGCTGTACATCTCTATGACACATACTCAATAAAATTGAATTGAGTTATGGAGTCTGGAGCCAGAGGGCATGATCTTTTAAAATCAAAGGTATATTAGAAAGCGCTTCTATATCCAAAGTGTGGTAGAGGTTTGGTAGCTGATCTTGAGTTGCTTGTTAATTTCAAACCAGAGATTGATTTTTTTTTTTAAATTGAGGAAAAAGTGTTTAAGACATATGGGGCCACAGTGACATAGATCACAAACAGCCATGATGTCACTGAATTATTGGAGATATTTTCTAATCAATCTGTTCAGGCATGTCTCGACCAAGTGGGATTTGAACCCAACCTTCCTAATCCAGAGGTAAGGACCACTGTCACTGTATCACAAAACCCTTTTTTAATTGATTAGTTGCACAGACTTGAGCTAAATGGTCTACACGTGTTCCTTCAGCAGTATTGTGTCAAGATTGTACTTCAGAAAAGACGAGAGCTTTGAAGAGAGTGCAGAAAGGATTATAATTTTATGGTTAGACTGCAGAGGCTGGGGTTCTTATTTTGAGTAGAGAGGAATGAGGAGATTTGATTGAAGTGTCATGGGTAGTTTAGGTGGAGCAAGTAAAGGGAAAGTATCTGTTGGTGGTAGGGTGAATAACAGGAGGGCAGAGTTGTTGGCTGACTGGCAAAGTAGCTTTGGCAATGAATGGTTAGGAATCTAATGCACTGCTGGGTACAGATTCAATAGTGGTCTTCAAAGCAAGAAAAATATTTTTGAAACAAAAATAGAAATTGCTGGAATAACTCAGCAAGTCTGCTAGCATTTGTGGGGAGAAAACTAACATTTCAAGTCTGACGAGCAGTGGTATTTTGTAGATTTACAGCTAATTACATAATTACATTTAAGCTAATCTAAAATTGCCACTCTGCACATGTTCAGCATAAGCTGTCAAATCCATTGCAGATGCATTCGGTTTGTGCTGTAATTCTTAGTTGAGAGATTATTTCTAGATTTATACAAAATCCTTTCCAGAATTAAAGTCTAAACATTGTCTGCAGTGCAGTAAGGGTTTTGTTTTTTTTCTGATGTGTAGCTTAAGTGTTTTTATTTCATAGTGGATTCCTGTAGTTTCTGCTGGTTTATTGGTTAACTAACAATCAGTTGAACAAGTCTGCCTTATTCCAATAAAATGCAAACATTTTGAAATTAAAAAGATTGATTACTGGTACCTAAGTTGCTCAGACAGGTGTCCATTTTTCTTGTAAACAGCAGGCTGTTTGATAGTGGACCACCTCGTGTACTCACCAAATGCCCAGACATGCACAGTTCCAGCAGGGACTGCTGACTTTCAATGAGGAAAATGTTAATTTGTGTTCCTGTAACTCCACAGCCTGATGTCAAAGAGTCATAAGACCTTCACTGACATCCTAGTTAACTGTTGAAGACCAACTTAAAGCTTGCTGTTTATTGAAACAGCAGGGTATTCACAACTTTATCATCCTGAACCCAGAGATTCCCTGATAGGTCTGCTCTCTGTGGCAGGAATCAAAATGGTGGCTGTAACGTGCCTAGGAATGGAGCTGTTTGTAGACATAGGAGCAGCCATAAATCTTGAACAGCAGAACTGCCCTTGTAGAGCTTCCAGTGTATACATAATATTTCTCAATGGTTCTTGGAACGCTGTTGCCTAAATTTTCCTACCTCTGAGATCTCTCTCTGAATCTCTCCAATTCAATTTCTCTACTCTCAGATTAAGCTGTGTTTTCTCATTGAGGATTGCCAAGATTATGCACAACAATGTTATTAATCTTACCACCTTCTCCAACATCTTTGCTTTGCCTTGCTCTTTAGGACGACCCTAACTTACATTCCTGCCTATCTAATTGGTGACTCTTCAAATACCCTGAAGTATGCATCCCTACTCGGTTCCTATTTGATGTTCTGAGTATTATTTGTCGCAGTTTAATGTAACTGAGGAGCTTGTTGAACCAACTTGGGGTGTTAAAAGTGCTGATCATACCTGACCTGTCCTGTCCTGTCCTGTCCTGTTAAAGTTATGACTGAATCAGATGAGTTTTTAAGCAGTTTGGCAGCATTATTTGACTAGATCTCTGGATTACTCCTTCAGTCTTGGATGTCCTGTAATTTCTACCAGGCAAATATGGGTAACCAATTGCCCTCAGCCAGTTCATACAGATTACTAGCTTTGCAAATGTGGCCTAATAGATGCTGCCTGAATTGCTGTGCTCTTCCAGCACCACTGATCCAGAATCTGGTTTCCAGCATCTGCAGTCATTGTTTTTACCTCGTAAAATTCCCAAGCTGACTTCCAACCCCATATGCCAGCCATCCTAAACAACATCCACTTCCATTTCCATCACATTTTCTCCCCCTGCACCTAGGTCTGCAGATCTCAAGCCCTCATTCAGCCTTTAACGTTTCAAGACCCTATTTGCTCAAGTGCTCCTTTGGCCAGTCTCTCTTTTGCATTTTCCATTGATTTCTGTTTATCCAGGAGCTTGTCCCCATCAATTATAATTTCTGCTGCTGCACTGATCACGACGCCTTAAATTTGGTCCCCTAAATTCTGGAATTACTTTCCTAAATCAGTGCCTTCCTACCTGCATCTTTTTTGAAATCACTTCATTCTTTTGGTCTCTGATTTATTTTTGACTTGCACATTTTTTTTCTTGCTGTACTCTCTAGGGATACTTTTCTGTTATGCTATATAAATATTGTATGTAGATATTTTTGTATTAGCCTGTTCAGAGATGATATTTCATATCTCTGGAGGAGGTGTGTGACTTGAGCCCAGGCCTCCTGGCACAGAAATAGGGACACTGCCGTTGTGTCTCAAGAGGCCCTTAAGTGCTGTTGTATACTTTTCTTATTTGCCATTCCGTCCAATTTATTTTGGGACATATAGTTCATTTTCTAGATAGTGCAAAGTTCTTACCTGGGTGATAATTTATAAACTGGAAGAATTGTTCATCTGGCATTTAACAACTAAATAAAGGCACATAGTATGTTTGTAATAATATCTCTGAACCGGTTAATTAGAAAATATCTAAAGGCAAAATACTGTAGATGCTGGAAATCTGAAACAAACAAAATTCTTGAGAAATTAGAGTGTGGCAGCATCTGTGAAGAGAGAAACAGTTAATGTTTTGAGTCCAGTGTGAAACTACTTCAGATTTTGGCCTCTAAAGACTGAACTTTGAGTATCAATAAATTAAATTTAATTGTCGCAGTTCTATTTGTCTATGGCAGGAATGTATTGTGATTTGCAGCTATTCTATTCCAGCTGTTTCATATGTTTCTACTAGCTACATAGCATAGAGCATAAATGACACTGGTATGATGCAAGCTTACACATGTAATGTTACACGTGCATTTTTCAGCACGGTGAGTTTCTGGCCATACCAAGCGAGCTGAAAGGCAGATCTGGGAGTGAAGAAAGGACTATTTTATACGTCTTTGAGTCCAGTCTATAAAGATCCATAACAACAGTATGATGAAAGAGCATTCTGTGGAGACTCTGGGACAAACACTTCCTTTTTTTTCTCATGCCAGACTTTTCCAAACACAGTTATGCTGTAGTGTAATAATTCTGGAGATATGCATAACCTTAGACAAAGTACCATTATTATGATTCTTATTCATGTATGTGCCTTGTGTGACTGTCAGGTTGCCATCTTGCATGTACTTGATCCTGATTTTATCCAAGGTCAACATGCAGTCTTGCAACAAAGTTCGCTGGATAACAAATGTATACAAGAATCTAGCTATTTTTTATTTTGTTTAACAAAGATGCAGGCCAATTGTAATCCACACAACTTGGCACTGATTATGGATCGAAGTCAGGTGTTGACTCTGAGAACTACCATGTAGCTCAGGATAGGGAAAAGTGGTTTGAGTTTAGGTGTGCATATTTATTCCAAAATGTGAGTGCGCAGGATATAAAAGGAAAATTGCACTTGCTGAGGAAGCTTTTTTTATTTTATAGCTAACTTTAAAATGGCCTACCTGCATACCACTGGCTATTAGGCTGCCTTTGCTTTTAGGTTTTTTTGAGTATCTGTATTGGCTCAGAGATGCCCTGTAATCCTGCCCGTCTCTGGTAAATATTTGATTGGAGGAGTAGGAGAAGTGTACTATCTTCTAATATCAAGAAGATTAATAAAGGAAAGAGTGCGTTTTCATAGCACTACCATGTCTCCCGGAGAGTGCAAACTGCTAGAAGCATTGTAACCTGCTTTTTGTAATTGTAGGAAAACATGGCAACAAATCTGCGCACTGTTATGCCCCAATAACAATGAAATAAATTACCAGAAAATCTGCTGTAAGTGCTTTTAAGAAGAAAAAGTTGGCAAGGACTTCTCCGGTCTTCACATTGATTTCACAGGATCTCTGTAACCATCTGAGGAGGCAGAGAGACAGTTTCTTGGTTTAAGAATCCATCTGCATTTCTTCAACATTGCATAAGAGTTAGCTATTGCATAAGAGTTAGCCTAGTTGACATTGTTTTCTTGTTTTATGATCAGAGGGCAGCAATTTAATCAGTGGTGAAGACAAAAACAGCAATGTTCAAAAATGCATTTGGTTGTTACAAAGGCAGTGTTGACCTAAAAGGATGAGCTCTCTGGGCTGCAGGGCTCTTTCAAATTATTAACTTTTCTGTTTTTATGTCCATTTTGATTTTGGGTCAAACTGTTTGTCAGCAAAAAGTATTCTGTGTAATTCACCACAAATAATTTTAGGTTCCACTCACTTTTGTAAATAGTCTGAAATTTTACTAGAATTGATCCTGGGTGCAAAAATGGCATACGATTTGTTGCTTCCTCCTTAAGCTTGGAATGGTTTGCAGATTGCACTTCTTGCTGTATGTTACAACCTCTTTGTGGATTTGGCAATTGATATTAAACTACTAATAAAGCCAGTAAAATATTGAAATACATAAACAAAATTATAGAATATAAGACAAAGTTGTGATCAAAGGATCAATCAGACCACATTTTGAGCACTAACTCTGCTAAGAAATGAAGTCTTTTTCTAAAACTAAAGGCAAGGAAAGACAAAAGAGATCAAGTGAATCCTTTAGAGTATAAAGGCAGTAGAAGTATACTTAAGAGGGTAATCAGGAGGGCAAAAAGGGGGCATGAGATATCTTTGGCAAATAGGATGGTAAGGAAAAGCCAGGCAAAGGCTGATTAGGGATAGTCAACATGGCTTTGTGTGTGGGGAAATCATGTCTTACTAATTTGATTGAGTTTTTTTTTGAAAAAAGCAACAGATGGTTGATGAGGACAGTGTGGGGAACGTGATCTATTTGAACTTCAGTAAGGTGTTCGGCAAGGTTCCTCACGGTAGAGTGGTTAACAAAATTGGATCACATGGAATAGAGAGAGAACTAGCCGTTTGGATGCAGAACTGGCTTGAAGTTAGTGGTGGTGGGTTGCTGCTCCTACTGGAGGCCTGTGACCAGTGATGTGCCATGAGGATCGGAGCTGGGTACACTGTTTAATCATTTATATAAATGATTTGGGTGTGAACATAGGTATAAAGTCACAGAGATATACAGCACGGAAGCAGACCCTTTGATCCAACTCGTCCATGCTGACCAGATATCCTTACCTAATCTAGTCCAATTTGCCAGCACTTGGCCCATTTCCCTCTAAAGCCGCCTTATTCATATACCCATCCAGATGCCTTAAATGTTGTATCAGCCTCCGCCACTTTCTCTTGCAGCTCATTTCATACACGCCCCACCCTTTGAATACAAATGTTGCCCCTTGGGTGTCTCTCAAATTTTTCTCCCCTCACTCTAAACTTTATGTTCTCTAGTTCTGGACTCCTCCCAACCCAGAGAAAAGATTTTGTCCCGTTGCCCTATCCATGCCCCTCGTGATTTTATAACCCTATAAGGTCACCCATCAGCCTCCAAAACTCCAGGGAACACAGCTCCAGTCTATAGTTAGTAAGTTTGCAGATGACACCAAAATTGGAGGTGTAGTGGACAATGAAAAAGAGGTGGGGGAAATGACCTTTATGGAAGTTTATAAAATCATGAGGTGCCTGGATAGGGTAAAGAGACAAGGTCCTTTTCCCTGGGGTCAGGGAATCCAGAACTGGAAGGCGTAGGTTTAGGTGAGAGGGGAAAGATTTTGAAAAGGACCTAAGGGCCAACTGGTGTGTGTGTGGGTGGCCGGGGTATATATGGAATGAGCCTGGTCCAAATACAATGTTTAAAAGGCATCTGGATGAGTATATGAATAGAAAGGATTTAGAGGGATACGGACCAAGTGCTGGCAAATGGGACTAGAGTAATGTAGGATGGTTGGTTGGCATGGATGGGTTGGACAGAAGGGTCTGTCTCCGTGCTGTAAATCTCTATTATTCTATCTGGAAGGTGACCCCTTGCTGATAAATGGTTAATCTGGAATGCTATCAAATTAATCAATGGATACAGGAAAAGGTCATGCAGGTTGAAACTAGTAAAAGGTATCTCTATTGATGTCAGAAGGAATCTCTTTATTCAGATAATCAGAATAATTTGCAGGTTGTGGAATAGAAATGAAAATCCTGGAATCCAGTGGAAATAACGACAGGCAGCACTGGGGGAACAACCATGTGGAATTTGAATGTGAGATTTCAGATACTCATCCTCATTAGGAAATATCTTGTGATCTTTCTCCACTCATGCCAGCATGCATGTGTGCCTTTTGAGCTTTATTTTTACTCCGCTTGAACTGCATTGCCTTCACAATGTCACATTATGTTTCTGCACAGTTTTTCATGATTGCTTTTAAGAACTATCAAAATCATTACCCATAGAATTTAAGTATTGAACGACAAATGTCAGTTGCTTGAAAATGGGTTTAAAAAAGTGATTATAAGTTTTGTTTTAATGGTGACTTGTGTTTGGGTAGTTAATACTGCTTATGGAGTTATTTTTGTACCTCATTCATGCTACAGAACTGTATTGGAGCATCAATTCTGTCTATTGAAACTAACCTGCTTTTCAGCTTTTTGACTGTCTCCTCACTCTCTTGGTTTATAGGTTCATTTTATAGAATATCAAGGGGCATTGGTTTTTATATATTTCAAAGAGGAAATGCACATTTGAGTGTCTATCATACTGGGAAATCTAAAATTGCTTCCCATGTTGGACTGTCCCCAAAAACTACATATGTGAAAAACAGCTAGGTAATTTTTTTTTTGGTGATGTTTGAGGAATGATTATTGTCTCGGGCAGCCAGAGAACTTGCACCTATTCCTCAGTTGGTAGTTGAGGGTCTGTATTGTTTTTCCAGGGAGATTACCACTAGACCACAAGAGGGGAAGAGTCTATTATTAGGCTGAGTGTACCTAATGGGTTCATTTAAGGTCTGAACAAAATGATTACCAGAAGGTACATGTGCTTTGAGAGAAAACAAATTTATTAGCTTAATCAACTAAAATATACAGTATTACAAACTTATGGGGGCTAATGAGTGAATCTATTAGCTTAATTTTCATAACGTGTGTATATAAGCTCCGCAAGTTAGATGGTCTCAGTTAGCACGTTTGTTAGCAATGAATGTATAATAACAACGGGTTTCACTGCCTTCTGCCCATTGGGGATCTCTCTTTGCAACGGTTGGTCTGAAGAACTCAGGAATTCCTGGTACCTTTTGCGATCCTGGTCCACGGTGAAGTCAGTGTGACAGAGTCCCTGATATTAATAGTATTCTTTTTAGGGCTGTGTTACCATTTTGTCGTAATTTTCCAGATACTCCACTATGTGGACAGTAAGTTGAAAATATGCAGTGGCCCTGTGTCAACTACCTTTTAAAGGGTTCCCGTAGACAAGCAACGTTATGCAGTTACCCAACAGATAAAGTCAGCAGTTTTTTTGCACTCGGCCAGTTATCTTCCACTTGTTTCCTATTGCTCCTTAATGTGTCCAATTAACTCTTAATGGTCTGGTTGAAAACATTTTTTTTGAGCCTACCACAACAGAATCTTTTATGATGATTGAGCGAATGAAGTAAATTTTTAGTGTAGCTCTGACCATGTAACACTAATGTCAGCTTAGATTGTGTTTGAGTCTGTGGGAATAAATCCTTTATTGAAATAAAACAGAACGGTACAAATACTGAATAGATCAGGCAATATCTAGGAAGGCCAACAGAATTGGGCTTTCAGGCTGATAGCATTTCATGTACGCGAAATGCTAACTTCTCAGGTTCCAAATTTTTTTATTGCTGAAGTGTATAATTTCTAACATACCTGTTTAAAGATACATGTCTGATTTACCACCACTGAAGTCAGCTGCTTTCACTCATCTGTACCTTGAGAGAGATGGAAATGCTATCAATGGTTGGTATTTTCACAATAGATGATTTTTGACACTTTCCCCCTCTCACTTTGAAACATACCAACTCTGGCATATGGATCTGCAACACATCCCAGGTGGTTAGACTCCTAGGAGCTCAATAATGCACATTGGATTATTTAAATGCAAATTATATTATAGCTGAGTTTGTCTGCTAACCAGCGAAGACAGAGGGTAGGAAAGAGTGCAGATTTGCCATTGTATGTCAACTTGGGGAAACATGTGACCAATCATAGAACTACAACTGGCCCTTGTCGCTGCTCAGACTATCATTTGTAACAAAGTATTAATTGCAATTTTCTTTTTTTTTTGAGTTGAAGGTGTGCAAATCCTGCAAAGTCATAGTCCTAGAGATGTACAGCATGGAAACAGACCCTTTGGTTCAACCCGTCCATGCCGACAAGATATCCCAACCCAATCTAGTCCCCCTGCCAGCACCCGACCCATATCCCTCCAAACCATTCTTGAAGAAGGGCTTATGCCCGAAACGTCGATTCTCCTGTTCCCTGGATGCTGCCTGACCTGCGCTTTTCCAGCAATACATTTTCAGCTCTGATCTCCAGCATCAGTAGACCTCAACTTCTCCTTCGTATTCATATACCCATCCAAATGCCTCTTAAATATTGCAATTGTACCAGCTTCCTCCACATCCTCTTGCAGCTCATTCCATACACGCACCACCCTCTGCGTGAAAATGTTGCCCCTTAGCTCTCTTTTATATCTTTCCCCTCTCACCCTAAACCTATGCCCTCTAGTTCTGGACTCCCCGACCCCAGGGTAAAAACTTTGTCTATTTATCCTATCTATGCCCTTCATAATTTTGTAAACCTCTAAGGTCACCATTCAGCCTCTGACGCTCCAGGGAAAACAGCCGCAGCCTGTTCAGCCTCTCCCTATAGCTCAAATCCACCAACCCTGGCAACATCCTTGTAAATCTTTTCTGAACCCTTTCAAGTTTCACAACATCTTTCCAATAGGAAGGAGACCAGAATTGCATGCAAAATTCCAACAGTGGCCTAACCAATGTCCTGTACAGTCGCAACTCCTGTACTCCATACTCTGACCAATAAAGGAAAGCATACCAAATGCCACCTTCACTATCCTATCTACCTGCAACTCCACTTTCAAGGAACTATGAATCTGCACACCAAGGTGTCTTTGTTCAGCAACACTCCCTAGGACCTTACCATTAAGTGTGTAAGTCCTTCTAAGGTTTGCTTTCCCAAAATGCAGCACCTCGCATTTATCTGAATTAAACTCCATCTGCCATTTCTCAGCCCATTGGCCCATCTGGTCAAGATCCTGTTGTAATCTGAGGTATCCCTCTTCGCTGTCCACTACACCACCTCCAATTTTAGTGTCATCTGCGAACTTACTTACTGTACCTCTAATGCTCGCATCCCAATCATTTTATGTAAATGACAAAAAGTAGAGGATCCAGCACCGATCCTTGTGGCACTCCACTGGTCACGGGCCTCCAGTCTGAAAAACAACCCTCCACCACCACTCTGTCTTCTACCTTTTGAGCCAGTTCTGTATCCAGTTGGCTAGTTCTCCCTGTATTCCGTGAGATCTAACCTTGCTAACCAGTCTCCCATGGGGAGCCTTGTTGAACGCCTTACTAAAGTCTATATAGATCACATCTATCGCTCTGCCCTCGTCAATCTTCTTTGTTACTTATTCAAAAAACTCAGTCAAGTTTGAGAGTTCAATCAACTCAAACAAGTCAACGAGAGAGAAATTTTCTGGGAGAAATGACTAAGATTAGATTAGATTATAATGAGTTTGGAACTCAATTTTTCAATTTGGCACACTCACTGCTTTTAAATCTGAAAATTATAGATTTAATCCTCATTCAGAATTTGAATATACAATACAAGCCAGTTGTAGTGATGTTTAGTTTAGTTAGTTTGTGATTCAGATGGGTGCTAGTCATAAGATTTAATCTCACACTATCCTAGGAAAGACAAAACTTTTCTTTCACTTTCCTCAATGAATGCTTTTAAAAAGAAAATAACTAGTGGTTATCATGCAGCTCTTTTATAAGACTTTTGTGCTGAAGAGTCCACATAAACTATTCTTCGGATTGGTTGATTGATTCATTGTACCTGAAATATTATGGACTGACCCTGCAAACCATATGAATTCAAGTCTGAAAGCAAAATACAGTGAATGCAGGAAATTTTAAATAAAAACAGAGAAAGTTGTAAATACTGACTAGGCAGCATCTATGAAGCAGAAAACAGAATTAGCTTTTCTGGCTGATTAGGATTTCACTTTTTTGAAACACTAACTAATTCTTTTCTCCCTGGTAGGTTCCAAATTTTTGTGTAAATTGAGTGTATAATTTCTAATGAATATATGTGTCATTCTCAAATCTTGTCTGATTTGACACCATTTGTGTGTCTTAATCCCATCATCTTTCACTGATACGTGGATCTTTAAAGTAATTTTCTCTGAGGAGCTCTCCAAAACACACTTGCACATGTCAGCTGTGGGTAAAGTTAATTAACTTCTGCTAAATGGAAACGGGCAAGTACAATTGCTATGCATACCTTTTTTATAAAAGAGGAATTAGATCAACAACACCACAAATCTTGTTTCTACAGGGTTGTGCCAACAATTCACAGCTACGGAGAGATGAGAAAGTAGCATCTAATATCTTCATACACCTTCCACAGCACAGCTATAACCTTTGGGAGTGTAAAATCTTATAAAACGTCTCCCATATCAGGCATTGGTGGTTAATTAAAGAGTCATAGAGTTGTTCGGTATGGAAACAGACCCTTTGGTCCAACACATTTATGCTGACCAGATATCTAAAACTGTAGTTCCGTCTGCCAGCATTTGGCCCATATCCCACTTAAATCATTCCTATTCATGTACCCATCCAGATCCCTTTTAAATGTTGTAATTGTACCTGCATCCACCACCACCTGGCAGCTCATTCCATATGTGCAGCACCCTCTGCATGGAAAAATGTTGCCCCTTGAGTCCCTTTTTTATATAACTTTCCTCACTCACCTTAAATTGATATCCCCTAGTTTTGAACTCCCTTCCCTGGGAAAAAGACCTTGGCTATTTACCCTATCCATGCTCCTCACGATTTTATAAACCTCTATAATGTCACTCCTTAGTTGGAGACCCTTCAGGGAACAAAGTGTCAGCCTAAAATGGAGATGAGGCAAGATTAAAGCTGTTCGATACTGGTGGACTTAGTCTGTCAACAAACATTCAGCTATACTTAAAATCATGGTCCAGAAAACTTCTGGACAGAGACTGCTAGTTCTTTACTGGCTCAGTCTACTGCCCCATGGAGAAACCAAAGCTGCTTGTGCAGCAGCGATGTATCCTCGGCCACGTTTAAAACAATATGACTTTGACTTAGAATTCAGGTCAAGGTTAAAATATCTAGATTTTTCAAGAGTTGAAGGATGTTTGGTATATGTACTGATTGATTGTCATTTCTGACAGTTTGCATGAGTTTCATGAGGGCAGCAAATTATTCTGGTTTTTTTCATGTTGTGCAGCCGTGTTGATTCATGATAACTATAATTGACATTTAAAAATTTGTTAAGCATGCTGCAGGTCTGGAGGGAAAACCAGTATAAAATGTAATGTAAGCATTGCAGTTACATTAAAACAGTTCTTAGGTGGATTAATAATGGAAGGCGGCTGTTTAGGGAAATGAGTTTGTAACCAAATCATTTTAATTTATGTGCAAATCCTTTGCAGGCACACGAGATTTCTCACTGGTTCTCACTTGCTCTTGATTGTGTGCTTGTATGCACTTTTTCTATTCATTCTTCAGAAAATTTAACCAAATGAATTTTAAAATCAAACAACTGGGGCAAGTCTATTTATAGTTTTGTGACTTGGAAATCCATAGGTACTTAAAGAACCCATGTGTAGTTGCCTTTTGCTGCATTTTCAAAAGGTCAGATGTTCAAACCCACAGATGCATTTGAACAGAAATATTGCTTGTGACAATTGGCCTGCCCTTGTAAGAGGATGGATGCCTACTCAGCATGACAGATGGCAGTATAGAGAAAATGGACAAAGGTTCTTAATGGACAAACCAGAAGAGAAGGCAGACACAAAGGGACAAAGCATAGTAAATGAATTATGGAATGAGAAATGCCATGTGGTGTGAGAGACAAAAAACAATGGTTAGCAACAATTCTTACATTTTAAGTTTCACTAGATTGTATTCAGAAAATCAATGTTTGAAGAATTATCATATCTGGTATACTGGGCTGATTTGATGCCATATTTCACTGCTGTCTTGCACTCCGTTTTAGTTGTGAGAGTAATCTAGATATTGTGTCCTGCAGCTGACATTTGTATTTTAATGCTTTTATACTATTTTCCACTTGGCTAGCCTTTTATTTTAAATTTTGTTTAACTTATTGGGATTACAAATTTGCCTGAGACTAACAAACCATCTGAATTCACAATGAACTACCACTATCAATTGTTGAAGTTAATTATACTGAATTGGTGCTGCTTTGGAGATTTGATGACTGTCCTGGCTGAAATGTATGCTGCGATAAGCTTGGCAGATTTAGTATTAAATTATATCTTTTTTTTCCCTTCATTCCCCGGTGCACACTTATCAGCCATCCTATAATATTTGTTTTCATTGCCTGAGTTCAGTCTTTTATAAAAATATTTTTTGCCTGCATAGACTTGATTGTGATGTTTAAAGTAGCTGAGCTTAATCTATCTGCATGGCTATTTGGCCCTGAATGTGGTTGCGATACTAGATCATGGTACAGACTACTTTGGTGGATGCTTGTGCTATGAGTGGATAATGATGCTGGGTTCCTTGTATTATGATCCAGGTTAGCTAGGCAGTCATCAAGAGTTGTCTTGATATTTCAAATTTACTGTAAAAGAATTATTACCATAAATATAGAGCAATATCATCCCTACTTCATCCTGAACTCAATGGTCCCAGATTTAGTAACATGTTTGAGTATTCATGAATCACCAGTGTTCATTTAATCCATTGTCTACAGTAACTTCACATCAGAACTTTGTAAAGTCGTATTTCTGTTCCCCATTATCTAGCTTCCAATTTTATCTATTTCCTTCTGAGATCCTATGATTTAAGTCCAGCTTCAATATTTATTTTAATGAAGGTTCACACAATTGTAATAGCCCTTTGTGTATGTGAAAACCCATAATTTCTTCAAGAAAAATTCAAAATATCCCACTTTAGTTTTGGAGCTGGTTTAGATTGATCCTGTGGTTTCTGCAGAGCCTCTGTTTATTTCGAAGGAGTTGCATTGATTCTACCCAACTCTTATGAAAACATTCCCTTTTTAATGGACTAAATTTCAGAGAAAGGAAGAAATTTCTACTTTCTTGTATTCGGATGTTGCTGAAATGTATGTTACAGGGGCCGAAATAATTACTATTTCATGCACTTTAAAATGGTTAATTGTTTTGAGGTTATTTCTTCAGCTAATTCATATTTTATTCAGTGTCCTTTTATTGTAATTAAAAAGGAAAGGCTTGGATAAAGGTATAGTGCTGAATCTTCCTATCCTGCAAATTTCCATGTGATTGTGCGTCAGTGTGGACAGCATGTTGTTCAATGTACCTGTATTCCTGATGAAGGGCTTTTGCCCAAAACATCGATTTTACTGCTCCTCGGATGCTGCCTGAACTGCAGTGCTCTTCCAGCACCACTAATCCAGAAGCTACTTTATTTGTGTCAATCATTGAGCTCTCCATTGCAAGGTTTAGGATTCTTTAAATTGTTTACACTGCTAGGGTACTACTTGATATTAACCCCTCACCTACTCACTGCTTTATGGTTTACCTTAGTTCAGTTTAATGTGTTGTACAAAAGTGTATTGAGTAGACAATACACATCCAGGATGTCTGGATGGTGGAAGCAGGCATTTTGAATGAGGATGCCTCATAGGTTTTCTTTGTATTCAATCAATATTTAAAGACCTGCTGATGGTGTGTTAGCGTCACTGGACCCAGAAATCCAGGTGGAATGTTTTGAAAAATCCTTTTGAATAACACTAGTGCAAGAAAAGTTTGCATTTTGTAAAAATCTGGAATTAAAATGTAACTAAATGCTGTTGGAGATTAGAGTCGAGTGTGTGGTGCTGGGAATGAACAGGAAAATCAACATTTCAGGCAAAA
>NC_057736.1:26385729-26430454 GCF_004010195.1 Chiloscyllium plagiosum
GAGGTAAGGGTGGAGCGGATAGGTGGGACATGTTATGAGGGTGGGGCTGAGCTGGGAGGTTGGAATTGGGATAAGGTGGAGAGAGGGAAATGAGGAAACTGGTGAAATCCACATTGATGCCATGGGGTTGGAGAGTGCAGAGGCAGAAGAAGAGGCATTCTTCCTCCAGGCATCGGGTGGCCATGGAGGCGGCCCAGGACCTGCATGTTCTCCTGTGGAGTGGGATGGGATTTGAAGTGTTCAGTCACGGGGCGGTGGGATTGGTTGGTGCCGGCGTCCCAGAGAGCTCTGGGACACTCACACCAACCAATCCCACCTCCCCGTGGCCGAACACTTCAACACCTCTCCCACTCCGCAAAGGACATGAGGTCCTGGGCTGTCTCCATTGCCACTCCCTTACCTCCTGATGCCTGGAGGAAGAATGCCTCCTCTTCTGCCTCTGGACCCTCTAACCCCATGAGGTCAGTGGATTTCACCAGTTTCCTCATTTCCAGCCCTCCACCTTTTTAATCCCAGTTCCAACCTTCCAGCTCAGCCCTGCCCTCATGACCTGTCCCACCTGTCCATCTTCCTTCCTGCCCCACCCCCCATCCACTCCATGCTCTCCTCTGCCCTATCACCATTACCCAACCTCCCATTTATCCATCCACTCCCGAGGCTCCCATCCTCATTCCTGGTGGACTTTTGCCCGAAACGTCACTTTTCCTGCTCCTTGGATGCTGCCTGACCTGCTGTCTTTTCTACACTCTCGATTAAAATTCCATCTTGTTCACTAATATCCTTCAGGGAAAGAAATCTTCTATTCTTGTATGAGCTGGCCCACATGTTATGCCAGACCCACAACAATTTGGTTGACCCTTTTATTCGAAGGGGTGGATAACAAATGCCGTCTGGAATATAATGCCTACATCCCATAGACAAATTTAAAAAGTGTCCCTCACGATTTGTTGAATTTTCTTTTAAACCATTGCTCAATTGTAGTGTGCTTGTCCCACCTCCTAATTGTCAATGTTAACCATATTGTGTTTAAAAGTGTGAAATGTTGTTTTTCAAAAAAATTGAACAAGTTAAGCACCTTTATGTATATTGAGTGTTATCTACATTTTTAATCCACAGTAACTAACTTTTGAAATCTATCATCTGTTGTCAATTTGCTCGAAATTAGTCAGAGTCAGAAAGTAATAAGCATAATAACTAGGAGTAAGCCGTCAGGCCCTTCAAGCCTGCTCCGCTATTCGGTAAGATCATGGCAGATCTTTTCATGGACTTAGATCACTTACCCACACTCTCACCATATCCCTTAATTCCTTTATTGTTCAAAAACATTTCTATCCCAATGTTTACTGAAATAGTGTCAACTACTCCACTGGGCATGGAGTTCCGTAGATTAACAACCCTCTGGATGAAGAAGTACCTTCTCAATTCAGTCCTAAATCTGCACCCTCTATTCTTGAGACTATGCTGTCTTGTCCTAGCTTCACCTGCCAGTGGAAACATCCTCTCTACTTCTGTCTTATCTATTCCCTTCATCAAATAAGAGGTACAGTTAGTAAGTTTGCAGATAATACCAAAATTGGAGGTGTAGTGGACAGCGAAGAGGGTTACCTCAGATTACAACAGGATCTGGACCAGATGGGCCAATGGGCTGAGAAGTGGCAGATGGAGTTTAATTCAGATAAATGCGAGGTGCTGCATTTTGGAAAGCAAGTCTTAGCAGGACTTATACACTTAATGGTAAGGTCCTAGGGAGTGTTGCTGAACAAAGAGACCTTCGAGTTCAGGTTCATAGCTCCTTGAAAGTGGAGTCGCAGGTAGATAGGATCGTGAAGAAGGCGTTTGGTATGCTTTCCTTTATTGGTCAGAGTATTGAGTACAGGAGTTGGGGTGTCATGTTGCGGCTGTACAGGACATTGGTTAGGCCACTATTGGAATATTGCATGCAATTCTGGTCTCCTTCCTATTGGAAAGATGTTGTGAAACTTTAAAGGATTCAGAAAAGATTTACAAGGATGTTGCCAGGGTTGGAGGATCTGAGCTACAGGGAGCGGCTGAACAGGCTTGGGGCTGTTTTCCCTGGAGTATCGGAGGCTGAGGGGTGACCTTTTATAGAGGTTTACAAAATTTATGAGGGGCATGGATCGGATAAATAGACAAAGTCTTTTCCCTGGGGTGGGGGAATCCAGAACTAGAGGGCATAGGTTTAGGGTGAGGGGGGAAAGATATAAAAGATACCTAAGGGGCAACTTTTTCACACAGAGGATGGTACATGTATAGAATGAGCTGCCAGAGGGTGTGGTGGAGGCTGGTACAATTGTAACACTTTAAGAGGCATTTGGGTGGGTATATGAATAGGAAGGGTTTGGAGGGATATGGGCCGGGTGCTGACAGGTGGGACTAGATCGGGTTGGGATATCTGGTTAGCATGGACGAGTTGGATCAAAGCATGTTTCCATGCTGTATATCTCTGACTCTATTTTATATCTTTCAATAAGATCCTCCTCAATCTTCTGAATTCTGATGTATATAAACCCAATCTACTCAATCTCTCCTCTTAAACCAACCCGCTCAACTCCGGAATCAATCTAGTGAAACTCCTCTGCACCCCCTCCAGTGCCAGTACATCCTTTCTCAAGTAAGAAGACCAAAACTGCACACTGTACACCAGGTGTAGCCTCACCAGCACCTTGTCCAGCTGCACCATAACCTCTTTGCTAAAAGGATTGAGTTTAAAAGCAATGAAGGACAAAATCCCATTTGACTTCCTAACTGTTGTACCAGCTTTGTATTCATGGAAACAAACTCTTCAGCCCAAACTGGTCCATGCTGACCATGGTGCCCACTCAGCTAGTTCCAGTTGCCTGCATTTGGTCCATATCCCTCAATCCATCCCATCTATGTACCTTCTTAAATGTTGCTATTGTACCTGCCTCACCAATTTCTCTGGTAGCCCATTCCATATATGCACCACTCTCCGCATGAAGAAGTTGCCCCTCAGGTTGTACTTAAATCTTTCCCCTCTCACCATCAACCTCTGCCCTCTAGTTTTCAATCCCCCATCCCTGGAAAAATGCCTACATGCATTCATCCTATCTATGCCCCTCATGATTTTATGTGCCTCAAAAAGGTCACCCCACTCATTCTCCTACGTTCCAAGAAATAAAGTCCTATCGTGGCCAACCTCTCACCATTACTCAGGCCTACGAGTCCTGGCAACGTCCTTGTAAATCTTCACACTCTTTCCAGTTTAATTATGTCTTTCCTTTACACTATGATCCAAGTGCAGTCTCACCAACAACTTATACAACTGTAACGTAACGTCCCAACTCCTATACTCGGTGCCTGAAACGATGAAGGACAGTATGCTAAATACCGCTCTCGCCACCCTGTCTACTTGTGACGCTGCTTTAAAAGAGCTATTTACTTGTACTCCTAGGTTCCTTGGTTCCATGTCACCCCTCAGGACCTTGCCATTTACTGTAGAATCCCTGCCTTGGTTTGACTTTCCAATATGTAACACCTTACTTTTTCCTGTATTGATTTGCATTTGCCAATCCTCAGCTCACTCCCCCATCTGATCAATATAGCTCTGTAATTCCTCGCTATCAATGATTCCTCTTAATATTGTATCATCTGCAAACTTATCAATCATGCCTTGTACATTCACATCCAGATCTTTTATGTAAATAACAAAGGTCCCAGCATTGACCCTGTAGCACGCTACTAATCACAGGCCTCCAATCCAAGAAACAACCTTCAACTATCGCCCTCTGCTTCCTAACATCAAGCCAATTTTGAATCCAGTTAGCTAGCTCTCCCTGGATCCAATGCGACCTAACCTCGTGACAAGCCTGCTGTGCAAGACCTTGTAAAAGGCCTTTCTAAAGTCCTTATGGACAACATCCATTCCCTACCTTCATCTATCCTCTTGGTTACCTCTTTTTTTTTTTTGTTTTTAGATTTTTTTTTCAAAGATTTGTCAGACATGACTTCCCACACACAAATCTATGCTGACTATTCCTAAGCAGATCTTGACTAAACAAATGTTGATTGATCCTATCCCTCCGTATCCTCTCCAACAACTTACCTTCTATTCACGTCAGGTTCACTGGCCTGTAGTTCCTGGATTGTCTTTGACTTTCTTAAACAATGGGACAACATTAGCCATCCTCCAGTCTTCTAGAACTTCACCAGTGGCTAAAGATGAAGCAAAAATCTTTGCAAATACCTCTGCAATTTCTTCTGTAGCCTTCCACAATGTCCGAGGTTGGACTTGATCAGGCCCAGGGAAATTTATCCACTTAATGCATTTTAAGGCTGCAACCACCTCCTCTCTGGTAATATGTATGCAGTCCACTTGTTTTCCTTAGCATCCGTGATTCTCTCCTCCGTAAGTACTGAGTAGTGAGAAATAACACTAAATTTTGAATTGTTGAGAAGCTCTAATATGTGAATCGATCTCATGGCAGTGACTGGGGATTAACCCTAAAATGACCCAAATCTCAAATACTGTTCCTGCCTCAGGTGTTGCAACTTGTCAAAAAACCGCATGGACTAACCTGAACTGAGCTCCATAGTAGTGAAGAGCAGACTTTGAAAGTGTTTTTGAAAACTTTTTGGGAAAAGAAAATGTGCATGTACCCTTTTTAGAATATTCTGTGCTCGACGTACATTTTGCTTTCCCATCACTTCCCTACTTAGTAAGTTGCGTTGACTTTAAAATAATCATACTTGCGTTGAAGCCCCCACCCCCTTGCCTCATCCCACCTTACTTCTGTAGCTTTCTCTCTCTACAGAATATTTAGTACTATTCTAAAAGACTGATTTTCTTCATTGTCTTAGTGGTGCAATCTGAAACACCTGATCCTCTTGCTTTTCTTCACAACTTTAAGAACTCCTTTTAAAATCCAACTTTTGGAACAAACCTTTGCTTCATTGACCATCACCTGGTACTTTAAATTTTTATCTAATTAATGGTTCACTTAACTTTTCTTTAATTTACAACATTTTACACTGATATATTACATTTAATCTTTTTTAAAAGATGTGGAGATGTTTCCTCTTCTGTTTACTTTCTTTACTTCTCCCTCTCAGCTGTAGGGAAAATAAAGGTCCTCAGATTAGAAGTCCTTGACTGATTAGACGCAAAAAAGTAGTTATTTTAAAAACATTGTCAATGGTTGTGAGTAACACAAGGATTTTAATTTGCGGAGGCCAGTACAGCGTGTGAACAACTGCTTGGTGTCCCAAGCTGCTGCATTTCTAATGAAGAGGAGATTTTGCATCATTGAGTGAGCGCATTGTGTGTGAGGGGAGACACAACCCCTGTCACACCATTCAAATCTCCATAACAAAGTGAGAGTATAGCTGTCTCTGCCATGGAGAGGTGAAGTATGTGTGACCCCTGTATCCAGGAGCTGAGAGGGAAAGCCAGCCCCCACAGTAGTCTGAAGCTGTGACAAGAAGCCATTTCTCCAGTGGCTCCCTCTTCTAGCTTATTGTGCTTGTCTGAAAATGTTCACTACTGCTTTGATTGCAGCAGATTATTCATTTATATTTATAGCCCAAACGTAAAGCATTTTGTTAACTTATTTCTATATATGTTGCCTTCTCAATACTTTGCTCAAGATTGATCATAGCAAGTAGGAAATTGAATGAATATCTAAATGTATATTTATGGACATTAGGGGATGTTTTGTTCAAACTTTTAACAAATAATGTTGGTTGAATTTATTCTTGATATTTTGAATGATTATTTCTCCCTCCTTTTGGAAAGAGCACAGATTCATATTCTCTCTTGAATGTTCAAAGAAACCCAAAAGAAATCCATTAATGTTTGGGTCTTGTGTAATTGTGGTGAATGGAAAAAGATTTTTAACATTCAACTTGGACAAGAATGTGGCCTTCAATCTCTGTTAACTGGTTCAACCTGAGCGCACAGTACAGAGAAGCCACAGATTTAAGGCACCGATGTGTTTCTGTCACACAGAAGCAGCTTCTGCCTTGAGTATTTTTTTCTGATTCTCCTATAACTCGGTCAAAAAATGATATGGGTTCCAGTGTTGGACTGGGATGGGTAAAGTTAAAAATTGCACAACACCAGGTAGGTAGTGGGGCAAAGGAGCTGTGCTCCGAAAGCTTATACTTCCAAATAAACCTGTCGGACTATAACCTGGTGTTGTGATTTTTAACTCAGTCAAAATAGCCAATCAGCATTGTTTACAGTTATCAAGTCAAGGTAATGGCTGAGTGATAATGTTACTCGGATGCATTATGTATGAGGAGAACAGGTGAGAGTACAGCTTTCAAGCATGCCTGAAGGGACCTTGCAAGTATGTAAGGAGCAGCCATCCTAGGAGATTCACTGAGTACAATAAATGACAACATGGTGCCTTTTAAATTAGAAACAAAACCCTGAGGTGTTTGAGGCATAAAGGGATAAATGAAAGCTAGGCCAAAGGAGGAGGTGTTAAACAGGCAAGTTTAATACATGAGCTTTCTTTTAAGGAGGAATTTATGAATCAAGTGGATTAAAAGAAGTAATATACATTTAAGAGATTAACTCAAATCCTGTACTCAACTCTGTTCACTATGTAAATTAGTGAACATTCATCATGACCATTCCTCCTCCCCATAGCAGCCCAAGCAAGTTGGTCTGTCAGACCCACAATTGTTGCCTTTAGAAAGAATTCCAGCAGATATGGGGCTTAATGGTAATGGAGTGGAGCAGAGTGTAAAACAGTCTTCTTCACTGAAGTGTTTTTGAGCTTTTGGCTACTAACCAGATACTTGCTCAACTTTTCAAACATAGAGGACATGTTTTAGTGCTGTCCATCGACATCAGGGTGTAGCTATTTTAGCATGTTGACAGGTTTCTCAGCCAAGAAAGTAGCCAAGAATACACCAGAGATGGTTTCAGTTCCTCAAATAAGTTAGATGTGGCTTTCCATTGTTTTTATGCAAACTTCAGGGTATCAACACCTGAAATAAAGCCTCTATCAAAAGCCTTTCCTTGTTTTTGGGCACCTACTATCTCAACTATGCACTTTATCCTCAGCAGTGCTCATTGATGATTGATGCTTCACAGAAGTACATAAGGCTGTAACTAGCTTTGGAGATGGAATGCATTCAGTGCACACTGATCCACTATATTGAAACAGCATCCACAATAGTTCAAATCAAAATAGTCTGTCAGTAAGAGGGAGGCATCAATGCTCTAGGGTTGTATCATGTCTGTCCATTAGTGTTTATAGCACTGAACATTATTATTTTACACAATGTTGATACATGCATTTTCACCAAAGCATTCTGCTTTGTAAATTCTCGTGCAAACTTTCCCATGAGAAATGATTTTACACACAGGCCCTTTTACCTCTGCAGCAGAAAAACTTGGAGGCGGGGGGGGAGTACAAAGATTCATCTTCACAAGCTCCAATTGTATTAATGGGTGGTTCAATTCCAAACCCTAGAAGGGGTGAACACATCCTATGTAGCTTTTCCAAATCTGGAGAATAAGTAAAAACCAAAGATCCTAGAGACTGCTAAAATAATGACTGGCCGAATCATCCCTCATTCACGCAAAGGGTGGTGAGTGTATGGCATGAGATGCCAGAGGAAGTGGTGGAGGCTGGTACAATTGCAGCATTTAAAAGGCCCTGGATGGGTATATGAATTGGAAGGGTCTAGAGGCATGTGGGCCAAGTGCTGGCAAATGGCGAAAGCTCATTTCGGGATATCCGGTCAGCATGGACGACTTGGACCATGCTGTACACCCCTGGGACTTTTATGACTCCAAAGATGCCAGAAGATTAGAGGGCTGCATTTTCCGAGAGAGATAATTGATGGTAGTTTAATCCGAGGGTCACCACACCTCAGGAGAGGGGAGATTTTGTAAAGGAAAGTCCTTCCTAGTTTTCTTGACTGGTGCGGGAATTGCAATCCACACTATTGGCATTACTCTGTGTTGACTCAACAGTTGGTTTGCAATGAAGTGCATGTGTATGTAACCAGCTAATGGCAGGACTTTCATTTCTGACAGCATAAAAAGTGATGTACATTCCCAGTACCCACAATTAAATAAAGTATTTGGTAATGTTAGTTTGTATAGACCTGGAACTAGATCTGAGGGCTTTTGGCTTAGTCTGCTATTACTTGGGAAACTTTCTAAGGAGACAGTGAGGACTGTAAATGTTGAAGAATAGAGTTGGAAAGTGAGGCACTGGAAAAGTACAGGTCAGGCAGCATCTGAAGAGCAGGAGAATCGATGTTTCGGGCATGACCCTTTCATCAGGAATGTGGGGGGAAGGGAGATGAGAGATAAGTAGAAGGTTGGGGAAGGGGTGGGGGAAGGTTAGCTGGAAAGGCACTAAATAGATGCGGGGGGGGGTTGTGATGCATTTACCTATTGTCTTCCCAGCTACCCTCTACTCCCACCCTCCTAATTATCCCTCAACCACCTCCACATTCCTGATGAAGAGCTTATGCCTGAAATGTAGATTCTCCTGCACCTCTGCTGCCTGACCTGCTGTGCTTTTCCAGTGCCACACTTTTCAAAACTTTTGAGGAGATTAGCGAAGCATTTTTTCAAATATCTGTTCCTTTAACCTATTGCATTTCCAAAAAAGCTCTAATGCATAACATTGTATAATTGTCGTTGATCCTCAATGCAATTGTCTTTAAGTATTGAAAAATGCGTATCTGACTATGATCTTGGAACTATGATCTTAGTCTGTAACTAATAATTCAATTCTAATAGGGGTTTAAATTGTCCTTTTCAAAAATTGAGATTGGTCTTTTGTTATAGTTTTTGTAGTTTCAACACTACAGAATTCTTTAAAATTTGCTATCACGTTACATGTTGAAATGGTTTTAATGAGTGGGGCATTTAAACCAAGTTTTTTTAAAACCATATAATTTGGCTTTTATGTAGCATTCTTCTAGTCTGCCTAATCAGCGTATCGCAAGCAACACTATGCTGAGAGAATGAATGAATGGATCAGTGTTGTACATTCTCCAGATAAGCAATAGAAAAATGAAACAGAAGACATTCCAATTTTGTATTTATTCCACTATATGACAATAAAGTAATTTGGGTCTCCACTGAGAGCTAATCTGCTGAAATAAGGCGTGGGAGAACTGTGGTTTTTACTCCACAGGAAGCTTGGAAAAGCAAGAAACGTCCAGCTGGAGGAATCAGCAGCTCCCTACTCTGCATTTTTGTTTTGTTGATTGATTTGGCAGCAATCAATATTAATACACAATTTATACCCAAAGGTATGGCTTCTATGTCCTGCTTATATTTGAGGGCATTTTGTCCTGGGTTTTACTGGAGTTTCCTCATGTAACCTTTACTAGGGAGGGAAGTGCCTCTGGTTAGGAGCAGGAAGGGAGTTTTATTTCGGTTTCAAAGTCACACCCAAAAATTTGGAAGTTGCAGTTCCTTTATTCTCAAAGGCTGAACAAACACATTTAGGCATTCCAGGTTCTCTCAATTATCATTCAGGTAAGGTGCCTTCAGAATTGAATGCCTAGTATCTTGACTCTCCTGTGTTGAGCAAGTGACTGTGGTTGCTGCATATCTGCACTTCATTACATTGCAAAGGGATACGCCTTTAGGTTGACAGTTCAGTTACGTGGCTGTGCTGCCCAGAAGTGAATTGGTTGATTTAAGTAATGTGAACTTTGCAGTAAACTTGAAGTCAAACTTTTGATTCCATTTATAGCAGCCAACTTGGGTGATGCCTGACATTGGATCCTGTTAACGTGATTGAAAAGGTGGTTAGTCTTTGAAGCCAAAGACTTCAATTTATATGGTATTTTACCCTACTTCATAGTAATGAATTAAATTTTTTTTTGTTGAGAATCATTATTGGTCTAATTCGGGAGAACTTTGCTACATCAAGGCACTTCAATGTCATTCTAAGCAAGCAGAGCTTTAACCTTATTTTCCTGATGGACAGTACAATTGATAAAATAGCAAAATTCCTTCTCTGGACTGGTGCTCGTCTGTTCCTTTGCCTTTGCCTTTGCCTTTGCCCTTTCCCTCCCTCGTAGGCCAGACCATGGTGGGACAGCTGGCAGCCCGGGGTGAAGATGTCTACAGGTTGAGAACCAGTGGAGCCCTGTCAACCACATGGAAGCCCTTAGGCTGTAGTGTTTAACTTTTTTTAGCTTTATTTAGCTTTATTTCTTGTTTTTCTAACTTACACTACATTACAGACCTTTTTTCTTTATTTTCTCTACTTTGTGGACATAAGTACTCAAGATGCCGCTGTGTGTTGGTGACATTGTACAGTTTTTACTCTACTTCGGGTTTTTCGTAACTTGAGTACACGTGACATTAAATCTCATTCTAAATTTCTATGCTTAGATTTCTCAAAACTTCCAAACTGAGGTTTAAACCTGCCATCTTTGATCAAAAGACAAGCTGGCATATAAACTATAACCAAGATTTCAAATGTTGAAACTGGTGAAACATCTTTATATTCTTCCTGTGTAAGATGTTTTTAAAAGCTAATTTTCAGTCATTCTCCATTGCATAAGATAGTGTCATTCAGTTGCATGATGCTGCTCAGATTATGGAAAACATGCATAAATTTTCAAATGTTGAGTTAGATTAATGCTGAGATGGAATGAAGGTGTTTCAGTTGTTTATATAGGGGGAAGTTGTGGAAATAGATGACTTTGACTTCTCATTGACTTGGGGGATATGCCTAGAGGGAGAACTGGAAAACAAGTAGTTTAAAAGTAATGAATACTTAACATGCACACAAAATCATTAAGAAAAGTTCAAGGCTAAAAGGTGGTTGGTAGAATTATCCAAATAGTAAATGTTAATCACTCCATCATTCTGGAAGATCTAGGTGTGATACTGTTTGGATTATTATGACTGACTCTCGAGGAATGCACTGTTACTCTAAACCCATACTCCACACATTGAATGAATATAAAATAAATCTCTTTTCCAGTTACCAAGAAAATTCTCATCTGCTTGGTCCTTCTCCCTATTGGAATTGTCTTGTGGGTTTCTGGGGAATGGGACATTCTTTTTAATTTGACTGTTGTTACTGAGTTTTACTTTATTTGTTTCTATAAGTGTATGATTCAAGATTATATTTTACAGTTATAAACTGAACATAGGGCAAATTTTATGAGACTTCATTTGTTTAGAAATCATAGAATCCTGACAGTGTGGAAACAGTCTCACGTCCACGCTGACCCTCAAGAGTATCCCACCCAGACTCATTCTCCTAACCTATTACATTCCTTCTGTTTAATGCACCTAACCTACACATCCCTGAACACTATGGCTATGGGCAATTTAACATGGCCAATTCACTTATCCTGCACATCTTTGGACTGTGGGAGGAAACCCATGCAGGCACTGAGGAGGTGCAAACTCCACACAAACATTTGCCAGATGCTGGAATTGAAACTGGGTCCCTGGCACTATGAAGCAGCAGTGCTAACCACTGAGCTACCGTACTGCCCACGGTTTGACTTGATTTTCAAGCACATTAGACTGATCAGATTTTAATATAATGACCTCCAATGAACAACAGGATGCTAAAGAGCCGGTAGAGTGTGTGGTGCTGGAAAAGTACAGCAGGTCGGGCAGCGTCCGAGGAGCAGGAAAATAGATGTTTCGGGCAAACGCCCTCCATCAGGAGCTGGGCCAATCTATTCCAAAACAGTGCCTTAGACCAGGATAATGCTATTTATAATACTATGCAGTATTCTTTACAATATGTATGTCAAATAAACCAATGTATTTTCATCATTCTAGTATTTTATTGTTATAACAAAAGATATATTGGACAGGTACAGTTAATGAAAAGCTTTTTTTTTGTTCACTAGTAAGCTGTGAATAAATTTGATTTTTTGAACAGGATGCAACATTTCTGTGTTAACATGAAAATTGCACTAACAGATTGCAAATGATTGATTGCATGGATGCCAAACTTGATTCATAAAAGTCATGTTCTTAATAGGTTAAGTTTTTAAAAAGAAACTAATTTGCTTGCCTGATGTTTTCTCAATCATCAGTGCAGTTGTGTTTTAACTCTTTACAACTGTCTCTAGCTGTTGAAAATGGCAAATTAATTGACATTTAAGGAGTAAAAGAGTGTAGTATTATTATTGCATTGCTTTCAGGTACTCTCGCTTTCAAGTCAGCAAGGTGACACTCTAATATGAGGTCTCTATTCTTGTTCTCTGTGCCATTTCATTAGTTGGCTGTTCTAATATACTTATTAATTGGCAACTAGACAGTGAGCAAGCAGCTAGCTACCTAACCGACCAGTTAGTCAGTCAGCCAGTCATTATTATATTTAATGGAATAATTTAAGTATATAATCCAGAATGTATATGCAAGTCATATTAATGTTCATACTTGTTAATAATAAACTTTGAGATATAACTCCGTACAGACCTGACTCTGCATATATAAAATAAAGTGCCAGGGTTTCAGAAGCAGCAGCAAACAGGAACTGAAGTGGCAATTGTGAAAATATAATTTCCTAATGGGCATTCCTTATCACCAACCTGAACTAGTAGCTGAAGCTCTATCTCTTCCCCTCCCCCTCCCATTTCTCTCTGTCTCTCCCTTCCAATACTCTCCCCACCCCCTGCTCACTCTGTTGCTCTAACAGCCCACCTCCTCCCCCAAACGATACAAGTTTGTAGCATTTTTTAACAGGACTGCACTTCGGTGATTGACTCTACAACTACTTTTGCAGCATTCAAGAAGAACAGCAAAATGACCAATCTTGTGCAAACTGTCAATTATTTAGAGGGATGAGATGGTGTTCAGCATTTTGATACACATACAAACTAAAATGTTTCAAGAGGGTTAAACGTTTGGAGAAACCCAAACTGCATTGCAGTTCTCCGAAGCAGCATATGAAAAAGATCCATCAAAGACATCTCAAGCCCCCATCCATGCCATACAACTTTGTAACTGAAGTCAGAGAGGTAATTGCAACTTTACAGTTTGCAGACTTAGTCAGAAAGTTTGTGGTCAATTTGGCGCACATGGATGTGATCAAAAAATCTGAAGTCTTTACTTCCATCCAAGTGATATATCCAAAAAAGAATAGATAGCATGTACTGTATGCAAAGATTGACATTGTACATCCAAATACCATCCTTTTATGCATCTCTCAAGGTTTACTCAGGGAGACTGTCACAGTCTAAACATAACTGCTTATGACTTAAATTCCATTCATAGATAATGCCAATCTTAACTGCCAAACAGCTTCTCAGGATGGACAGCAGAATTTTTTTTCTATTGTTGATACAGCAGGATTTTATATAATTGAACTAACTGCATACATAGATTCATCATCGCAATCTATGAGATAACCAGTGTCAGTTTCAACAACAAAGATATTAGACTGCAACAGCAAGTCCATCCATGACTTGACAAACCTCTATCCAGATCTATTTGATTCTGTTGGTAACAAAGGTTTTACAACATTTCATTTGAAAGATGATGCCCAATCCAGCATTAAACATCCTCTTAAGTGCCGCATTCACATTCAGGATGAGCTCAAACTGGAAATGGATTCCATAGTAGAAAATAAGGTTGAGCATCTCGCTAATTAATGCAACACTATTATTTGTGTTTTGAAAATAGATGACACACCACCAGCAAATTCCCCACCAACCTACTCGGCATCCTGATTTGGAAATATATGATGTTCATTTACTGTTGGATCAAAGTCCTGGAATTCTCTTCCCTAATGGCATTGTGGGCATACCTACAGCATATAGACTGCAGTGGTTCAAGAAGACAGCTCACCACCACCTTCTCCAGGGATGAGCAATAAATGCCAACCAGCCCATATCTCGAGTGAATTAAAATAAAACTGCAGCTTAAATGTCAAGACTAGATTTCTAGTCCGTTTATCTTTTCCCAGAATCATAGGAACTGAGAATATTTAGAGCATCTTTTGATTGATATTGTTTTCTCCGATTACAATTTGGATCATCTGTTAGCTAGGATATATTCCAAAAACACCTGGAGCATATCATAGACAATCTACCAGATGTGTGTGTCCACAGGTAACATTGCTGTTCTTTGGAAAAGTAAGCATGTACATGATAGAAATCTCCTTCAGCTCATGGAAGCAGAAACAAAGCAAGGTTTTGTTTTTGACAGCAAACATGCCAAATCAATAACTTGAGGTTAATCTACACTTCAGAAGGCATTAGACCTGATCCTACCAAAATAGAACAGGTACAAAAGATGCCTTCATCACTAGGCACAGGTATTTCAGTTTTTTTTTATCCCTATATGTGACCAAAGTATTTCCTCTTTGAAATTTGTTGTACAAAGATGTGACTTAGTCGTGACTGAAAGGTCATTAATATATCTTTTGAATTTCTCAAGAATGCTTTATCTTCCACCAGATTTATCCTTCAATATATAATCCCTCAAGCCTAACATATTGAAAGTGCATGTATTCTAGGAAGGCCTTGAAGCATTTATTCCAGGGTGACAAGTCTATTGTATTTTGTTTTAAAGTCATTACAGGCATACTACTCCAACATAGGGTTATTGTTGCTTTAGTTTTTCAGAGTGAGTGCAAAGATTCAACATGTAGCGCTTTAACAAATCTTTAATTGGTATGAGCAATCACAAACCATTGGAAATGATCTGTCAAATCTCTTACAAGTACGTGGGATAACTACTTATGAATGATTTTATTGTCTCGTATTTTAGTGAAAAATACACTCAAAACCTTCCACTGTTGCTATAACGTGGTGCCATTTTGAATAGTTTAAGAATAATGGGGAGAGAAAAGTAGTTTAAAGAGAGTCCATAACCCTTCCACTACCTCTTTGTTGTCACCATACCCAAAGTCACTGCTCCACAGGTACCATCTTTTGCCACAGCAGCTACCTTGCTAATGTCACTTCCACCGATGTAGCAGCTCATACCAGGTCCTGTGCTCGTAGATCCAAGAGTGCAAGTATCATGTAAACTAGGCTTTTGCTTTACTATTCCTGATGCTCTTTGCAGAATTCCAAATCCAGCTAAGAACAGAAGTTTATTTTGTTCAAATTGCTGGAAAAACTCAACAGGTATCTGTGGGAGAGAAAACCAAGTTAACACTTTTATATTCTGAAAGTGTTAGAAGAATCCTGGGTATAAGTGAGAAGGGACTGGTCAAGGGGAGAGAAAATTGAGTCAAGATAGAAAGACACAAGTTCTGTGGGGCAAAAACAGGTCTGACTAGGCAGTTGTGCTTGTAGATTTTGGGAAGAAGGTAGAAGCAGCTGTAGAAGGTTGGGGTACCCAGAACTTAGAGGCTGTTGAGGGGAGATCCCCGGATATGATGAGATTAGTGGCCTTTGTGGACAAATAACCTTGTGCTTGATGATGGGGTAATGGCCCTGACTGAGAGAGCAGGAGGTGTTTGAGAGCTGGCGCTTAGCCTCCAATGTAGCAGTCAGTATGTCATCCAACCGTAGCACCACTGTTGTAATCAAGCCTGCTGATAAAGTCAGGATCGGATCTGAGAGCACAGAGTGCTGTCAGCTCACGTGGAGATAGGTTTGAATGGGTAAGGGGCAGGGGTGCTGTGAAAGTACGGTGACTATGAACTGTTGTGACATCGATGAGCAGGTCAAGTGCAGGTAAAAGGGTAGAAGGACGGGTCCAAGTGGAAGGAGAGTGTTTGAGGTGGGTGAAAGGGTCTGAAGGACAGGGAGACGCTCTCCCAGAGAAATGGGCGCAGAAGTAAAGATGATCGAAGAAGAGTTCAATGTCAGGTCATGTGCCTGAAAATCATTGAGATGGAGGTGCAGAGGAATAAAAGACTCCTGCTGAGTATAGAATGTTGCAGTGTCCGAGTGTAAAATCAGAAGGGATAGTAAATGTCCAACAGGAGACGGAATGGAGACAGGGGGTGGGGAGGAAGGTTCCAGAGGGACTCTACGTTTTTGCAGCTTTGTTTTATTTAAAGAACAGGATTTTCCTCTAGATTTAAAAATTTGATATTTTTAAATCCGAATTTGATGGACTCCAAATTGATCTAATTCATTTTGATCAAACAGCACAAATTCAGCTAACTCTATCAAATAATGTCCAGCCACAACAGCTCCTATATGGTAAGATGTTCTTCAACAGTCCCTGAGAAAGTGCAGCCTTTCTGATCTCTGAGATGAACTGTGCCTCTCTCTATGCCTAATAAGTAATTATTCCTTAAGCTCTTGATATTATGCTTGACCATATAAGTATGTTACATGGATACAAATGAAAACCAAGAGATTGGCATCTAAATTTGTCTATTGGCCCCACATCAGTAAGGACATTGACCAACTGATTCAAGTTGTATGAAACGTCAGTTCCATAAATCTCAACAACTGGGAGAACCTCTTCTTTAACAATTCCTTCTAAGCTGTAGTCGAACATTGTAACTGATATTTTCCAAGTCTAAGCATCTCAGTGACTATATTGAAAAATTTCCTTTCATGCAACAAATCAAAATCCCACTGGTGTAGCAGCTGTTGACATGTTAACTGCCAATTTCAGTTTATTGCAGTACATTATTGTAACTTGCCTAGTTGTTTAGGAAGTCGGGTATTCAATACATTCCTTTCTCGGTATCACTCTAATTGTCTCTCAGCACCAAACAGCCACATCTATAGAAAGCGTTGTTGAAAAGAAGGGAGAAAGTGATATGTTCTGATTCAAGTTAACATTTGAGATTTTTGTACAAATACATGGGTTTGTGGAAAGATGAAATGACATCTTGTACAATCAAGATCATACAACAGTGTAATAAACAATGGTCAAATCACACATTGAAACAAGACCCATCTAGTGCTACATGACCCGACTCCAGTACTAAAAGTATGACATCTGACAACAACTAGGTATCAATAATGCATGAAACACATCCTTCTGCAATGACAGTACAGCACATTGAAGCTACGTAAGCAAATTGTGATAAGTTTGAGGATTAGATCGGTTCACATTGTGCATCCATCAAAGCATTTAGAATAGCAATTTATTGTCACTTGTGTTTATGAAAATACAGTGAAATGTATATAAGTTGCCACAATTCAGCACTATTTCAGTTACAGCAATTAAAAACAAATAATTGAGACAGGCCAAAATTCATCTTTTGTTCCTTCCATGGCAATCTGGGATTCTAAGATAACTATGGGATGCCACTGCTGAGGCCACCAAAGGAAGGATTTCCAGCCAGGACCCATTTCGCTACCACTGCCACAGCCAACGCTGAAGCAACTGCATCACTGCCATTGCAAGGAGGGACAGACAGGACCCACCAAGTTGCTGACGCTGAAGTTGCCACATTGCCGCCATAGCCGCAAGGAATGAACCAAAAGCATCGTGTAGCCACTGCTGAAACTACCACACAGCTGCCAGGAGAAACAGACTAGATCTTCTGACGACGAAGCCTTTGATAAAGCCACGAGGAACAGACATCTGGAGTCCACTACATAATTGCCCTAATGTATAAAAATAATTTGTCAATGTGCTTTCTTTATATATTAGGATAGATTTCCTACTCTTCTACGGGGAAATGTATGATGTATTAATGCATAGCCCTCAGGCAGTGTACCTTATAGATAGCTAGATGGCATCACAACATGTAATGCTCCAGCATAAGAGATTTCAATCTTATTCTCTGCACAATCGCAACTGGCAGTTGGTCTATTTGCAAGCAATCAGCTAGCCAGATGCTCAGCTGGTGGATGGTGTGTGTAAAATAGTCATAATCTAACTGAGCATATAATCCAATAGTGTAAATATAAATCTGAGATGTTGTATTTTGTATCCATAGTCATTATCTGAATCTATGCACAACCAGTTCTTTATGATGTGCTATGTGAACCACTGTGTATGTTTGTGTGTAAATGCTTTTTGCTGATTTAGCATGCACTAGTCTGAAGTAATGATTCTAAAGAAAGCAGTAACACTAGGAAGAAAACAACCACTTTCATGTTTTTGTGGAAACAGATAGAGTACCTATTTGCTTCTCCTGAAAAGTTATTTTGTTCGATAATGTACCTTATCTGAAAACTCTGATAAAATACTAATTTTCTTTTCATGTCTTTTCAGCAACAGTTGGCCCATATGTGCCACCTCTGCAGCAGGTGTTCCAGGCACCGCGGCGACCAGGGATAGGAACGATTGGCAAGCCAATTAAACTTCTAGCCAACTACTTTGAAGTTGATATTCCAAAAATCGATGTTTACCATTATGAGGTGGATATTAAGCCGGACAAATGTCCAAGGAGAGTAAACAGGTACCAATCAATCAGCTTTATAATTCAGAATAATTTTATTCTGTAAAGACATACAAAATAGAAGCAGAAGTGGACTATTTAGCACCTCATTCACTGACTGATATGCTGGCTCTGCCATTCAGTAAGATCATGGCTGACCTATGTGTTTCGAATTCCACATTATTATTTATTCCCTTAGCTCTTGCTAGGCAAAATGATCAAATAGAGAATTGAGCAGTTTTGTACTTTTCTGAATACAAAGGAACCTCGATTATCAAATTATCCAAAGGGGATCTCAAGGTCCCAATAGAAACATTACGTCAAAGGGCTGTTTCTGCCCAGATCGTGTCTTTTGTTTACAGGTACAATGATTGAAAACTAATTCGGCTCACTGAAATGCTGCCGAGAACAGTCCTGGACAAGTCCAGGCACCGTCTCTAAATGACTGATATCTCTCTGTCTCTATCTCCAGACTTTCCCTGGAGTTTTACACAGGGGTGTACCCCAAATGCCCTGCCCCCCCTGCACTTTCCCCCAGATAATCTCTCCAACATTGTCCTGTACAGGGCAGAGGTAGCACCTGTCAAAAAGTGTGCGCGCGCTGTTTGGATACTTAGCCCACAAAGGTGGCAGCAGTCTTACTTTTGGTGTCCACTCTGGCTGCCCCAGAGGCGGGGGGGCAGGGTGGGAGTGGGCGTGTTTGGGGTCTCGCATGCGTGTGCTTTTGCCTAGTCTCCTGAACGGAGAGCAGACTTCACAGCAAACTCCGAACCCCAGAAGAAATCAATTAACTGAATAATCAATTATCCAAATGAAATAGTGCCCACCCATCTCATTCGAATAATCGAAATTCCTCTGTGTAGATCACAGTTTGTTCAATTAATGCCTCTCATTCCCTTTGAGAACTATATAGTGTCTTTTCACACTACAAAATACCATGGTACAAGCCTGAGTACATTTCATTGCAGATGTTGTGAGAGTTGTCTTGTGAAATGGTCTTTCAGGGTGACCCTGCAGCACAATAATTTTTTCTTTGTCTCTTGATTGTATGTTCACAATTTTCACACACACAGACCTTTAAAATTAAGAGTGTCATAGCTTGCTTAATAAATAATTCAAACATTTTGTAGCCTGAATCTGTTGGTTTTATGTTGGCTATTTACCTTGTGGTTTAGGAAGATTACTGGATGAAACACAGCCAAATAGGCTCAGGACCAAACCTAGAATTTCTCCCTCTACTGGTCATTTATAATCAATATTGATACTGTATCAAGAAAAAATGTTTTTTTTTCTTTGAACTTTATGCAGATGCATGTTAAAACCAAATGCACTTCTATACCAGTATAATGCTGGCTTTGATATGCATATAATTTAAGGTTCCCTGTTCACTGTCGAAATCATGAAAATTTCAACTGTACAAATATACTTGAAACATGTTAAAATGGATATATTTGCCATAATATATTTGATACCAGCATAACATTTTGTTATTTTCACAGAATTTTAAAAAATAATAATGGTATGTTATTCAAGATTGGTTTCACACATTGGCTGTACCGAAGCATGACTTGCATTGACAAATGGAAATAAAGATTGAGTAATTACATTTTAAAATTTGGAAACATGTTCCCGTCGTAATAACAAAAATAGACAAATTCAAGTAAGAGGGATGAAGGAATATTACATTAAATATATTAAAGTGCAAACCAAGAAATAGACCTCTGAAGTACAAGTAGATTTCTTGAATTACTTACTTAGATTGGCTTCCCAATTTTGGAAGGAGTCGAGCTACAACAAGTATGTAATGTTTTTAATATTAGATCTTGTTAAAGATTTATTCAAAATAAACTGGTCATAACATTGGCAGTAAGTTTCTCATTTTGACAAGTCTTTCAGCTTCATGGAGGAATAAGAATAATTGTAGATACTCTAGTGGAAATAAAATCGTCCTATCAAATGGAGCTTCCTATCCGTTGTGATACCATTTGTTGGCATTACTGGACAGGTCAGATCCCAGAATGTTCTAGTTTAATAAATTAGTTCCTTCTGTTTAGTTAGTTCATGTGGTGGTTAGTCACTGAAATATTCATGTGAGGCTATTGATTCTCTTGGACAACAGAATTTTATTACAGACAAATAAATTGAAAGGTCCATCTAGATGTAGAAGAGTTAAAAAGCTGTAAAAATACACAGCAAAAATGTTTCAACCTGTTTCTTGGATACTATCCATTAAAAAGATTCAAATCCAGAGAAACTTTAGGGTTCTACCGACTGTACTTGTCTTCACACATTTGTTTTCACTCCAGTTATTGACCTTTGCCTGTAAGGGAAGAGCATGTATTTATTCAGCATCTTTAACATGTCAAGGCCATCCCAAATTGCTGTTACTGTTCATGGCACAGGCAAATACATGTAGCACAAAGCAGAGCCTGTAAAACAACAAACGGGTCATGCCCTTTGTGAGTTTTTGATGCACTTGGTAGACAAAGAAGAACACTGCTGTTCCCCTTGATGGGAACTTTTATTATCACTTGAGCAAGAAGCCGAAGACACTCTTTAAAAGTCTTGATCAATAAAAGACAGCATCAGAAATATGCTACCTAGGCTGGTACAATTACAACATTTAAAAGGCATCTGGATGGGTAAATGAATAGGAAGGGTTTGGAGGGATATCGGCCAAATGCTGGCAAATGGGACTAGATTAATTTTGGATAACTGCTCGGCATGGGTGAGTTGGACTGAAGGGTCTGTTTCCGTGCTATGCATCTCAATGACTCTATACTGCATGGAGGCATCAATCCAGATGCTGCCTGTGATGGAGTGCTACCAATTTACTTCTGAGCTGAGCCTCCTGTTGGTTATTTATCAAATTTTATTAAGATAGGCGTTCGACAAGGTTCCCCATGGGAGATGGTGAGCAAGGTTAGATCTCATGGAATACAGGGAGAACTAGCCATTTGGATACAGAACTGGCTCAAAGATAGAAGACAGAGGGTGGTGGTGGAGGGTTGTTTTTCAGACTTGGAAGCCTGTGACCAGTGGAATGCCACAAGGATTGGTGCTGGGTCCTCTGCTTTTTGTCATTTCCATAAATGATTTGAATGCAAGCATAAGAGGTATGGTTAGTATGTTTGGAGATGACACCAAAATTGGAGGTGTGGTGGACAGTGAAGAAGGTTACCTTAGATTACAACAGGATCTTGATCAGATGGCCTAACTGGCTGAGAAGTGGCAGGTGGAGTTCAATTCGGATAAATGCGAGGTGCTGCATTTTGGGGCAAATCTTAGCAGGACTTATACACTTAATGGTAAGGTCCTAGGGAGTGTTGCTGAACAAAGACACCTTGGCGTGCAGGTTCATAGCTCCTTGAAAGTGGAGTCACAGGTAGATAGGATAGTGAAGAAGGCATTTGGTATGCTTTCCTTTATTGGTCAGAGTGTTGAGTACAGGAGTTGGGAGGTCATGTTATGGCTGTACAAGACATTGGTTAGGCCACTGTTGGAATATTGAGTGCAATTCTGGTCTCCTTCCTATCAGAAACTTGAAAGGGTTAAAAAAAGATTTACAAGGATGTTGCCAGGGTTGGAGGAGTTGAGCTATAAGGAGAAACTGAACAGGCTGAGGCTGTTTTCCCTGGAGCGTCGGAGGCTGAGGGGTGACCTTTATAGAGGTTTATAAAATTGAGGGGCATGGATAGGATACATAGACGAGGTCTTTTCCCTGGGGTCGGGGAGTCCAGAACCAGAGGGCATAGGTTTAGGGTGAGAAGGGAAAGATATAAAAGAGACCTGACGGGCAACTTTTTCACGCAGAAGGTGGTTAGTGTGTGGAATGAGCTGCCAGAGGAAGTGGTGGAGGCTGGTACAATTGCAACATTTAAGAGGCATTTGGATGGGGATATGAATAGGAAGGGTTTGGAGGGTTATGGGCCGGGTGCTGGCAGGTGGGACTAGATTGGATTGGGATATCTGGTCGGCATGGACGGGTTGGACCGAAGGGTCTATTTCCATGCTGTACATCTCTACGACTCTACTTAACTAGCTCCTTCATGGTACTTTACTCAGTGAATCATTTCCAAGTCTATCAACATGAGCCTTTCACTAATTTGAGACCCTAAATTTTCTCAGTTCTAATAAGTTGCAGATTTCTGACCAAATTCTCCTGGCTTGGAAGATTTAGTCAAGTTAAACTTTTCTGCTGAGGTGACCAGTTCTCTTAACTGCCTTGAATTCCTCCTAGAAGAGATACTAAATGTGTTTTTGAACTCCACCCTGATGTTTTTTGAATTGAATTTTTTAAAAAATCCTTTTCGATACTAGATTCTTCTGAAGCGAAAACAAGGCTTATGACCTTTGTTTACTGTACCTGTCATAAACCAAAACAATATAAACACTTTTCTGTTAACATCACAAGGTTTGCAGTTACCTGCTTAATGACGTGCTGAATTAAAGTCACTGATTTGGAGAGACTCTTTGTTTTCCTTTTTATATTTCCCTTTTAAACATTATATCAAACATCCAATGGTTCTGTATCAAACAAAAATTTGACTCTATGTCCCATAAGGATATAGCAAATGTCTAAAACCTTTTAAAGAATATCCAGTGTAGAGTGGCAGAGAGAGAATCCTGGAGTTACAGGCCCAGGCAATTGAAGGCACAGACTTTGGTAGGGTAATTAAAATGAACAGTCCAAAGGTCCAGGTTGGAGGAAATAACAGAACTCCAATTAGATAAAATTTGAAAATTTAATCTAAGAATCCCAAATTCAAACAATTTTGAACTTTATTGTATCTGAGTCTACCTATGCCTTACGAAGCTGTCATTTTCCTGATTAATAGAGAGGATAAAACTTTCAGTGATCCCTTTGCTATTATTCCACATGTGGTGTTATCTCACATTTCACAAATAGGATGTCTTCATATGATTTCATAAGGCATACATGTTTTAAAACCCCAGAAACGGTGTGGACAAGTCACAGGTCCACCCCTCACTCCTCCATCCAGACCTAAATGTAATTTCCCTGTGAATTCTTGTAGTCTCTACGACAAAAATCAGTTGCTGCTTATGCTTCCAATTAATACGTTTTAACTGTTTGTCTTTTAAATTGAGATGCAATAAAAGCACACATATCATTTTCTTCTCCATAAAATTGACCTAAAATTAAAAGACTTTTTGAATCTACTCAACATGTCTGTTTTGCAGGGAAGTGGTGGAGTACATGGTTCAACATTTCAAACCTCAGATCTTTGGAGACAGAAAGCCAGTGTATGATGGGAAAAAGAATATTTATACAGCAACACTACTGCCAATTGGCCAGGATCGGGTATGAAAAATTATTGATAATCTCTTGCTGGAAAGAGGATAAATCCTTTCATCCTAACCCAAAAATGGGAGCTCTATTTCTTTTCAGTCTGTGAAATTAAGTCTCAAAGTTGCTTTGTGTAGAGTTGAGATATAAAAATCAGAGGGGCACATGTTTGATTCCTATTTTTTACTGAGCTGATCTAGTCATAGATTACACTCTAGGTTGAAACTGCTAGTTGTGTTGTGAAAATAATGAGCTCAAGTTCACTCTACTGCTCCAATATTCATCATTCGCCTGTGTGAAACATGTGGTATTATTGTTGTAGTTCTCATGGTGTTCTTTCTTCAGACTTTGTACGGTTAACAAATTTACCTGTGATGAGGTGGTTTAGCAATATAAAGGTACATACAAAGAGAAGGAGTGGGGCAATTTGATAAGATTATGGCTGATCTAAACCTCAAATCCAAATTCTGCCTACCCCTGATTATCTTTCACCCTCTTGCTTTACCAAGAATCTATTAAACTATCAATATCAGTATATTTTCTTCTGTAAAGATTGCTTACTTGCACTCGTTTAACATTGATTATCTCTGCTTTTCTGCTCATTCTCATAACCCTCAACCACTGTTTTTGTTACCACCAGATTTATCTATTTTGATGCAATCCCATTTGGCCTCCCATCTTCTAACTTCTTGGGCTTGAGATCATCCCAAGTCTGACTTGCACAAAGTCCTGCTCGCTTATTACTTCTGCCATACATTGGCTCTCTGTCCACCCATGCCTTCACTTAAAATTCTCATTCTTGTGTCAAGTCTTTGCATGTAGCACCTGCCTAGCATTCAGGTTACCACAAATTCTGCATACATTGAATGGCCACCCTCAGCCTTCATCACATTATTGCCTACAATGTTTTACCTACCCAAATCCTAATTTCTGTTTAACAAGCTGTTAATTTCCTACCCTGTATTTCATTTGGTCCTTTCAATCTTAGTTGGATTATGTTTTTTTTAAATTCCTTCATGAGATGAGGAGGATTACTGGTTAGGCCTGTGTAGAGTCAACCACATTGCTATGGTTCTGGAGTCACATGTAGGCCAGGTCAGCAGATTTCCTTTCCTAAAGGACATTTAACCAGAGCAGTTTTTCCTACATTCGGCGGTGGATTCATGGTCATCATTAGATTTTTAATTCCAGATTTTATGGAGTTCAAATTGTACAATGTTGTGGGGCATTTTCTTGTGTTAAAGTAATGAAAGTGTTATAATGGATGTATATGATCACTTAATCTAGCAACAGTTTTACTCTGAGGACTGTTGTTAGTGAGTCACATGATATTTCCATTGTAAATCTAAATGACACAACCCAGTATACTGAGAGTTTTCAATGAGGTGTCCCCTCTTCCACCCCACTAAACATCCTGTGCCAGTTTTGTGTGTCTGAATATTTTAATTGTTAAGTAAGTAAGCAGTTTTACAAAGCTAGTTTTAGTTCACACTTCTCAATTTTTTGTGCATTATTTAAAATCAAGTTTGGAAAATCATTGAGGCCAAAAAAAACTATGCGTCATTCATTTCCTTCCCTAAAGGTGAAAAGTAGTACAAGGAAGTTGTTTGACAGACCAGTATTTAAAATTGATAGTTATTGTAATCCATGAAATTTGCTGGTCTGGATGGTCAATTATTTTTAGTTTGCCTTGTGAAATTGCCCAGATTGAATAATCTTCCCATTAAGTCTCATTTATTTGTTTTTTTAAATCTAAGGTTGACTTTGAGGTGACCATACCAGGTGAAGGAAAAGATCGCATTTTTAAAGTTTCAATTAAATGGTTGGCAGTGGTGAGTTGGAGATTGCTACATGAAGCCCTCGTCAGTGGTCGAATTCAGGTTCCTTTAGACTCTGTTCAAGCCCTGGATGTAGCTATGAGGCACCTGGCATCAATGAGGTAATTTAACTTCCTGTTGATTTATCAGAAGAAGTATATGTAACAGTCAAAGCTTGAATATTTGGTTTAATATTTTAGATTTGATTTTACATTCGTTAAGGCAAAAAGAGAAGTTTTGGGAGGGATTTTGATAAAAATGCTCAATATTATGATGGCTGTAAACAGTTTAGGTAAAAACTGTTTCTGATAACAGTAGGAACCTGTGAATAGTGAAATGTGCATTTATCAGTGCGTCCTTCTGACCTTATGTTGGAGGGGAGATCATTGTGCGTAAGGCACTATCCTGCAGTGACCTCTGGACCTCCAAAATCACAGCCATCTTCCTTTTGTGTTAGATATGACTCCAACTAGTGAAGACCTTTCCCACAATTTCCACAGACTGCAGTTCTGCTTGGACTCCTTGATACATAAATCAAATGGTGCTTTGATATCAAGGCTGGTCTCTCCCATCTCATCTGTAGAATTCAGCTCTTTTTTTTTCTCCATGTTTGTTTCATGGCCATTAGTGAGGTCAGGAGCTAAGTGGTTGGTAGAACCCAAACTGATTGGCAGTGAGCAGGATATTCATGTGCTGCTTGATACCACTATTGATGACCCCTTCCATCACTTTGAGGGTAGAATAATGGATGATAATTGACCAAGTATAATTTAACCATTTTTTGTGAACAAGGCAAAGGTGGACAATTTTCCCCATTGGGGTAAAAACAATGACTGCAGATGCTGGAAACCAGATTCTGGATAAGTGGCACCATTTTTCCCCATTGCCAAGCCAAGTACATTTCTCTGTTTAGCTGTACTGAAACAGGTTGGGTAAAGGCATGGCTATTTCTGGAGCACGTCTTCAGTACTACTTCCAGAATATTGTCAGGGCCCATAGCCTTTGCAGCATCCAATGTCTTTAGCTGTTTGTTGATATCATGTGAATTGAATCATATTGGATGAAAACTTGTATTTGACACTGGAAACTTGGGAAGAGGCAGAAATAGATCATCCACTTGCCACTTCTGCCTGAAGGTAAATGCAAATTCTTCAACCTCATCTTTTGCACTGATATGTCGGGCTCTCCCATCATTAAAGATATTTCTCTCCTTTTAGTTGTTTAATTGTCCAACATGATTCATGACTGGCTGAGGCAGGATTTCAGAGCTTAGAATTGATCCTTTGATTGTGGAATCACTCTGCTCAGTTTATTGCATCCAGCTTCGGCTGTTGGTATGCAAGTAGTTCTGTGTTAAAGTCTGGATTACATGATGCTCCTGGAATGCCCACTGCATTCTTCATCGAACTAGGATTGATTTCCTGGTTTGATGGTAATAGAGTGACGAATATGCCAGACCATGAGGTTAGAGATAGTGGTTGAATATAATTCTACTGATGGTCAACAGCCCGTATGGTTGCCCAGTTTTGTGTTGCTGACCTCTTTGAGGTTTGTCCTATTTAGCACAATGATAGTGCGACACATATCTTCAATGTGAACTTCACTTTCTTGGCAACTGTGTAGTAGTCACTCCTATCGATGGTATTAATGGTCAAACATACCTGCTGCAGATAGATTGAAGATAAGATCAAATAAATTTCTCCTCCTTTTGATGAAGATACAAAGGTTGAAAAAGAATTGAAACTTTGCTTCAGTGTAAACAGATAACTTGCCAGATAACTTGAAATGTCATTTAAGAAAAAAATCTACTGAGTGATTCAAATAACTCATTGTTGTCAGCAATCACCGTCCATCTAGGAGTTCTGTGGATCCTTGCATGGCTGATAAACCTAATCCTCGAGCCGCAAATCTGACCGCACATTTGGCAGGTGTGTCCGGGAGGTGGAATTGGACCTTGGCCTTCAGATAATGACATTCCTTGCTCTGGTTCCATTCCAGACTACTTCTTGCTGAAGGATTTTCTTGAACAATTGTCACTTCACATAGGAGTTTCCTCAAAGTCAATTTCTTCTGCATGAAGATCTCAGTGCGTTGGCATCGATATTGCACTTTTTTTGCAGGAAGCCCTCAGAGGTTTTGAAGCATTTTCCTTTTTCGAGTCTTCCTTGAGTTGGATGAAGACAGTTTACTTTGGCAGTCGGAACTTGTGAATGCTAAGCATGTGGCTGACCCAGCGGAGTTGGTTTTGAATGATCGTGATCATGATGCTGGTGGTATTAGCTGCTCCAAGAATGCTAGTGTTAGTGTGCCTGTCCTCTCCGCTGATGTAACAAATCCTTCTCATTGATGGTACTTCTGAAGGGTCTTGAGGTGGTCTCTGTACGTAGTCCAAGTTTCAGAACCAAAAAGAAGAGTCAGAAGTGTGACTGTCTTATACACAGGGATCTTGGTATCAGCACAGATGTCATGGTTGTCAAAGATTGTGATACTTAGGCATCTGAAAGCAGCGCTCACAGATTGGATTTGATATTGAATTTTCGCATTGATGTCAACCTTGGATGATAAGGAGCTTCCCCAGCAGAGGAAATGTTCCATATTTTGGGATGATTTCTCCACGGAGGGATGGACTGGAACTTGACCTCAGATGGGCTGCTAAAGGATTTGAGTCATCTTGATGTTGAAACTGTGACCAATTTGACAGTATGCTTCCGTGAAGGCATTAAATGAGACTTGAACATTTCTCTTTTGAGAGAGCAGAAATTGCATTGTCATCTGCCTACTGAAGTTCCACAAGTCAATGTCGTTTTCTTGGATTACAGCCAGTTGGGTTTGACAAGGTTTCCACCCTTCTGTAAATAATGTCAAACCACTGTACTTGACAAGGTGAATAGTGATGATAAAGATGGAGTAATGGGTGGGGATGATGACATCCCTGCTTGACCTCAAAGGATTCTGTCATTATTACCATCAGTGAGGACCATTGCCGACATCTTGTCTTGGAGGAGATGGAGAATGTTGATCAAGTTTCGCTAAACAGGCGGCCTTTGACAGGATCTTCCACAGCAGTTCCCGATTGACTGTGTTAGAAACCTTGGTCAGATCAATAAATGCTCTGTGGAGTGGTTGCTGGTGTTCCTGGCATTGCTCTTGGAGTTGTCAGGCTGTGAAAATCATACACATAGTTCCACAGTTTGGTCAGAAGCCACACTAGCTTTCAGGAAGGATTTCCTCAGAAACTGGAAAGAAAGTGCCTCGCAAGGACTTGGGCAAATATCATCTTGGTGATGGAAAGTAGAGGATTCCTTTGTAGTCATACCTGTTGGGGAGGCACGGTGGTTAGCACTGCTGCCTCACAGCGTAGGGGACCCGGGTTCGATTCCAGCCTCGGGCGACTGTCTGTGGAGTTTGCATATAGTCCCCATGTCTGCGTGGGTTTCCTCCAAGTGCTCCGGTTTCTTCTCACAATCCAAAGATGTGCAGGTTAGGTGAATTGCCCGTGCTAAATTGCCCGTAGTGTTCAGGGATGTGTAGGTTAGGTGTATTAGTCACGGGTAAATATAGGATAATAGGGTAGGGGAGTGGGTCTGGGTGGGTTACTCTTCGGATGGTCAGTGTGGACTTGGTGGGCTGAAGGACCTGTTTCACACTGTAGGGATTCTTCGTAGAATTCAGCAAGCCTGTTCTTTGCCCTTCCCGGGGACAAGGCAAACAAGCATTGAGCTTATGCCTTTAGGATAGTAGATTTGTTAAAAGTGCCCTTCTGACTCCAATGTTACATTATTGTTTCTGTTACTTTTGGGTGCATCTAGTATTTTCCTGCAATTATCATTTTAACAGAGTAGTTGTCAGTTTGATATAAGTGTCTTCTGGTTCAGCTTTGAAATGTTCCTTCCTACTCATTCAAAAATGAAATTCAGCAAACTTTGTTTGAAGGCCATATAGAATTTTGCTTCAATGCCAAATAGTTTCTGTAGTAAGATTGAGTGAAACCGATTGATTAACATATTATGGAAGTTAATCTGGCAAAGACAAAGTTTTATTCTAGAACAAAAATGTGAAGTTATTTTTTGTTACAATCTTGCAATTTTACCTGTGGTTAAATGCCAGATTATCTGCAACCAAACTTGGGTGAGGTTAGCTAATCAGTTTCCCCTTAATTTACATTTATTGTCCGTTTCTGACACTGACTACAAAGTTGTCTTCCTATTAACTTTCATGAGGTGACAGTGCTAAAAACTGCTTTCAAACATTCATATCTACACAACTGAAATAGCATATAGCTGTGAATAAGCATAATTAGGAATCAGTTGTGTGGGCTTTCCCAGTCAGATTGTACGAAAATGTGATAAAGTCATTATCTGACCTCATTCTCCATCCCTAATTGTATGAAATGTGAGGAAAAAGTACTAATCAGATCAATAACCCATTCTTTAATTTCAGGTACACCCCTGTTGGTCGATCTTTCTTCTCTCCACCTGAGGGTTACTACCACCCACTGGGTGGAGGGAGAGAAGTCTGGTTTGGTTTCCATCAGTCTGTCCGACCTGCCATGTGGAAAATGATGTTGAACATTGATGGTAGTGTATTTTCTGTTGAACAGTTAAATTGATTAATTGTCCTTTTACCTGTTATTGAAGGTCAAGATTGTCTGTTTTAAAAAAAAATTATCGTGCACATCCTGAGAATGAATAAATTACACCGGCTCGGGCATAAAAAATATGGCCACATTAGACAATGAACATGGGACCATCTGTGCAAGTATACTCTGGCAAAAGGTTTTTTTTAAATGAAAGGAAGGCTGCTTTGCAATCAGTTACATTATAGAAAGCAACTGGCAAAATTAGGATTTTTTAAAAATGGTCCTTTTAGTTGCTCTGCAGGCAAAAATTAACATAAAAGTATCAGTTTGTTATGATAGCTGCATTAACATTCATTGCTTTCACATTTAAAACAGCTGTGAAGAGAAAACTGTTTTGTGCTGTCAGTTACTGTCCTTTTCATAGGTGTCACTGTAAACTTTATGGTTCAATGAACGCTTGTTCAACCTGGCCCACCTCATTCCCGAGAACTTGGGACAGCAAACATTGCTGAAGCAAATTATCCTGAATGCACCCTAAGAAATTTTGCTTCTCTGTCCCCTTTACCCTCCAACTACTCCAGTCTATTCAAATATTCCCCATAATAGTTACTGTATAATTTTTGAACATCTCAAATTTTTCTCATCCTTACCACTATTTGGTGGCCAATAGACTACATTGAGAAATGCCTTTTTCTTTGTCCCTTGGCTTTAGCCAAATCACTTCAGTCATTGCCCCCCCCACCCCGCCCACTGTAATGCTGCACTTAATCAATACTACTCTCCCACCTCATTTTAATTCTTGCCTATCTTTCTTGCACACTTTGTCTCCAGAAATATTTAACAACCAGTCCTGCTCTTCTTCGAGTCAGATCTCTGTTTTAGCTACACCATCATATTTCTATATGGCAGTCCCTGCCTAAAATTCGTCAGTCTAGTTGAGTATATTTGTGCATTCACATATTGGAGTAATTACTCGAAATGCTAACTTGTCTGTTAGTGACATCAGGCTATGTCAGACGTTAGGATGTGGCTGTGCACATACATCCAGTTCACATTTCTCTGTCAGGATTTGTCAGCATTATTGCATGAACAGATTTCCACACCTTTAGTTCATGTTAGTTTTTAGAAGCGATACCCAATACCCATGCTCCTCGGTTATTTTCCCCAGCTCCTTACATCAATTTCACTCCAGGATGGGGTGCTGCTTAGTCCCTCGTTCCATCAGTTTTAACCCCTGCGGGAGAAAGTGACTGTTCAGAAGTCAAGGAAGCTTTGATTAGCTAATATCCCTCTGAAGCGTGTAATGTTTTGTTTCAGCTGATTGTACTGGCAGCAGCATCTTTGTGCCAGCTGTTGCTGCTCTATAACTGGGCAATGATGTCTCACTGCGCATTGTGTTCCTGTGATTGCACACTCATTGCTCCATCCAAAGATGGCCATCCAAAGATGGCCCGTGTGGGCGGCACGGTGGCCCAGTGGTTAGCACTGCTGCCACATAGTGCCAGAGACCCGGGTTCAATTCCCGCCTCAGGTGACTGACTGTGTGGAGTTTGCACGTTCTCCCCATGTCTGCGTGGGTTTCCTCCGGGTGCTCCGGTTTCCTCCCACAGTCACAAAGATGTGCAGGTCAGGTGAATTGGCCATACTAAATTGCCCGTACTGATAGGTTAAGGGGTAAATGTAGGGGTATGGGTGGGTTGCGCTTCGGCGGGTCGGTGTGGACTTGTTGGGCTGAAGGGCCTGTTTCCACACTGTAATGTAATCTAATCTTCACAATAACCATGGTCTTCATACATACAAATACACAGTAATACTGATTTAGACTTTATTATTTTTTCCCTTACTCTGAACCCACCTATTAACTACTTATTTGCTATCCTAGTGCTGTCTCTCTCCTGGTTCTCAGATTGCTGCCAATTCTTTTTAAACCCTTCCCAAAGCACCAGGAAAACACTCTGCAAACAACTGAGCTGCAGTTCTGTTTGAGTGCAAACCATCTGCGCTAAAACCAACCTCTCACTGTCTCATTAGGTCTCTTTAGATATGTATGCTCTCTTTTCCTCCTCTTCATGGGTCCTGTCGTGACTGAAGGCACGTGACTGCCCACCAGTCTTTTTGTAGCAAAAACCTTTTGAAATGATGCAAATAGTGACTTATTGTATTGCATTTGTCATGATGCTGTTTTATATCCTTATGTGCACATTCTGATATGGTTGAAAGTTGTTTGTTAAAGCTGCAAGTACAAGCACTATGAAGTGAAAACGGGTCCCCTGTTGTTATCAAATGGTTGTATTCCTTTCCTAAGTAAATGTCAGCTTGCATTTATGTAGCCCCTTTTATGAAGTTTCCCTATGTTAAAGATGCTGTCTTATTGCAAGCTGTAAAGCGTGCTTAGGATTGCTGTGGTGTTTCTTTTAAAGTTACTTTTCACCTTTTATCATTTTTGTTAAGTTTTTTGCCAGTCACTCTTGAACAACAATTTTAATCTTACATGTTGTACTTGTTAGTTATGAGTAATAGTAATTGACTATGATCTACTTTTACCTTATTTTAGTATCAGCAACAGCTTTCTACAAAGCTCAGCCTGTAATTGAATTTATGTGTGAAGTCCTTGACATACGGAACATTGATGAGCAGCCAAAGCCTCTTACTGATTCTCAAAGAGTGCGTTTTACGAAAGAAATTAAAGGTAGGTTTCATCATTTGACTTTTTGTTTTGGCGTTCTTGACATTTGGTCAATATTTTATAAGTAAACACAGCTAATTGCATGCAGCAAGGCACACAAACTGTGATAAATGACCAGAAACGCTATTATTATAAGTATTTGCTGCGGAGGAAATGCTTGCCCAGACACCTGAACAACTGTGTTTTCTCCATGTAGATGCTTTCACAGTAATCTTGCATTCATTCAACGTCAATATTTTGCAATGAATGGATTTTTCTTACATGCAGTCACTCTTGTAATGCACATTGTGAAAACCAATGCATACAGTGAAAGATCCTACAAGCAGCAAATTAAAGGACTACCACATTTTTTATGTTTGATCAATTAAATAAATAACTGTGGATGCTGAAGATTCAGAAGAAAAACAGAAATTGTTGGAGACACTAGTCCTTCAACAAGGTCCTGCATGGTACACTGGTTAGTGAGGTTTAGAATTTTGTGGGAAGCTAGGGAAGAGATTATTGGGCCCCTTGCTGAGATATTTGTATGATCGACAGCCATGGGTGAGGTGCCGGAAGACTGGAGGTTGGCTAATATGCCTTTATTTACGAAAGGCTGTAAGGAAAAGCGAGGGAACTATAGACTGGTGAGCCTGACATCAGTGGTGGGTAAGGTGTTCAAGGGCATTCTGAGGGATAAGATTTACATGCATTTGGAAGGGCAAGCACTGATTAGGAATAGTCAGCATGGCATTATGCATGGGAAATCGTGTATCACTTAATTGAGCTTTTTTTTGAAGTGATGAAGGTTGATGAAGGCAGCATAAACTTTGTCTGAATGTACTTCAAGATGTTCGACAAGATTCCGCATAGCAGACTGGTTAGTAAGGTTAGATTACAATGGGATGCAGGGTGAGCGAGCCAGTTAGATACAAATTTGGCTGGAAGGTAGGAGAGAGAGGGTGGTGGTAGAGGATTGCTTTTCAGACTGGAGACCTGTGCCCAACGGTGTGCCACAAGAATCAGTGCTGGGTCTACTGCTTTTTGTCATGTGAATAAAGGAGATATGGTTAGTAAGTTTGCAGATGATGTCAGAGTGGGTGGTATAATGGCCAATAAAGATGATTGGGCAACAGGATCTTGATCAATTGGGCTGAGAAGTGGCAGATGGAGTTTAATTTAAATTTTGCATTTTGGTAAGGCAAATCAGGGCAGGACTTGTACCCTTAATGGTAGAGCTGTGGAGAGCGTTGTCAAACAATGAAACCTTGGGGTGTGGGTGCATAGTTCCTGAAAGTGGAATCGCAGGTAGACAGGGCGATGAAGAAGGCAAAAGTAAGGACTGCAGATGCTGGAAACCAGAGTTTAGATCAGAGTGGTGCTGGAAAAGCACAGCAGGCCAGGCAGCATTCAGGGGAGCAGGGAAATCGACGTTTCGGGCAAAAGCCCTTCATCAGGAATAGAGGCAGGATGCTTCCAGGGTGGAGAGATAAATCTGCATACAATTGTGGTCACCCTTCTATGGGAAGGATGTCTACCCTGGAGGCTTCCCGCCTCTATTCCTGATGAAGGGCTTTTGCCCAAAGGGTGGTGAAGAAGGTATTTGACACACTTGCCTTCATTGGTCAGTGCATTGAGTAGAGGTGTTGAGATGTCATATTGCATCTGTATGGACATTGGTCAGACCATTTTTAGAATACTGTATACAATTTTGGTCACCCCTTTATAGGAAGGATGTCGTTAAACTTAAGAGGATGCAGAGAAAATTTACAAGGATGTTGCTGGGGCTGGAGGGTTTGAGTTATAGGGAAAGCCTGAATAGGCCAGTGCTTTTTTCCTGGAGTGTCAGAAGCTGAGGTCCGATCTTATGGAGCTTTATAAAATAATGGGCATGGATGGAATGAATAGCCGATGTCCTTTTCCTAGAGTGGGGGAGTCCAAATGTAAAGGGTATTGGTTTAAGATGAGAGGGGAAAGATTTAAAAAGGACCTCAGGGGTAACTTGTTCACACAGAGGGTGGTGTGTGTATGGAATGAACCGCCAGAGGAAGTGGTAGAGGCTGGTACAATTACAACATTTAAAAGGCATCTGGATGGGTATATGAATAGGAAGAGTTTAGAGGGATATGAGCTAATTGCAGGCAAATGTGATTAATTCAGTTTGAGATACCTGGTCAGCAAAGATGAGTTGGACTGAAGGGTCTGTTTCCATGCTGCATAACACCATTGTTCTAGGTCTGGCTGCATCTGTGGAGAAGAAGCAGAGTTTATGTTTCAAGTCCAGTGACCTTTCTTTAACTCTGCATTCTCTCCACAGAAACTGCCAGACCTGCTGAGTTTCTCCAGTAATTCCTGTTCTTGTTTCATTTCTTTAATTGATGTGGTTTGAGAGATGTATTTTGGCCAGGATACTGGAGGACTCTCCTCTTTGAATTGGCTCATGGGGTCTTCTACATTCACTTGAGCCACTAGGTAGGACTTTGGATGAATGTGGGTCAGTGGTTAGCACTGCTGCCTCACAGCACCAGGGACCCGGGTTTGATCCCAGCCTCGGGTGACTGTCTGCGTAGAGTTTGCCCATTCTCCCTTGTCTGTGTGGACTTCCTCCTGGTGCTCCGGTTTCCTCTCACAGTCCAAATATGTGTAGGTTAGGTGAGTTAGCCATGCTAAATTTCCCATAGTGTTCAGGGATGCGTAGGTTAGGTGTATTAGTCATGAGAAATTTAGGGTAGGGCAATGGGCCTGGGTTGGATACTCTTCGGAAGGTCGGTGTGGACTTGTTTGGACAAATGGTCTGTTTCAACACTGTAGGGATTCTATGGTACTTCTCTGGTGAAAGGTGGCAGTGCAGCACACCCTCCAGTATTGGACTGGAATATTGAGTTAGAACTATGGGCTTAGAACTTTGGCTGCCAGTTCTTATAGCTTTGTCTCCCATTCACCCAGTAACCTGCAGCTAATGAATAGTCAAACCCAAGACTGCAGGTTTTGTTTAACCAGCAGTCAGAAGACCCATTTTTCACTACTTTATGCATTTAGTGATTTAACTCTGGCTGTTTAAAGATTTGTGAGGTTACTGCAAAATATTCACAGATTTTCAGATCAGCCTAGCTGCAGTCACATCATTGGTACATTGTGGAATTTCACAATCTTGACATATTATATTTGCAGTGGCCAGTTCATTATGGCTCCTCCATATGTAAGTAAATCTGGAATGTACTTTACTCCATCCCAAAGGAACATGCCTACAATTTCATCTGCAATACACCCTGTCAATTCTACAGCACACTGTTCGTACTTCACAGAAACATCAGTCTAGGTTACGCGTTTAAGTTAGATGGGGTTTAAACTAGTATTCTAACTTGCTGTGAGTACCTGCTTGAGGCCACCTATAAATTTGTAAAATTGTTGTTTGAAATGGGCAAAATTCTACATGCCCTGTACAAACAAAAAAAGGGTGCTTGGTAGTAGACTTATTTTTGGTATTTCTTTCTTTGGTCCATAGCAGCTTTTAATAATGTACATAAGTGGTAATGATAGACCTGTTGAAAAGTAACACGTTGCATTCACACACAATTAGGCATTTTAGAGATGAAGAGAGTTTAAAAGTAATGCTGCAGCATGAAATTCCACCTTTCCAAAAAAAAAGAGTTGGATCATTTATGGATAGTTTTTCTTCTCTATAATGCTGCTGCTGCTTGGTCTTCAGCTTCTTTTGTTCAATGTGTTGTAGGAATTTGGGTTGTAAGACAAAATAATCAATAGTGAAGCTTCTATTGAGCATGTTTTATGGGAGAACAATATCTGAAATGGAAGTTGTCTTCCAATGTATGTCTTTATTCAGTGGACAAAGCACAACAGATCTGCAGCTTCTGTTCAATAGCATTCCTCTCATTCCACAAACTATTCATATGCTGTATAAACAGAATTGCCAGGCATTTTCACGAAAAAGCAGAAGCAGTAATATAAATATTTAAACTGGAAAGGAGATTTCTTTTGTGTTAATGGTTTTCCTGTTAGCAGGTAGCCCTCCATTATCATTACCGAATAACAAAAGGCTGTGTGTATTGTCTGAAATGCTGTTGAGTGGTTTATCAGGTAAAGTGGAATATTTTCCCATACCACCCCCTCCTTTGCAAGCAAACACATTCCTGTTCCCCTCCCCTCCCTTTATATTAAGAACCACTTAGAATGGTAATCCTTTGTTATTAACTCTGTCCATTTATTCTGTGGGCATGTTTGACAACAATAGGAAGACTGTGTACTTAGTTTAACATTGGGTTTACTAATTGATCCTGCTGTTCAGAGCATTCCCTGATATTATCGGAAGGTACAGCATATAATACAGCAAGTCTGAAATGCAATGCTGTCCAAGCATTTACTGTCCTAAACTATGTCATTCATAGGACCTGTGCAGCTTCCTTGCGAGATGTGCTCATGCTCAGAAGCACAAGGGAAAATCAGGGTTTTTGGGGTTTCAGGAGCAAAAGATCATTTACACTGCATAGTTGCCTTCTGACATCTACATCAAATGCTCAAAGTGTGAGAATAGAGCATTAGTTTCATTGACTGGCATGTTAAGTCATATCCTCAATGCAGAATCATACATGCACTTCTGATATAGGTCACTGGATGACTTTCAGAAAATATTTCTTGTCTTTTGCATCCAACGCCATCAACTAATTTGGCTCAAAACCGGGAATACAATGTAGATCTTGATTGTCAGCTTATTCATTCTCTAACCAGCTGAACCATCAGGGCACTTCCAGTATTCCTGGCCTTGATCTTTTTGTTCTGATTTGTACAGGTTTAAAAGTAGAGGTGACTCATTGCGGACAGATGAAGAGGAAGTATCGAGTGTGCAATGTCACCCGGCGGCCAGCCAGTCACCAGACGTTAGTATATACTTTAATGCAATGAAATTATAGTGTTTCATTCTATGCATATATCTGTGAAAAGCAGTCAGGTTACTTGACCTTTGCAACAGACTTTAGTGGTGCACATATTTATTTCTGGGCTCTAGTGTGGTGGTGCTCATAGTTCTGAACTGAAATGTACTCATTGGTGGAAAGTAGATCTTCATTTGCTTTCAAATAGCGTAAATGAAAATCAGTAAAGATCCAAAAAACAATCTAAAATCTTGCAACAAGTGAATACAACTGTACTCCTATCCCATTTCAATTTTTTGAACAATCTGAGGCCTACTAAAATGTGTAAAAGTTATCTTAAAATTTTGGAATTATAATTGTAATAACAGCACCTCGTATTTATGTAATGCTTATACTATGGACGCTGTCTTGTGACGCTTCATTTACAGGATGCTGAGCAATACTTGAGTAAGAGGTGACTGAAACCCTCTCAAAAGTGGTAAGTTTTGCAGTGATCCTGGTAGAAAAATAGAGAAATTGAGAAGTTTCGGGAGTGCATGACTCCAATTTAGGGAAGGTGGGATACAAAAAAAGAAATCTCAACAGGTGATTTAAATTGGGATGTAGGAATTGGACTTTGTGGGTGGGATAAGATTGTTGAGGTCTTTTAAGTGAAAATGTTGAGATTATTAGTAGAATTTTACCACATAGAAGCATACTGTTTATCTTAAAGAGTGACTGCCAGTGTTTATGCTGCAAATGAGCCTCCCCTCACTATACTTCTAATCCTGAAAATGTGTTGCTGGAAAAGCGCAGCAGGTCAGGCAGCATCCAAGGAACAGGAGAATCGACGTTTCGGGCATAAGCCCTGAAGAAGGGCTTATGCCCGAAACGTCGATTCTCCTGTTCCTTGGCTGCTGCCTGACCTGCTGCGCTTTTCCAGCAACACATTTTCAGCTCTGATCTCCAGCATCTGCAGACCTCACTTTCTCTCATACTTCTAATCCTGTCAGCTTGTCCTTCTACTTCTTCCCTCATTTACTTAACTAGCTTTATTTAAATTCATCTACTCAATTCAGTCAGAATTTCACATTTTCATCAATCACTAAGCAGGTATTTCTCTGAATTTGTTTTTGGATTTATTGGTGATTATACTTGTTTTAAAAAGAAACCTTGCACAGGACTGAGATGCCTCATTCACTTTTAAGGAATGTAACATAGTACCTTTAAATTAGGGAACTGGGAACCAGTAGAGGTTGGCAAGGCCAACGACAATGGAGAGCTGAACCTAGCACAGGATAAGATGGCAGGCTTTTGGGAGATAATGTAGTATGGAATATTATAGACCAGCAAGGAGAGTACTGGAGAAGTTAAGCTTAGAGAAATTGAATGAGAGCTTCAGTGCATTGGGAATTTTAGCTGAAAGCAGAAGCAAGGATTGTTAAAAAATTAAAATAAATAGGCTTGGGTATTGAATTGGACATGAGATGTGAAATTCATTTCAGGATCTAGCATGGTCCTCATTGAATGCTGTCAAGTTCTGCTTGATGGAAAGGAAACTGAGCTAAGGTGTAAAGTTTTTGTTGAGAGTGAAACACATTGGCCCTCAGCCTTTCTGATACGTGAGAAAAAGCCGAGTCAGGGGTTTCAATGTTTGTGAGCATCTGGTAATCACAACGTGGTTATTTTTCTCCCAGGTTCCCCTTGCAACTGGAAAGTGGACAGACTGTGGAGTGCACAGTAGCGCAATATTTCAAACAGAAATACAACCTTCAGCTAAAGTACCCACACTTACCCTGTTTACAGGTGGGACAGGAACAGAAGCACACCTACCTGCCACTTGAGGTGAGATGTAACTGCAGTTTAGCTGAAGGGAGAGCCTCTCCATAGGAAAGAGCAAGAGGTTAGGAAATTTTTGGTGAGACCAAAGACGTGAGTCTCCAAAGGGGAGAGTATTTTTTAAATGGCAGCAACTGGTTGAAACTTAAAAAGACAGACCTGGGAAAAGGGGCTGGAGAGTGAATTGGGGAGACGAACAGGCACTGTCGCAGACCAGGTGCAGGTTTGATGGCAAAATCTCATTTATAAGAATATAAATGGCAGCATATATTTTAATATCTGAAGTGTGTTGTTTAAAATGAGAATGGCAATTGGTGCAGTACAGAGCACACTTTAGTTGTGTAGAGAGTCAAGGCAATGATGCTGAAGGATAATGGAAAGTGCAGTAGCATCATCTAGTGGTAGGCAACTTGCACTTCTCGTATGATGAGCAAATGTTAACACAGCTTTCATTTCTGCTAAAATGTTTATCCCTTAATAAAAACTGTCAGAAAGATTGCAGCTCTGTCAGTTTATTGTAACATTGCTGCAACCTGTTGAACACCTGTGTGTATGACATAGCTGATTTTAAAAATACAAAAGAAGCTTCTGAATAATTTCCCTTCCCTGACAGTAAAATTCTTTGCTCTGTTTTACTGTTTTACAGTGTTACACCGTCATTTTTTGTCAGTTGTCAAAATCCTTATTTCACTGGTTTCACTCTAGTGGAACATGAGAAACAAAAAAAAAGTAGCCAATTTTTACTTACAAATATAACTTGGCCAGGACTAAGATTCCTTGTTCATTTTCATAGGTATGTAACATAGTACCTGGACAACGATGCATCAAGAAACTTACGGACAATCAAACATCAACAATGATTAAAGCAACAGCACGATCAGCGCCAGACAGGCAGGAAGAGATCAGTCGACTGGTGAGCAGTGGAAATCCATATAGACAATAGATTTCTGATGCACAATTCATTTGGGTCTTGCATTTAATTCATATCTAGTGTCACTTGTGTGGCCACTCTTTGTTTTACAGGAAAATTGTCTATAGTTTTCATTTTCCATTTTGCAGTTTAGTTGTTGTCAGTGAGAAGTTAATTTACTTAATATAATCAGAATTATAATAAGTCCCACCTGCTTCAGAGGTGTGTCTGAACAGATTGTTTAGAAAATATTTGGAATTTACAACACAGAAGAGCATTTAGTCAGTCCATCATGCTGATGCTGCTGTTCCACTGAAGCTAATTATTCTGTTCTCATTTCTGTTTCCTTTATTCTTTGATCAAACTAATGGTTTTCATTTGAAATATGTCTCACCTCTATAAATCGCTTGTGATTACCTATCCCATATTCTACTAATTGTCTCCATGAATATATTTCTTGTGCAAACCTCCTCCCAACAACAATTTTGAATCTATTACCTTTGTTCCACTGTTTACAAGTTCTCATTGTTTATATTTCTTAACATAATTTTGAAAATCTCTATTCAATCTTGTTAACCTTCTCTGCCCCAGTGAAGAGAACAATGTTTGAAAAGCTGTAACCTGGTTATAGTTTATAAAAGGCAGGTTATTGACTCATCTGCTGGTGCTTCATCCTGAGCCATCTTCTTGGCAGTTTTTCAGTTATGAAAGGATAATTTGAAACATTCCTCTTCATCTCCTTTCCGTGGCTATAACTGTGCATACAAATATTTAGTGAATATATTATGACTGTAGAAAATGTCCAGGACAAGCCCTTACAGTTCTATCACTATGTCATTGCCAAGTGCTCAGGCTCTCTGTACCGAGCAAGTTGATCTAAGATTCTTCTCTTCATTTTCAAATCTTTGCAGACTACATTGTACCTGAAAATAACCTTCACATGTTCATCATCACTTAAAATCTTCACTCTCCCAGCACTAAACCATTTCTCACCATTGATGTTCTATGTCTTGCAATAGGTGCCTGCTCTTTATTGGCACCTGCATTTTTAACTATTTTTAACCTCTCTGTTTCTGAAACTTTTTATTCTCTTTCCTTATTCTGTATCATGATACTTTCCTAGTTTTCAAACTTTGCTCTATGACTAAACCTGGCACTCTGCCTTGGAATGTGCAAGTTGCTGAGCAGCACTGTCTGAAAACATGTTGACAATCTCCATGTTTTCAATAATGATGGCAAGTATTCCCTATATTCTTCATGGTTTTTTTTGTTAGACAAAAGATTGTCTAGTAATGGATGAGGTAGAATCGTATCCAGCTCAACATCAGCTTGGCCGAAACTGTTCTTTACAGTCTTCATCATAACCATAGCCCCAATTCCATCTCACTTGCATATCTCACTTGTAAATTGCTTAGAGATTTATAATTGAACTCACTGGTGCTCAATTTCTGTCTTGCTTGATCCTAAGCTAAACATCCACATTATATCTGGTTTATCACTGAGACTGCTTTCATTTCTCATATTGCCCATCTTTACTCCTGCCTCATTTCTGTCACTATTGAAACTTTTATCTGCACTCTTGTCACCTCTGGGCTGCATTAACTAATTTTTTACTGTTTGTCTTCTTGACTTCCCAAAGTACCATTCACAGATTTTTCTCATTTATCTGGAGGTCTGCATACTGCACCAACCTTGGCCCACTTCTTACTCTTGCCTTTGCCAGTTTCACTGGATCTGCATTTCCCACTGTGTTAATATCTCCCAATCTACCTCTACTAGACTCAAATTAACACCCTCTACTCTGGTACACTGTATTTTCTTCCACTTCCTGATTGGCAAAATAACCTTTAGTCATCATGCCTCAGCATTCTGAAACTCACCATTTTCAAAAGTGTCTGTTTAAATCCAGTAATGGATTTAGTCAACTTCATTAACCCAGCCTTCAAACTCTTGCAGTGTCCAGTTTGCTTTTCATGTAGCACCTTTTGGCGGAGAAAATAAGAAAACAATGTATGTCAAATTTGAAAGTCTCTAATTTCTGCAAGAGTTTCAGCCGTGGGATTCTATGCTAATTGACATTGTATGTGCAGATGAAGAACGCCAGCTACAACCTTGATCCTTACATTCAGGAATTTGGGATAAAGGTGAAAGATGACATGACTGAGGTTACAGGCCGGGTTTTGCCAGCACCGATTTTACAATATGGTGGCCGGGTAAGTGATAACTGTTCACAGATATTCGCATAAGAGAAGACACCATGCATAATTTGGAGAGCAGTACGATAAAATACTGTGATTGAGTTCTAACATGATAAAGATCGATTGTGATAACTGTCAGAGTAGCATAGAGGATTCGGTAGACTTTATAACCGTGAATGCAGTCTATGCCTAATCCAACTGAGTAGTATTTTCTGCCCAAGTTCACGCCTAACCTTACTTAGAACATATATCAAAAATAAATGGGCTTGTTCTTTCTATCTGAAAATGTGTTGCTGGAAAAGCGCAGCAGGTCAGGCAGCATCCAAGGAGCAGGAGAATCGACGTTTCGGGCATAAGCCCTTCTTCAGGAATGAGGAAAGTGTGTCCAGCAGGCTAAGATAAAAGGTAGGGAGGAGGGACTTGGGGGAGGGGCGTTGGAAATGCGATAGGTGGAAGGAGGTCAAGGTGAGGGAGATAGGCCGGAGTGGGGTGGGGGCGGAGAGGTCAGGAAGAAGATTGCAGGTTAGGAAGGCGGTGCTGAGTTCGAGGGATTTGACTGAGACAAGGTGGGGGGAGGGGAAATGAGGAAACTGGAGAAATCTGAGTTCATCCCTTGTGGTTGGAGGGTTCCTAGGCGAAAGATGAGGCGCTCTTCCTCCAACCATCGTGTTGCTATGGTCTGGCGATGGAGGATCCAAGGACCTGCATGTCCTTAGTGGAGTGGGAGGGGGAGTTGAAGTGTTGAGCCACGGGTTGGTTGGTCCGGGTGTCCTAGAGGTGTTCTCTGAAAGGTTCTGCAAGTAGGAACGTTCTTTCTATCTGCAAGGAAATCTTAAAAACTGTCCCAAGAGTTGAGTTGAGAGGCAGCACGTACCTTAACTTTCTCCTCAATGGAACTGAGAAATACAGAACAAGAAGATAATTGAAAGCTGATTTTAGTTTGGCAAAAGGCAAAATGTTGTAGGTACTGACAATCGTAAAAAAAAAAAACCCTCAAATCTTCAGAAGCATTCAGGCATTGAACAGAACCTACAGTCCAGTAGTCCTGAGAACGACTCATGTTCAAAATACTTCATCGATTCTTTTTGCAAATACTCCTGACCTGCGGAATGTTTTCAAGAATTTGCTTTAGGGCTAGAAGAAGTCAAACTAATATTTTCATCTTAATAATATCCAGTAACCTCCTGCAAAAAAGAAAATGTGTCTGTGGACATCGTTGAGGGCAGTGTTAGGACCATGTTCCAGATTTGTATAAACCTCTAAGCACATAGAGTTGAAAACACTTCTCAGACCAGGCATCATCTGTGAAGGTAAGGTCAGAGAAGAATCTGAGAGTCGTCATGCCACAGCCGAGGTTGAGAAAGCAGGACAGAACTTCATGGTGACCTCTGCGAGTACGTGAGTTGAACCTGTGCTGTTGGCATCACGTGCATTGTAAACCAGACATCCAGCAAACTGAGCAGAGAAAGAGGCCATTCAGTCCATCATGTCTGTACATCTGAAATATAAATAATGTTTAAAGTGAGATCATCAACCTGAAACATTGACTGTTGCTCTTTATATTGATATGTTAAATTATTTGCTGATTGATTTCAGTAGCTTCTATGGCTTTATCAGATTTTCATAAGTTGCTGTGTTTTAATGAAAAACAGCCACCTGATTAAGGTAGTCAGCACAAGCCTTATTCCCATATATGGGCAGGGGAGAGAGAATTAAGTGTTTGTTCAGTGATGTCCTTAGTGTTCCCATTATCACTTCCACTTCAGAGAATTCATGGAAGGAAAACATTGATTATTTTCCTGATCAATCTTCAGACAGTATTTTTTCAGTGCTATTCTGTAGGTAGAACATAGAAAAATACAGCGCAGTACAGGCCCTTTGGCCCTCGATGTTGCGCCGATCCAAGCCCACCTAATCTACACTAGCCCACTATCCTCCATATGCCTATCCAATGCCCGTTTAAATGCCCATAAAGAGGGAGAGTCCACCACTGCTACTGGCAGGGCATTCCATGAACTCACGACTCGCTGAGTAAAGAATCTACCCCTAACATCTGTCTTATACCTACCACCCCTTAATTTAAAGCTATGCCCCCTCGTAATAGCTGACTCCATACGTGGAAAAAGGTTTTCATGGTCAACCCTATCTAAACCCCTAATCATCTTGTATACCTCTATCAAGTCACCCCTAAACCTTCTTTTCTCCAATGAAAACAGCCCCAAGTGCCTCAGCCTTCCCTCATACGATCTTCCTACCATACCAGGCAACATCCTGGTAAAAC
>NC_057736.1:26431318-26521292 GCF_004010195.1 Chiloscyllium plagiosum
CTAAGGGCCTTTCATGTCCCCTCCTTGCTGCTTTTAGCTCTCTCTTCAGGTCCTTCCTGGCTACCCTATAACTCTCAGTCGCCCCAATTGAACCTTCACGTCTCATCTTGAGATAGGCCGCCCTCTTCCATTTAACAAGGGATTCCAATTCTTTATTAAACCACGGCTCCCTCACACGACCCTTTCCTCCCTGCCTGACGGGTATATACTTATCAAGGACACACAATAGTTGCTCCTTTAACAAGCTCCACATATCAATTACGCCCTTGCCTTGAAGCTTACTTTTCCAGGCCACACATCCTAAGTCATGCCTCACAGCATCATAATTTCCCTGCCCCCATCTATAACTCTTGCCCTGTAGTGCACTCTTATCCCTCTCCATCACTAGAGTAAAAGTCACTGAATTGTGGTCACTGTCCCCAAAGTGCTCACCTTCCTCCAATTCTAACACCTGGCCTGGTTCTTTACCCAGAACCAAATCCAGTATGGCCTCACCTCTTGTTGGCCTGTCTACATATTGTGTCAGGAAACCCTCCTGCACACATTGGACAAACACTGACCCATCTAATGAACTTGAGCTATAGCTTTCCCAGTCAATATCTGGAAAGTTAAAGTCCCCCATAACAACCACTCTATTACTTTCACTCTTCTCCTGAATCATCCTTGCAATCCTTTCTTCTACGTCTCTAGGACTATTAGGAGGCCTGTAGAAAACTCCTAACAAGGTGACCTCACCTTTCCTATTCCTAACCTAAGCCCAAACTACCTCAGATGGCGAGTCTTCATCCATCGTCCTTTCCACCACTGTAATACTATCTTTGACAAGCAATGCCACACCTCCCCCTCTTTTACTCCCACCTCTGACCCTACTGAAACACTTAAACCCTGGAACCTGCAACAGCCAATCCTGTCCCTGTTCTACCCATGTCTCCGTAATAGCTACAACATCGATACGAGGTAGATACGAGGCCATCTTGATAATTCCATCCATCGCTCTGTCCCAAATTACGAAGATTAAAATTTAAATGGATTTTAGAAAGGCCTTCTGGAGAATGCAACTTCCTTCTTTAATCTAAATATATTTGAGTTAATCTGGTCCTTCACTTGCCAACAAGTAAGTTTGAACTTTTGATTTATTTTTGCATCTTACCGTAGCCTATGCTTCACTCTAATTCAAATAGTTTCTTATCTTTGATACCTGGTGCAATTATGCTACTTTAACTTCTGGCACCCTCTGCCCTAACAACGTATTCCTTCACTTATGACCCTCTGCCGTTTTCTATCACCCCATCTTGGCCCATCCGTTCCTGCTTTTAGAAACAGCCAGTTATCAGTTTTCACTATCCTAGCGTCTCTTTTATTGTGTTCAATCCATCCTTACTGAAATTGTTTTTCCTGCACGTGATGTTTGCTGTATAAACACAAGTTGTTAATGAAATTGTTGCCTCATATGGTCAGGAGTTCCTTGTAAAGGTTTTTTATTCACATTGCTTGGTTCTATATGGATCTTGTCATCCTCAGTATGTCAACAAGGGTGACATTTGCCAACCTTCATGATTTGTCTTTCGTCCTGTGATTCATTCAGCCAATTCTAAAGCCAAAGGTCTTTGGACAGAGTGGACAAGAGTTGCTGTGGGAAAAGAGGGTTCTCAAACCAGGGTTCTGTATTCCTTCTGCTTTTCCACAGCAGAGGTTGTGTACTCAGCTTTGTAGCTACCTTCAATTGTATGGCCATGTGGTACAATTTGCAACAAGATTCTTCCATATACCAATGTCATATAGGGGTGCAGCACGGAAACAGACCCTTCAGTCCAACTCGTCCATGCCAATCAGATATCCTAATCTAATCTAATCCCATTTGCCAGCACTTGGCCCATATCCTTTTAAACCCTTCCTATTCATATACCCATCCAGATACAATTACAGTATTTAAAAGGCATCAGCCTCCACCACTTCCTCTGGCAGCTCATTCCACACACGCACCACCCTTGGTATGAAAAAGCTGAGGTACGGTGTCTCAGTGGTTGGCACTGCTGCCCGACAACACCCGGGACCTGGGTTTGAATCCAGCCTCTGGCGACTGTCTGTTTGGAGTTTGCACATTCTCCCCATGTCTGCATGAATTTCCTCTGGGTGCTCCCGTTTCCTCCCACAGTCCTAAGATTTGCAGGTAGGTGAATTGGCCATGTTAAATTGTCCATAGTGTTTAGGGATGTGTGGGCTAGGTGCATTAGTCAGGGGTAAATGTAGGGGAATGGGTCTGACTGGGTTACTCTTCAGAGGGTCGATGTAGACTTGTTGGACCGAAGGGTCTGTTTCCATGCTGTACGGATTCTATGTATTCTTAGGTCCCTATTAAATCTTTGCCCTCCCACCCTAAACCAATGCCGTCTAGTTCTGGACTCTCCCACCCCAGGGAAAAAACCTTGTCTTATTCCTGGTGAAGGGCTTTTGCCAGAAACGTCGATTTTGCTGCTCCTCGGATGCTGCCTGAACTGCTGTGCTTTTCCAGCACCACTCTAATCTCGAACCTTGTCTGTTTATCCTATCCATGCCCCTCATGATTTTATAAACCTCTATAAGGTCACCCCCCTTAGCCTCTGACGCCATTCAGCCTCTCTCTGTAGCTCAAATCCTTCAACCTTGGCAACATTTTTGTAAATCTTTTCTGAACCCTTTCAAATTTTACAACATCCTTCCGATAGGAAGAAGACCAGAATTGCACGCAATATTCCAAGTGGCCTAATCAAATGTCCTATACAGCCGCAACATGTCCTCCCAACTTCTTTTCTCAGTGCTCTGCCCAATAAAGAAAAGCATATCAAACGCCGCCTTCACTATCCTATCTATCTGTGACCCCACTTTCAAGAAGCTATGAACCTGCACTCCAAGGTCTCGGCATCACTTCCCAGGACCTTACCCATAAGTGTATAAGTCCTGCCCTGATTTGCCTTTCCAAAATGCAGCACCTCACATCTATCTAAATTAAATTCCATCTGCCAATCCTCAGCGCATTGGCCTATCTAATCAATATCCCGTTGTACTTTGAGGTAATCTTCTTCACTGTTCACTGCACCTCCAATTTTGGTGTCATCTGCAAACTATACCTCCTATGTTCGCATCCAAATCATTTTGAATTTTTAATGAGACCTTTAGAATTTCCTTAACATTTTTTAATGTTTCAAAATATTCTCCATAAGATTGAGCGCCAATCTTTAATTACGAAAAGAGGATCTCTTTTAAAAGCTAGTTATTAGGTAATTGGATGTGGTATCTAGAGTAGTAAAGCTGACCATGAGATTATGTCTATAATCCTGGAGAAATTAAGTTTAACAGTGCCCATACAATTAGGCATTGTGATTTGTCTTGAAGAAGGCTTACACCCAAAATGTCAACTCCTCCATCTCCTGATGCTGCTTGGCTTGCTGTGTTCTTCCAGCCTCCTGCCTGTCTACAGTCAGCTTTGTGATTTGTGGCATCAATTCCTCTGTAAGCTGTTAATATCGATGCACTCCCATTGATACCACACCATCTCAGAAAATCATAAACACAAACAATTTGATCTTTCTGCAATTGCATTTCCTGCTTATGTTAATTGTACTGGCTGGTGTTCTCACTTTCAAGGCTGAAGGAGACCTGATGGAGCCAAAAGCCCAGTAGGGGAGAATTGTCTATAAGAGCTGAATATACAAGGGGGAAGACAACAGTAACTTAAGCTAGACAGTATACAGAGGTAGTCATGTAGAGTGCCTGCCTCTGACTGAGATTGCCATGCATTTGAATCCCCTGGATGTTCAAGCTGAATTCCACAGACATAATGTTAAATAGCTGACCTGACCTCACCATGATATTGTAATTCATTTTGAGTAGAGTGAGAGGGAAATCGGTCATAACTAGTTCACCTTGCTATTAGTGCATATATCATATGTCAGTCCAACTTTCTGCTGATCATTTCTCACTCCTCTATGACTGTATAGACTTTTACAAGATGATATCATGCAGAAAATTCCACTAAAACAGGTTTGTACTACCACATAAGATGTGTACAAGCAATCAGATTTTTTTTTTGGAGTAACATAAGACATCTTAGAGGATCAGGCACAGTGTATTAGGGTGAAGAGACACAAAGCTACCACCTGAGAAAGCTGGATTTGGACGCCGTAGGGCACAGTTGGTGTCTGGCCAATGTGCAAGCTGTCAGGGGAGAAACTTTGATTGTCGGAGAATGTACCTGAATTGCCATCTACTGAAGAAGTCAATTTAGCAGCCAATTAGCTACCTCCATTCTCTCACATACCTGTTAAACCAGTCTGTGGACTACTTTAAAAAAGCAAAGAGACTTGAAACATCTTACAGATGACTATAAACATTATAATAGCCTCACAGAATGGTGCCATCCATCAAAATGTAGTTGTGACCTTGTAATTAAAATAAGAAACTACAGAGGTCTTCTGAAATTGTTTGTTTCTTTTGTGTTTCACAGAACCGAGCAATTGCTACTCCAAATCAGGGAGTGTGGGATATGCGTGGCAAACAGTTCTACAATGGGATTGAGATCAAAGTCTGGGCCATCGCCTGCTTTGCACCACAGAAGCAGTGCAGGGAGGAGGTGCTGAAGTATGGAGATTTTCTTTAAGTATAAACAAAGAACAAACTTGCAATTATTAAAAAGTCTTGAACATTCTATGAACATGTCAAGCATTTCCAGTTTTTTGGAAGTGGGTTGTCATTGTTTTTAAGTAGGACATTATTTATGTATTTGATATCAGTCCATCTGTTTTTGGTGGCAATCATTGAAAAATGCCAGTGGCCATTGCATTGACAGAAGTTTTCTGCTCTTGAATAGAGCTGTGCTACCTTTTATATCCAGCTGAACAACCAAAGGACAACCCCTCAGCAATGTAATATATTATTATAGAATAATGCAGCACAGGAGGTGGCCATTCAGGTTATCATGTTTGTGTCAGCTCTTAAGATTATTTCATTTCCCAGTTCTTTCCTTGTGCCCCAATATTTGTTTCTGCTTGTATATTTTCCAGTTTTGTGAAACGTTGCCACTGAACCTGCTTCCACCACTCTTTCAACAAGTAAATTCCAGATCACCAGAACACAGTGTAGAGAAAACACTGTTCCTCCTGACACCTCTGGTTCTTTTGCCGATCATGTTCAGTCCACATCCTTTGTTTACTAACCCTTCTGCAAATGGGAGTACCTTCTCTAAATTTATTCTTATCAAAACCATTCATACGCTTGAACACCTATCAAATCTTTTAACCCTCTCTGCTTAGAGGAGAATAACTGCAGCTTCTCCAGAATTTCTGCAGTGTTAAACAACCTCATTCCTACCATTCTAGTAAATCTCTTCAGCTTTGCAATGTCATGATATCCATCCTGAAGTATTTGACAATCTGTTAGAATCTTCAAAGAATGTGACAAGGTTAATCAGTGTGGAAAGCAGTAATTTACAGTATTTGGATGATTAAAAAGCATTCAATCAGGTACCACAGGACAAGTTTTTAAACAAAATTAGGCTACCTAGGATTGGGGTAGATTAATTGTAGATTAGTTAATAGACAGAAAACTGGAATTTACCAGTGTACTGGAAGGATATGTAATTGGGTCCCAGTTGTTTATAATCTATATTCATTACTTGGATGGGGAGATTGCATGTAAGATGTTTAGGTGGATGGATGATACAAAGTTACAAAGGTCAGTAAGCAATGAAGAGCATGCAAAGAGACTGTAGAAAGATGTGGGCAGATTGGATAAATGGGGGACAAAAATAGCTGATAGAATAGTGTGGTATGAAATTAGCCATTTTGGTTAAAAAATTTAAATGGAGATGTTGGAAAATATTTAGCTAGTTTTCTACCTGTTTGTCCAATGTAGTGTACAGGGTAAAAACAATGACTGCAGATGCTGGAAACCAGATTCTGGATTAGTGGTGCTAGAAGAGCACAGCAGTTCAGGCAGCATCTGAGGAGCAGTAGTAGTACTGCTCCTCGGATACTGCCTGAACTGCTGTGCTCTTCCAGCACCACTAATCCACAATGTAGTGGACAAACAGGCAGAAAGAAAACTAGCCATCAGGATACATAGACATCAGCTAGCCACAAAAAGACATGACCCACTCTCACTAGTATCCTTATATACGGATGAGAAAAGACACCACTTCGGGGACAACACATCCATCCTAGGACAAGCCAAACAGAGACACGCACAAGAATTTCTAGAAGCACAACATTCTAACCAGAACTCTATCAACAAACACATTGACTTGGATCCCATTTACCACCCCCTGAGAAAAAGAACAGGAAATGACATAACCAACCCAATGAAACCCAAACATATAAATAGACAGCAGGCTACACCACCAGTGCTTCATCTGGAGGTTCACTGAAGATGTTACATAGTATGGTGATGAAATGTCTGAAAACTAACCTTCCAGCTCAGCGAGCAAACCTACATCCATGTCACCATCCATTATCATATATTTTATGTCTTCCACAGTAAACACAAAATCTCCCCCATTTCCTGCAGTTCCACTCATAGGCTGCCTTGCTGATCTTTGAGGGGCCCAATTCTCTCCCTAGTTATCCTTTTGTCCTTGATGTATTTATAAAATCCCTTTGAATTCTCCTTAACTCTATTTGTTAAAGCTATTTCATGTCGTCTTTTTGCCCACCTGATTTCCCTCTTAAGTGTACTCCCATTGTCTTTATACTCTTTTGAGGATTCACTCAATCTCTGCAGTCTATACCTGACATATGCTTCCTTTCTTTCTTGACCAAAACCTCAATTTCTCTATTCATCCAGCATTCCCTACACCTACCAGACCAGCCTTTCATCCTAACAGGAACATACAGTCTCTGGACTCTCGTTATCTCATTTTTGAAGGCTTCCCATTTTCCAGCCACCCCTTTCCACAGCTTCCCCCCACCCCCTTTCCAAATCAACTTTTGAAAGTTCTGTCCTAATGCTGTCAAAATTTGATCTTCCTCAAATTTAGAACTTTAACATATAGATCCAGTCTACCCTTTTTCATCATTATTTTAAACTAATAAAATTATAGTCTCCAGCCCCAAAGTGCTCCCCCACTGACACCTCAGTCACCTGCCCTGCCTTATTTCCCAAGAGTAGGTCAAGTTTTGCACCTTCTCTCATAGGTAAATCCACATACTGATTCAGAATTTTTTTGTACACCCTTAACAAACTCCTCTCCATCTAAACCTTTAACACCATGGCAATCCCAGTCTATGTTTGGAAATTAAAAATCCCCTACCATTATCACCCTATTATTCTTACAGATAACTGAAATCTCTCAAATTTGTTTCTCAATTTCCCACTCACTATTGGGGAGGTTCTCTAGTATAATCCCAATAAATTGCTCATCCCTTTCTTATTTCTCAGTTCCACCCAAATAACTTCCCTGGACATCTTCCCAGGAATATCCTCCCTAAGAACAGCCATAATGTTATCCCTTATCAAAAACGCCACTCCTTCTCCTCTCTTGTCTCCCTTTCTATTCTTCTGTATCGTGGAACATTAAGCTGCCTGTCCTGTCCATCCGTGAGCCATGTTTCTGTAATTGCAATGATATCCCAGTCCCATGTTCCTAACCATGCCCTGAGTTCATCTGCCTTCCCTGTTAGGCCTCTTGCATTGAAATAAATGCAATTTAATTTATCAATCCTACCTCATTCTCTACTTTGTTCCTGCCTGTTCTGACTGTTTGACTTGCTCCTTTTCCCATCTGTACGAGTCTCAGACTGAAGTCTTCCCTCACTAACTCCCTGGGTCCAACCTCCACTCCCAGCTTCCCCTTCCCCCCCACAACCCCACAACCTAACTAGTTTAAATCCTCCTAAGCAGCTCTAGCAAATCTCCCTGCCAGTATATTAGTCACCTCCCAATTCAGGTGCAATCTGTCTGTCTTCTACAGATCACTTCTACCCTAGAAGAGATTCCAAAAACCTAAAGATGTGAACCGCTCGCCCTTGCACCAGCTCCTCAGCCACCCATTCATCTGCACTATCCTCCTATTCCTACACTCACTAGCTTGTAGCACGGAGAGTAAACCAGATATTACTATCTTTGAGGACCTCCGTTTAAAATTCCTGCCTAACGTCCTATATTCTCCCTTCAGAATCTCATCCTTTTTCCTTTCTATGTCATTAGTTCCAACGTGTTCAATGACCACCTGCTGGTCCTTCTCTCCTTTGAGAATATTCTGCACCCTCTCCAAGATATCCTTGATTCTGGCACCAGGGAGGCAACGCACCATTCTGATTCCTCCCCTAGCAAAACTGAAGCAATTTGACAATAGGAAACCCAGATTGAAGGGTGTTGCTGAGATTATTAGAACAGTATTGTGTGAAGAATTTAGTGACCTGCAGTGCAGTAGAACATATACAGATCTGGTTTCAATGTTCTTAACCCAGATTCTCACTTCAGTGGATTGTGAAGCGTTTTATTTTGTACATGGTAAGCCAGCTATAAAACACAATTTTCCTTCAACTAACTACTGAATTATAGTGTAATTTAAAATTTCTGTGTAGAATTCTTTCTGCATTAGTCTGCAATTACAGGCTATTGTAACTACCATTGCAAGAACTCAGTACCTTACCCTATGTATTTTACACTGTCATGCTTGCACCTGCAAAGCTTGTGACCTGCATTTAGAAGGCTATTGTAAAGCTTGTTTCGAACACAAGGGAATTAATGTTACTTAAAATCAGTACAATCACAGAATTGCTTCAGTGCAGAAAGAGGCCATTGTGCCCATCAAGTCTGCAGCAACCCTCTGAAACGTATCCCACCCAGAACTATCCCTGCAACTCTGCATTTCCAATAGCTAATCCACTTAGCCTGCACATCCCTGTGCACGACGGGACCATTTAGCGTGACCAATCCACCTAACCTGCACATCTTTGGACTCTGTGAAGAAACCAGAGCACCCAGTGGGAACCCATGCAGACATGGAAAGAATGTGCAGACTCCATACATTCAGTCACCTCAGGCTTGAATTGAACCCTGGCACTGTTGGGCAGTAGTGCTACCTGCTGTGCCACTATACCATCCAGATCAGTTACCAAACAATTGAACACCTTATCTTTGGGGAAAAAAAAGACTTTAGATGCTGAAAATCTTAAATGGATGTTGGGCTGCATGTATGGAGAGAACAACATGTTTTAGATCAATAATTTTTCATTAGTTATGATGATGAAAAGCCATCAACCTGAAACGTTAACTCTTTTTCTCTGTCCATGTGTATTGTAATTCCCTAAAACTGTCCCCTTTATGTAAATAGCAACTAAGTATGAAGAATCCTCTGGTGCAACTTCTGCTTCCCTCTATTGTATCACACAGTATGCATTCCTATTCAGTGGTTTGTTTATCTACCTGGATACTGCAGAGAAATCAACAGAATAGAACATGCAGAAGAAAATAGATGTTGTTTGGTAGTACAAAACGTGAGCTGAAAAAGACACATTTTGTTGAATGTCTTCATTTTGCACTTATCAGGTCAAATTGTATGAATGCCAATTCAAATGTAAAACCAATATTTATACTTTAAGAAAAGAGTGCAGGTTGGTTGGCATGTTGACTCTGGTTGTGATGTTGCCATAGAGAACACACCAGTAAATAATGACTGACAGCTGCCAGGTTTTATCTAAATTTTAAATCAAGCAGGTTGATTGGTGAAGACATTGCCCTGAGAAATGAACCAATGAATGTATATTGCCTTTTTGTTGAGTTGGAACAGGTGCAGAGTGTCTTTGTCTGTCATGTTCTTTGTCTGTCAAGTCTTATGTATTAATACTTGGTTTTCAGTGCCTACAAGTGTGCCACGCAGCAAGCCTGACTGACAATCTGAAATTATCCTGCAAATGCTGTCCAATCGCATCTAATCACATTTTATTCAGCAAAACACAATTTATTGAGACCATGTTAGATTTTGGACTTTCTCAGCTTTGGATTACCCATTTAAATCTCTCATTTTCCTCACTGTGTACAAGGACACAACCATCTTGATAGGGCCATCTCTGAACTGCCCTTTCACCAACTGTAAGCTTTTATTGATCTTAGTCTTGATATATATTTGACAACAATAGATTTTACAAGTGAAAATGGATCATATCTCTAATATTGGTGCTTTGGAACAATATCTGTGATCTCTCTAAGCGGGCGCATAGTCATATATGCAGCAGTAGAAACACTTGGTAAATGCAAGAAATTACAGACACAAAACAATAATTGTTAGAATTGTAACTCACATCATCATTTGCCACAATTTGCTGCTGAATTTGAGGAATATATTTGATGTGATGTTTGTACAAGCAGACAGATTTTGTACACAAATCTTGAGTGCCCCCCCCCCCCCCACAAAGGAAATTGTCTTTTTGGATAATTTCTGTTTTCAGACAGCTGTATTTGGCAAACTGTATGTATATTAATAAGGGGAAAAGCATAATTGCTGAGGGATGTTCTGACTGACTTCCCAACTTGCATGGCGGATCCTCAGAAAGCACGATTCTTTTTGGAAATCACAACAGTCCCAACTGCCCATAGAGCTCAGTATTTGAAAGTTTTGTCTTTCAAACATATAGGAGTTTTACTGACCAGCTGCGAAAAATATCTAAGGATGCGGGAATGCCTATCCAGGGCCAGCCATGTTTCTGTAAATACGCACAAGGAGCTGATAGTGTGGAGCCAATGTTCAGGCATCTGAAGAACACCTACTCAGGACTCCAGCTTGTCATTGTTATTCTACCCGGGAAAACACCTGTCTATGGTAAGAGTTGTAGAAGCTTCATGTGACTTTGAATCAATTGCTTCTGAAATACAGTAGCACCACCTGGTGGCAAACACTTACTTTTGGCTCTCTTTTTCCAAATGAACTTGCACATAGGAACTGATTATCTGTCCCTATCAGTTACGTTCATGATTCTGAAAAGGTGTTCAGTTAATTATAAAATAGGGCAGCATGGTGGTTCAGTGTACCAGGGACGTGTGTTTCATTCCACCGCGGTCGACTGTCTACATAGATTTTGCACGTTCTCCCATGGTTTCCTCCAAATGCTCCTATTTCCTCCCACAGTCCAATGATGTACAACGGAGGTGTAATGGCCATGCTAAATGCAGGGATAGGATAGGGGTGGGGGCATCTAGGTGGGATGCTCTTTGGAGGGACAGTGTGGGCTCGATGAGCCAAATGGCCTGCTTCTACGCTGAAGGGATTTTATGGATCCTATTCTATGGATTCTATATTGAGTGTGCAGTGAGTTTAAGTAATGAATAGATGAGCCCCACAGATCAGGAAGATCTAGAATTCAATCTTTGCTAAATTAACTGACCTCAGCAAGGGAAGGAAAAGTGACAACACAGTGAACTGTAACAGCCTGGATTAGGAAAAGGTAATTTGGGTGGGGTTCCCATTTTTAAATACAATTCAGTAATACCTGTAAAAATAAATATGTGGACAACTGAAGACATAGAGTCATAGAAACTTTTCTGATAGAAACAGACTTTTCAGTCCAACTTGTCCATGCTGACCAGATTTCTTAACTTAATCTAGTCCCATTTGCCAGCATTTAGCCCATATCCCTATAAACCCTTCCTATTCATATACACATCCAGGTGCCTTATAAATGCTGTAATTGTACCAGCCTCCACCACTTCCTCTGGCAGTTCATTCCATACACGCACCACCCTCTGCGTGAAAACTTTGCCCCTTAGGTCCCTTTTAAATTTGTCCCCTCTTACTCTAAACCTATGCCCTCTAGTTCTGGACACCCCCAACCAGGGAAAAGACCTTGTCTATTTATCCTATGCATGCCCCTCATGATTTTATAAATCTCCATAAAGTCACCCCTCAGCCTGTGATGCTCCAGGGAAAACAGCCCCAACCTCTTCAGCCTCTCCCTGTAGCTCAAATCCTCCAACCCTGGCAACATCCTTGTAAATCTTTTCTGAACCCTTTCAAGTTTCACAACATCTTTCTTATAGGAGGGACACACAAGAATTGCACACAATATTCCAAAAGTGGCCTAACCAATGTCCAGTACAGTCACAACATGACCTCCTAACTCCTATACTTAATGCTCTGTTCAATAAAGGAAAGCATACCAAACGTTGCCTTCATTATTCTATCTATCTGCAACTCCATTTTCCCGGAACTGTGAACCTGCACTCCAAGGTCTTTTTGTTCAGAAACACTCCCTAGGACCTTACCCTTAAGTGTGTAACTCCTGCCCTGATTTACAGTTCCAATACGCAGCACCTCACAATTATTTAAATTAAACTCCATCTGCCACTCTTCGGCTCATTGGCCCAGCTGATCAATGTCTGGTTGTAATCTGAGGTAACCTTCTTCGCTCTCCGCTATACCTCTAATTTTGGTGTCACCTGCAAACTTACTAACTATACCTCCTATGTTCACATCCAAATAATTTAGGATGATAAGCAGTGGACCCAGCACCGATCTTGGTGGCAGAGTACTGGTCATAGGCCTCCAGTCTGAAAAGCAACCCTCCACCGCCACCTCCTGTCTTTTCACTTCCAGCCATGCATGATTCAATACTGATTCTCCCTTGTGGTCAGATAATTTGGTAGCACTCTGATATTAAAAATGTTCATTTGGAAAGAAAATTTAAAACTTATTTTTATATGGCACTCTCCATGAACCTAGCCCCATAACCCCTTGGATTCCTTTAAAACACTCTAAAGACAACAGTATTTCTGAGTGTTGTCAGCGAACTCATACAGTGATGTGATAATGACCGGATAATCTAACTTGAAAGATAAATATTGTCCAGGGAACAGGATGATATCCTGGTTTACTTCAAAATAGTGTCATGGATTATTTTACTGGCTTGAGAGAGAGCAGATGAGTCCTTGATTTAACATCTCATCTGAAAGATGGCACCTCTAACAGTGGAGCAAACCATCAGTACTGCTCTGGAATGTCAGCTTTGAATTTTGTGATTGTGTCATGGAGTGAGATGTGACTCCACACGTTATACATTGGAGATGGGTGTACCACCAATAAGCTATATAAGTCATCTGGCAAAGATTTGAGGTTTAGGACTGGATGAGAGTGAAGACGATCACGATATTTGCTCTTCTCAAGAAATGCTGTATCCCATTTTTTGAAAATTACTGTGGTTATTTATTGATAGACAACTGAACTTGAATATTCAAATATGAATGGGACCTGTGTATCACCATTGCTTGAGAATCTAACACTGGAGATAAACGTTGCACTAATTTGGGACGAATATTCCTTTATTGAGAATTGAACTCCCATAACAAGTGATTTGCATAATGCTTATATCAGTGCTTTTTTAAAAATTGAGATTATCACTAACAGGGTAGAAGGTGAAACCTTCATTTAGAATAATGATTAACTTCAATTGCCAATCAAGTTGACCCAGCAGTGAAGCATTTGGATTGCTGCAATCAAGTGGCACCTGAGATATTTTAGGCCTTCAAGCTTGATAGTTCAACCAGGTTATCTCATAAGGTCTTTAGTATTATGTGTTAAATGAAAATATTTTGTTATGAAAGTTTTGGAACTTTAATTTTATAAAAACACACTGCTAGGCATATTGCTCTTTTTAACTTAAAATATTCAAAATTATGACATTTGAATTTCAAGTACTAATTTTTGATTTTGTTTCCCCAATTTAGCTGAGGTGAAGCGAGTAGGTGATACCCTCCTTGGGATGGCAACTCAGTGTGTTCAGGTGAAAAATGTTGTGAGGACATCTCCTCAGACATTGTCTAACCTCTGCCTAAAAATCAATGTGAAATTGGGTGGAATCAACAACATATTGGTACCTCATCAACGGTAAGATTCATACGTTATACAAATAAGGTTTGTGGTGGTATTAGATAGCTTGTGCTTTTAACACCATTTTTATACTGTAAATGCAGTAAATTATTGAGGAACCGTCCATGGTCCTACCTCTGATACAGCAGGCAGCTTAGCAAAATTTCATTGGTATTTTGGGATTTTTTTTTCTTAATCCATTGATACTATGGTTGAAAATTAAGCAATATATGTGCAATTTACCAGTAAATCTCAAGCTATGTCCAAGGTTCAATTAATAGCTTGCCATTTTGGAAAAATGCACTTCCTATACTTCCAAGCTTCCGAGAGATGACATGTGCATTTTCATCAGACTTTTCTTTCCTTCAAGGGGTATGATCATTGCTGATCAGATGAAAATTTATTGTCTATTGCTAGTTGTCATTTAAGAATCTCGTGGTCAGCTACTTTTGTAAACACAACTGTAAGGCTTCATCGTCCATTTCAGAGGACAGTTGAGAGTCCACTGTTATTCTGTGCATTTGAACCAGGTAGACCAGATTAGGTAGACCCCAGATTTGTTTCTCTGAAGGGCGTTAGTAAACTAGGTATGTTTATATGACAATGTGATTATTTCATGGTCACCATGACTGTTACTAGGTTTTTATTCCAGATTTATTTAACCATTTTGAACTAAATTCCCTAGCTGCTATGCTGGGATTTGAGTTGATTTCTTTGGATCATTAGACTAGTCTTCTAGATTACTAATTCAGTAACATAACCTGAAGGCTTGTGGCATCCTTGAAGTGATGAAAATTCAGTGTGGCACAGAATGTATATGATTGCACCAACTTTTCTAGAAGAAAAGGTTTTTTTCTCTCCATAAAAATGTGCAGTTTGACATGAAGACAAATAGGATACAGACCAGCTGGCAATGTCTATGTATGTTGGTGGCACAGCAACTGACTTTTGGAAGTGCACAAGTGGCGGATTTTATTTCACGGTTAAGTGACAGGCATGCATGCATTTATTTGGCTGCGAGGAAGCAAGGCACAAGTCCCATTGCTTTTTCATGCTCCAGATGGAAGCTGTGTGGAATTGCTTTTTATGTTATTTCATGGGATTATTTTCAAAAAGAGAAGGAAAACTTGTTAAACATTTTCTACATCTAAACATCTTTTAGTGCAAATTATGGTTGTGGGGATAGCTAGAATCGACATGATTTCATGCATTCAGTTTAGCAAAATTGGTTTTGAAAGACTTCAGGGAGTTAAAGATTGTATGGGAAGTATACTTGTATACAATCTTTAGCAAAAAAATCAATTTGCTATTAAATAATTTATTTGTACATGTAAAATAGTTTTGTGTAATTTATTTGGTTGGAACAATTCTGCAATAGAAACAAAAGCAGCAAGGTGATCTCTTCAATTTAGCAGTCCTTCCTGAAGGACACAAGGGAGTTAAAAACAAACACATTTTGGAACTAATAAGCACATTGAATTTGTTCTCAATCAACTCTTTAAATTTAAGACAATGTTATTCTAATGTGACATGGAACTGCTTATGCTTCAGAAAAGCTTGTTTACGATTAAACTTTCCTCAAATCAGAAGGTAAAAATACAGCATACCCTCCAGAGACTATTCTCTTGAGGAATTTAATTACGTGCTTGATATTCAGGATACAAGTTCAACATCAGAAGACAATGAGAGCAGGATGAAGCCATCCAGTCTAATGAGTTTACTCTGTCATTTGATCATGTCTGATATGTTTCTCAACCTCATACTCTTATCTTTTCCTCATAACTCTTGATCCCCTTACTAATCAAGAACTTATCTATCTCTTTCTTAAATGTATGCAATGACTTGTCCTCTATAGCCCTCTGTGGCAATGAGTTCCACAGATTAACCATCCTCTATTTGAAGAAATTCCTCCTACTCTAGTTCTAAAAGGTCATCTGTTCACTCTGACAGGGTGCCCTTGGGTCCTGGTCTCTCCTATTGGTGGAAACATCATCTCCACATCCACTGTATCCAGACCTGTATTGATGAGATCCCCTTTAATCCTTCCATTCCTCATGACAAGACCTTCATCCTTGGGATTATTCCTGTAAACTTGCTTTGGACCCTCTCCAAGGTTCCTTAGATACGGGCCCAAAACTGCTCTCAATATTCCAAATACGGACTGTTCAGCCTCAGTAGTACATTTTTGCTCTTGCATTCTAGCCTTCTTGAAATAAGTTCTAACATTGCATTTGCTTTCCTAACTGCCAACTGAAACTGCACATTAACCTTAAGAGAATCTTGAAGTCGGACTCCCAAGTCCCTTTGTGCTTTAGTTTTCTGAAGCTTTTTCCATTTAGGAAGAATAGAGGCTTAGACTATTTTCTATCAAAGTGCATAACCAATTTGGTGTTTGTTATAAAGAGTCATGTGTGGTGTGATGTTTCTTTTCCAACAAGTAGAGTGTCTCTTAATAAATATGGAAGTCAGAACAATAGAAATGTCAATACTTCTAAGACTATAATACCAGGGAACAACATTTTTATTTTTCTTTTACCACTCAAGTTCCAATTATTTTAACTAGCACAGTCCTTGACGGTAGGAGGAGATATTTAGGTGCATGCTGTCAACCTTTGGCTGTATAGAAATGCTGACTAATTGATCCAATACTCTATTCTAGGCTCCGACAGAACAAATTAGTTTTCATTTACGGTTGTGAATTGTTCCTCACCTCTAACTGAGCCCATGAGTTAAATTTTTACATCTGCCTTTTCTTAGCTGTACTTTCTAAACTGTATTTGGTAATCATACATTCTCATAGGAGAGTTTATTCCCTTAATGAAGCATATACCCTGTAGTATATAACTTGTTTTCGCAGCATTAAATATCACTTCCTTTGGACAAAAATATATGTTTTATTCTGTTTTCTACATATATTCTTTTAAAATTAAAATGGGTATACTGCTAAAACAATGAACTTTAAAATCTTGGTGATTGTACACTTGAATCTTGTTGGACCACGTTTTACATCTAATGTTTTCTTTCATGGGTTTTTTTTGGTACTGTCACTAACTGTGCTTATGGATTGACTAGCCTACTTAATTAAGAATTCTATGAAAAAGTGGCAGATGGCAATGGAGATTAAGCAAAATTCTCTTTTACGCAACAATTGCTTATTGGTTCCTGGTAACCGCGTGATTGCGGCTGCTTTGTGGTTTTGGTCTGCTGAAACAATGTGACTGAAAAACTTCATTTGTGATTGATGTCAGGAACTGCTGCTAATTGTTTTTAGTAATTGTTGAGGATGTCACATATTAATTTAAACTGATTTATTTTGGGCCTCAATAAAATGCGCTGCCAAAGCCATAATGGAATACAAATTAGAGGGCTTTTTGAAGAAAATGTTAATTTATATTGTTGTATCCAATTACAGAATGCCACGTGGCATTGCTCACAGAGAAATGGAGGATTTAATGACACTAATTGATATTCTCTTTGTCTTCCCCACCTGGGGTCTTTCAAATTACTTTGAAATGAAAAATTCCAGCTGGGGAAAACAATTAGGTCTTAATTTTTTAAAGCTCAGTACTAAACATTTTAGCAGTCTGAGTGAGCAGAGTGGTTTACTGTAACTAAACATTAGACTTGGAGGTTTCTCAGACTATTTGGGAGAATTGTGTAGTGTACTTAAAAGCAACTGAAGTTTAGGGCTGAAGTATTCTAAGAATAGTGAGAGTCAGAACGACTGACGAAAAGGTGATTAAATGTGGTTACAAGGGGATGGTGCAAATTACGTCAAAAGATTAAAGAAACTGGGAAAGTGAACAAGAATGACAGCATTCCCGGTGCATAGTGGGAGCAGCAGACGAGGTGGACTGAAGGGTCTGTTTGTGCTGCACGTCTCTATGACTGGAGGTGTGGAGGAAGTAAAAGTAATTATCTTAGAAATCAAAAGTCAAGGTATATTTCCTACTTAGAGACTGTGGAAGATTGTGTCCTATTGTCCCACCATATTGATTTTTAATCTTCGAGTAGGGATAAATTCATATGGGCTCAACATTGATACTAAAGGGACAATAGGGGTGGAATCAAAATGTATTTTTTTTTCTGGTGGAATAGTATTATTTTAATAGATGCATCAATTTACAATGGGATGAGGATAGGAATGTATCTGTAGATCCAGAATAGCATTGGAGAGCAAGATAAGGCAAATGCTGAAAAGAGTTTTAAAATTGGGTGTTAGAAATATTTAGACAGCATCTGTGGAGAAAAGCAGTGAAAATTTCATGTTGATATTGTCCCTTCATCAGAATGATCTTCGAACATCAACCTGATGAATATTTCCGTAATTTTCTGATTTATTTTACATTTCCAGCATCTAGTGTTTGTCTTTTTCTTTAAACTAGACCCTGACTGCAATTTTCAGGAAAATGTTGAATACATGTCAGTAAAATTGTTGAATGTGATGAGCAGAGCATGACAAATTTGATACTAAAAGTCTTTCGAGAACCACAGATAATTACAAAATGTATACTTCTAGAACAGGAAATTTCACTAAGGGAAGTTATCAGAGTGGTTTTCAATGTGATGCATATGCAAGTATGAAATTCAAAATAAATTCACTACAAAATTAATAGCGATGTCTGGTAAAGGAATGCATATAATAAATATATTTGTCTATTATAACAGCCTTGCGAACAAACCCCCATCTGATCCCACGATACTGATTCCAATCCAGAGCCTTTTCAGTAGAAAATGAAATAATTGTGTTAGTCACATATTCACAAACCCATGAATTTCTATTATACCAACAGATTAATCACAATTATTAATGGCCAATGAGATTGAGTTAATAATAATAACAGCTGAAAAGTCACATGATCACTAGATCTGTGAGCTTGCTCATTTGGGACTTATAATACGAGTAAGAAAAATTAGAACTAAGATGTCCTATGTTTCTATAATAGTTTCACACAACCAGTATTAATGAAAAGCTTATAAAATTCACCTGAAGTAAACGCAAATGCACTTTTGCTTTAAAAACAAATCACACCCACCAATAGCATCAGAGGTGTTCTTATTAGAAGTTAGTCTGTTGAACCAATAATTTCATCATTGAACCGAACTGGAGAAGAAATATTAACAGAAATGAAAGTTATTTAGTGCAATCATTTATTTAGCTTTTTAAACTATTGACTATTATCCAGTATTTAGTTATTTAAATCCAGTATCCTATGGATATTTAAGTAGCCAGTTCAACTTTATACAAGAACTGTTGATAATTTGTCACATTAAACCAGGGTAAAGTGGCATTGTGGTTATGTTACTGGACTAGTAATCCAGATGCTTGGACCAAAGATTTGGAAATATGAGTTGAAATATTACCATGTCAGCTAGGAAATTAAAATTTTTACAGTTAGATGTAGGAGGATTTGAGCTTCAGGGAGAGGCTGAATAGGCTGGGGCTGTTTTCCCTGGAGCTTCGGAGACTCAGGGGTGTCCTTATAGAGGTTTATAAAATCATGAGGGGCATGGATAGGATAAATTGACAAAGTCTTTTCCCTGGGGTGGGGGATTCCAGAACTAGAGGGCTTTAGGGTGAGAGGGGCAAGATAAAATGGGACGTAAGGGGCAACTCTTTCACGCAGAGGGTGGTGCGTCTATGGAATGAGCTGCCAAAGGAAGTGGTGGAGCCTGGTAAAATTGCAACATTTAAAAGGAATCTGGATGAGTGCATGAATAGGAAGGATTTAGAGGGATATGGGCCAGGTGCTGGCAAATGGGATTAGATTAGGTTAAGATATATGGTCGGCATGGACAAGTTGGACCGAAGGGTCTGTTTCAATGATTACACCTAGAACATAGAAAAGTACAGCACAGAAAAGACCCTTCAGCCCACGATGTTGTCCCAAGGATTATTCCTAATCTAAAATAAAATAACGTAACCTACGCACCCCTCAATTCACTGCTATCCATGTGCATGTCCATCAGTCGCTTAAATGTCCCTAATGACTGTTTCCACCACCACCACTAGCAATGCATTCCATGCATTCGCAACTCTGTAAAGAACCTACTCTGATGTCTCCTCTATACTTTCATCCTAATATCTTAAAACGATGACCCCTCATGCCAGTCAATTCTGCCCTAGGGAAAAGTCAGGCTATTGACTCTATCCATGCCTCTCATTACCTTGCATACCTCAATCAAGTTGGGTCACCTTTTCCTCCTTCTCTCCAGAGAGAAAAGTCCGGGCTTAGTCAACCCAGTCTTTGTAAGACAAGCCCTCCAGTCCAGGCAGCATCCTGGTAACCTTCTTTGCACCCTCTCCAAAGCCTCTGTATCTTTCCTATAATAGGGCGACCAGAACTGGACACAATATTCCAAGTGTGGTCTCACCAGGGTCTTGTAGAGCTGTGGCAAAACCTCGCAGCTCATAAACTCAATCCCCCTGTTAATGAAAGCCAAAACACCCCATATGCTTTCTTAACAACCCTATCCATTTGGGTGGCAACTTTGAGGGATCTATGCACTTGAACACCAAGACCTCTCTGTTCCTCCACACTGCCAAGAATCCTGTCTTTAATTCTATATTCAGCATTCAAGTTCGACCTTCCAAAATGCATCACTTCGCACTTATCCAGGTTGAACTCCATCTGCCATTTCTCAGCCCAGCTCTGCATCCTGTCTATTTCACGCTGCAACCTGCAATAAGCCCTCGATACTATCAACGGCACTTCCAACCTTTGTGTCATTGGCAAATTTACTAACCCACCCCTCAACCTTCTCATCCAAGTCATTTATAAAAACTACAAAGAGCAGAGGCCCAAGAACAAAGCCCTGCGGGACCCCACTCACTACTGACCTCCAGGCAGAATACTTTCCATCTTCCATTCTCTGCCTTCTTTCAGTCAACCAATTCTGAATCCAGACAGCCAAATCTCCCTGCATCCCATACCTCCTGACTTTATAAATGAGCCTACCACGGGGAACCTTATCAAATGCCTTGGTGAAGTCCATATATACCACATCCACTACTCGACCTTCGTCAACCTGTTTCGTCACCTCCTCAAAGAACTCAACAAGATTTGTGAGGCATGACCTGCCCCTCACAAAGCCATGCTGACTGCCTTTATCACTCTATGCTTTTCCAAATAGTCATAAATCCTATCCCTCAGAATTCTTTCCAAAACCTTGCTGACCACAGACGTAAGATTGACTGGTCTGTAATTGCCAGGGATTTCCATATTCCCGTTCTTGAAAAGAAGAACAACATTCGCCTCCCTCCAATCCTCCGGTATGATTCCCTTGGAGAGTGAGGAAGCAAAGATCTTCGCCAGTGGCTTAGCAACCTCCTTTCTCGCTTCCTGGAGCAACCTAGGATAAATCTGATCTGGCCCTGGGGACTTATCAATCTTAATGTTTGCCAAAATTTCTAGCACATCAACTTTGTCAATCTTGATCTGTTCAAGCCTGTTTCCCAGCTCCTCAAAGTTCTCATTCACAACGTGGTCCCTTTCCTTAGTGAAAACCAAAGCAAAAAAATCATTTAGGGCTTTCCCTATCTGCTCAGACTCCACGCACAAGTTCCCTATGCTATCCCTGACCGGCCCTACCTTCTCTCTGATCATTCTCTTACTCCTCACGCATGAGTAAAATGCCTTTGGGTTCTCCCTAATCCATCCTGCCAAGCCTTTTTCGTGTCCCCTCCTGGCTCTCCTCAGTCCATTTCTGAGCTCCTTTCCAGTAAGCCTGTAATCCTCGAAAGCTGTGCTAGATCCGTGCTTCCTCCACCTTACATAAGCTGCCTCCTTCCTTTTGATGAAAAGCTCCTCTGTTCTTGTCATCCAAGGTTCCTTAATCTTACCCCTTCCTGCCTGGCTCAGAGGAACCAATTTGTGCATCACTCGCAACAATTGCTCCTTAAACAGTCTCCAACATGTCTGTTCTGCCCTTTCTGTGGAACAATTGCTCCCAATCTGTACTTCCCAACTCCTGTCTGATAGCATCATAATTTCCTTTTCCCCAATTAAATATCATCCCTTGGTAACTGCTCCTTTCCCCCTCCAAGGCTGTGGTAAATGTGAAGCAGTTGTGGTCACTGTCACCAAAGTGTTCTCCCACTGCGAGATCTGACTCCTGTCCTGGCTCATTGTGGAACACCAAATCCAAAATGGCCTGTCCCCTCATCGGCTTGTTCACATACTCAGTAAGGAAACCCTCCTGAACACACCTAACAAAAACGGCTCCATCCAAACTATTTGCGCTAAGGAGTTTCCAATCAATATTGGGAAAGTTGAAGTCACCCATAACAACAACCCTGCTACATCTGCATTTTTCCAAAATCAGCTGGCCTATGAGTTCTTCAATCTCCCTACTGCTATTATTAGGGATTTGTAGAAAACCCCCAATGAGGTGGCTGCTCCCTTGGTGTTCCTAACTTCCACCCATATTGACTCAGTAGACAAACCTACCTCAACAACCTTCATTTCTGTAGCTGGGATGCACTTTCTGATTAGCAATGCTACACCCCCTCCTCTTTTTCCACACCCCTTGTACTTTTTAAACATTCTAAACCCTGGAACATCTAGCAACCATTCCTGCCCCTGTGAAACCTAAGTCTCCATTCTCGCCACAACATCATAGTCCCAAGTACTGATCCATGCTGTAAGTTCATCACTCTTATTTCTAACACTCCTTGCGTTAAAGTAGACATGTTTTAACCGATCCCTTTGTTTCATCACATGAAAAACCTTCTCGATGGATTCACTACCTCCTGTTGCTGCCCCATCCACAACTACCCCCTCTCAGATATGTAGCTCCGGTTCCCACCCACTTGCCAAACTAGTTTAAACCCTCCCAAACCTCACAAACAAATCTCCTACCCAGGACATTTGTGCCCCTCCAGTTCAGGTGCAACCCGTCCTTTTTGTACAGGTCCCACCTTCCCCAGAAGGCATCCCAATGGTCTAAGTATCTGAAACCCTCCTTCCTGCACCAGCCTCACAGCCATGTGTTAAGCTGCACTCACTGACTGGGTGGTGGGTGGGAGGGAGGCCCTATGTGTAGGATCTCTGATTTAGATCTCATCCACTTAAAAACATCCCAGCAGCCCTCCTTTCTCTCCGCCCTCTCTCCTCGCCGCTGTATTCAAAATGGAGACCTGACTCTCGAGGCACGTCTCTTTTTAAGTGGGAAAAACTGACTTACCCGGCAGCCCTCGCTTCTCTCCGCCCTCTCTCCTCGCCGCTCTGTTTAAATCTCTATGATTGTGTAATGGTCATCATAAAACCATTGGATTGTTGTAAAAACCCAACTGGTTCACTTGCCCTCTTTAGGGAAGGAATCTGCAATCCTTATGGGATATGGCTAACATGCAGTCCAGACTCAACACAGTAGAATCCTCTCAAAGCCAATTAGAAATGGATAAAATGCTGGCCTTGCTAACAATACCCACCTGCCGACGAATAGGGGAAAATACACTTCTTAAAAAGTTATAGTGCAGCTATGTAATGTATAAAGATTCTGGTAAAACATGAGTGCAAATTATAGAGTACATTTCATGTAGAAAACATCCTAATGTGTTTAACAAAAGAATAATCGGACAACAATTGACATCAAGCCAAAGGAGATATTAGGAAAAGTGACTAAAACCTTAAAGCTTATAAGTAAGGGCCTTAAGATGCAGAACAGGTTTACTGAGAACGAATTCTGATCTTCCTAACGAAAGGTATAGATTGTCAATGTTAGGGCAAAGGAATTGGGTGATAAAGAGGAAAGAGATGGAGGAATACAGAGAGCTTGAAGTGCGTTGAAGTTTATGGAGGCTATAAATTGGCATGCTATCAAGAAAGCATTGGGATTGTTTAGTCCCGGGACAGCACAAACATGGATGATGGGGCCAGATGCAGACAATCTGAGGCAGGAAGTTTCGCAATATTTTAGAAATGGAAATAAATGTTTGTTTTTTGATGAACAAGACAACCGGTCCTTAATTCAGCTCAAAGCTAAAAAGAAGACGTCACAAACAGGATTATTAATCCTCAAATTGAGGTTAATCAAGGAAGGGCAAATCTGTGAAATTTGATGTTTATTTTCATGTTGCTGAGAGGCAGCATGAGGAATTGGAGGAGCTAACAATAGATCATTTGGGGACTCCAAACATATTTGCTTTAAATTGGGAAAATAAACCACTTATGGCTATAACTGAATACATGAGAGTGAAACCAGGCAAAGCTGGGAAATGGAGATGCAGTGGTCAAGGGTAGTTTGGTCAAGCATGTTCAAAATTGTTGGGTTGAGATCCTAGGTATGATAGTGTACTCCAATCACAGTTGCGGAAAGTGTGATTTGTGACTTTAATTAGAATATTTTCAGTGCTATGAGAGGTACAGAAGTGTGTTTGGAGAGATTCGGTAATGGAGATATGGAAGGAGGGTCAATGATTTTGGGGACAATAGCAAAGAATTTGAAGAAGAGTAGAAGGTTTAAGAAGGGGCTGTTTTCAAGAAAAGATCAGCTTCTTATGGAAAAGGATGATAGCCAATATGAAAAGAATTATAGAAAGATGGGTGAAGTCCTAGAATTTGATCTAGGAAACACAGGTAAACATCTGAGAAGCACATAAATTAAAAATGAATTTGATCTATTCAATAAATCAGCTAACTATTGAATTGCATTATGGCAATTCAACAAAAGCCTCAATACTATAGCATTTTACTCTTTTACCTAAATCTTCAGTGATCTATGCCATGTACTATTTCTGCAAATTTTCAAATGCGACTCAAATTGCTAGCAAAAGGTGCTTAAAGTCCGGCTTACTCTCCAGTGTTTCCTTTTTCTCTACTGGAGAATCGTTTCTCACGTTCAGTTACTGCTTTCTTCCTCAACCTATTCCAAATCAAAACCAATAGATTGGTGCTTTATTGCAGAGGAATAGCCCTTTCCATATTCTGTTTGGTCCAAAATTGAACTGTATGAAACTTGTATAAAATTTTAAAAATGTAAAGCATCTGATGGTGTCAGAAAAAATAACCTACCCCCAAACAGTAAAGTCTGGCTGCAGAGGATACAAGTTGCTTTGCCCTAGAAAGTTATGGCCACATTTACAAATGAAATCAGATTTACATTTTAAATCCATAACTGCAAACTGTACAAGAGGACTTCCCATTTATATGCTTAACTACAGGTTATTTTTCAACAATAGATCAGCAAATTCTGGGATTTTGGATGAAAATAAATTGATCGCACAATTACTTTTTGTTTTGCGTTCCATTTATATTGCTGAATTCTTCAATTCTACGTGCTTAGTTGGGCCAATACAGCAATAGCAAACAACGGCAATTGTTCTTGCATTGTGAACTTGGTTTTGTTCAACAGGGTAATGATGAGACATTCTACACAAACTAGAAATAGTAATGGAGATACTTGCATGTATTTATTGAGGCCAACAAAAACTCATTCCACAATGTTTACTCTGAAGGATTATCTCCAGTAGTAAATATACTGTTGGGTAATGATGAAGTCTTGAAAGGAAAACCAAAACCAGAAGTTCATACCTGTTTCAACTGTCAACAGCAAGAGTTTTGATTTTATGTAAAAAAAATGCTAGATGACACTTTGGCAGAGTATGTCAAATTGAAGCCTTTCACATGACTGGATTCTGGGTAATCCAAGATGGAGGACAGGAAAAGTCTCTGGCTGTAAGAGCTGCTCCTTTTTTTGAGGTATTTTAGGTGTTGGAGGTGATTTCCTCAAATTTCAGGAGCAGCAATTACTGTTTTATATGCTGTTGCATTGTTTTGGAACTTTGGGGAAAAAAAGTCAAAACAACAGCAGTTTTAAAAGGGAAAAGAGCAGACAAAGGAAGCACATGGTAAGGACAATGCAGGAGAGAGAGAGAGAGAACCTGCATAGTTACCGTCTTTGCTGTTTGAATTCGTGTATCGCTGGACATCGGAGTGCATCTGGGAAAATTAACAAACTGTGAAATTCACAACTAATCTTGGAGGAGCTGTTGGGCGAAGTTCACAGCACAGAATCAGATAAGTTAATTGTTGTTTTAAGTCTGTCCAAGAGAGAGGCTGTATTAGTGAGTACAGTGGGTTCTTTCTTGATTATATGTTTTTTGGAGATAAGTCTCTTAAACATTTAAGAGGCATTTGGATGGGTATATGAATAGGAAGGGTTTGGGGTGATATGGGCCAGGTGCTGGCAGGTGGGACTAAATTGGGTTGGGATATCTGGTCGGCATGGACAGGTTGGACCGAAGGGTCTGTTTCCATGCTGTACATCTCTATGACTATGACCTCTATGATTTGAAATAGTTACTGAATCATTTAGTCCTCCTGTAGTTGGAAACTAAAGTGGTCATATTGAATAATTAACATAACTTGTGCAGTTTGGAAATATGCTGGAAATGTGTTGCTGGAAAAGCGCAGCAGGTCAGGCAGCATCCAGGGAACAGGAGAATCGACGTTTCGGGCATAAGCCCTTGAAGGGCTTATGCCCGAAACGTCGATTCTCCTGTTCCCTGGATGCTGCCTGACCTGCTGCGCTTTTCCAGCAACACATTTCCAGCTCTGATCTCCAGCATCTGCAGACCTCACTTTCTCCTCCAGTTTGGAAATGTATCATGTTCCCTGCTCCTGGAGTTTAAGAAAAACCTGTAAAAAAGATAAATTGTTCAACAAAAAAAGCTTAATTTGATGTTGTGTTAATGATGTAGTGCCATTCAGTGCTTTCAATAGTTTATTCACTTTATGTAAGTAAAGTTTAGAAAAGGATTTCCACCTGTTTCCTTCCAGTTCAGCTGTGTTCCAGCAGCCTGTGATCTTCTTGGGCGCAGATGTCACACACCCACCAGCTGGAGATGGCAAGAAACCCTCTATAACAGCAGTAAGTTTGTACTTTAGGATGTCAAATTATGTACTGTAATAATTGTCAGTGAAACATAATTGGACTTTTATGTGCTAGGGAAAGAAAACTTGTATAAGCCCTGGGCTGTGTGCTTCTGTGTGATCTTAGTGTTCACATGTTTATGGCTAATTAAATGGTCTGGTTTATTACGATTGGAGTAATTATAACGTGTTCACCATTATATTCCACTACTATATTTGACTGTTTAAATGGCCTATCCCAATAAGAACCAAAAAGATATAACTACTATGAGTAAATACTGAAAAAGTGAAATTCAAATTCTGCAGAATGAAATAGTGTGAACAACTCAACCACCTGTTACATACGTGTTGTAATAGCCAAACAATTTGCTGCCTATGTATTTTGTGCTCCTTCCTAAGTTGAGTTTCACTTGAGGTTGCTGAGCTAAATTGTTGTTTGGCTGAGGAACTCTGTAGATTAAAATGAGCTTGTCAGTTTCAGTGAGTAACTTAAGAGTTTAAATTATTTTAATATTTTGAATGTATAACAAAGCGATCTGTGACCAGTGGTCTGTATAGGTTTTTAGCACAGTTTCCTGTGTATTCATTATGTAATACTTGACATACCCACATTAATCAGAAACTTATGCTGATATTTTGTTTGCAAACAGTAATCCTGTCGAGAAAATAACAGAGTTATCTTCCTACCAGTTTAACTGGATGTTAAAAATACAGGGTACTTTGTCAAAGAACAAAATCAATTATTTTGATCCATGTGGTAACTTTACTCTCTCAATCCATAAATGGTTGGCATCAGCAGCTGCAAATTCTGACAGTATAGTAACATCATGTTCCAATATAATAACAATTACTATTTTAAAAGTAATTTAATGAGAAGCATTTTAAAATGTTTTCATAACAGGATAAGATACATAGAAAAAATTAGAACAATTATTAAACATGCTTTAAGCCCCCAAGACTACTTGCCTTCCTGGATGAAATTTTTCTCTGAGTTTGTAATCAATATCTTTGGACTAATGATGGAATTCCAGTGAATACAAAGAGTCTGGAGGTTGTCCAAGTTTAGTTATGTTAGGAAGAAGTGTTGATTTATTTATCATGCTTTGGTGCTTCACAGGAACAGTTAAATATAATCATATTGAAACATTATCTTATTGCAGGTGGTCCATCTTATAAAGTGCACTATTTGGTACACATTTTTTCTGCACCATCGGCTCAAAAATGCTTTTGTGTAGTAATTTGCTGGGTGTGTGAGCTGATAAGAGTAACCCAACAAGACATTTGGAATCTGTGATCAACTGTTATCAATGAGATTTAAGGATTAAGAAAGAAACAGGAATGACTGAGAAAGAGAATTTGTCCTAGTTTAGAAATAAAAAGGGGAAGATTTAATTACAAATGTAAAAAAAAAATGAAGGCTATTTAAAAATACTAAGCTTGCCATTAAAATTTCTAAAAATAATTTACACACAACAGTAAGACTGAATTGTTTAAATTGTTACCTTTCTGGATTAGAGAGGTTTATTGGATTGCCAGAACAACTATTAGTGTGATTCTGCTTATTATTCCAGTGTGTAGCATCAAGTAGGTCCACTGAAATTTGCTTGCTAAAATTATTTTTTTCTCATATCAATTTTCTAATGCCTTGTCTCTGGAGGACATTGAAGTCAGTCCCAGTAACTCTGAAAGTACCCTACAATTTATTGGTGTGTGAACTTTAATGACAATCCCTGATTGGCAATTCAACCACCTAAGCATCACTGCCAAGCCCCCTTTGAATCCTTCAACTACAAACACCGACCCCCCATGCGCGTGCACATACGCGCACACACCTTTCTTCCACAGGGATTATTCAATAACTATCCTTTTAGCTCAAATTTCTAATTGCTTTTCTGTTTGACCTTATCTCCAACCAGACTACACAGTTATCTTTCTATTTGTAAATGTTGCACAAAGATATGTTTAAAAATTAAAACCAAATGGTTCCCTGGTCCGCGTTAGTTTTAATTCTCTTATCCTTTCAAATGTGCAGTGTCAGCAACAATTAATTATTTCAAGTGACAAGAAGGAGCTGAATCAATAAGAAAAAGCAATAGTTTGAATCTGTTCTTTCTCTGAAATGTTTGAAGTGAATGAGTTCATGATTGTTAACAATAATGTCTCCACGGTCAAATTTGTCAAAGTGATTAAAGTGGCTGCTACATGCTTCCCTTTCAGAACACCATTTCAACAGGCTATTTAGTAATGAATCTTCATTCACTGCAGCACAAATGAGGATTTTATTTTAAAACATACTTAACCAAATGTTAACATAGTGGCACATGTAGAGCTAATTTTTCTCTTCTAATCTTGATTATTTAATTGCTAATTTAGCCTTTCTTTAGTCTGGGTCACAGTTGGGTAATGTTCATCTGTGTCAATGTTGGCCCCCTTTTGGAATTAGAATTTTGCAAAGTCATAAAAGGTATCAGTATAGTCCTTTTTTTTTGTAGAGCCTCATTATGTATACAGTGATGTCAGGATACAGAAGCTGTATTTGGTTACAGAATGAAGTGAAGCTGCGTTCCTACATTATCAGCACTAAAAATAATGTTTAAAAAAAGCCTACTGGTGGCTACACTAAATGAAATAAATCCAAAAATAAACTTTATTAAAGCCCCTTAATTACATCTGCAACAGGAGAAAAAGACTACCAGGTTTTTGTGTGGCTGCTGCAGCTTTACCAGGAGGACGCATCGGGAATGACTGACTATGACCTATGATTATATTTCCAAACCTTGAAGTCAAATTACTTTTCTAACAAACTTTTTTCACAATATTTTCACCTTCCTTCCTCTTTTAATGGTATTGGCTCTGTATTAGAGTGCAGTTTTGCAATTATTGAAGGGCTGTGATGCGTCATCTGAATGTGATCTTAGAAAGGGAGTACTGACAGGCAACCTGTCATTGGTAGAATCACAATTAACACCAAAGCTGTCTTTCTGCCCAGCCATCAACATTCATCTATGACTGATTTCCAGTAGAAATTGTTATGTAACATTGGAATGAGGCGGCTTAATTCGTATTTTTGTTCTTTCTCTCACAAGCTCAAGGATGAGGGAGGCCATTTGACCTATCTAAGTTAATCCATCCAGAGCTTGCCAACATTCCCTTACAACAGCATTGTTTTATTTCTAGAATGATTCCAGGAATTTCCCTATTTATCTCTACCCAAAGGTCTACGCCAAGAGTTGATTATGCAACATAGAAAAACTTATGCTACCATTTCATAAATTTTTCTAATAATATCTGGCCTCATCCTCTTGACTTAATCTAGACATTTTAGCTGAAAGTAATATGCTAGGTGGACTTTTTCACGTGATTTCCTGTCATAACTCTGCAATAACAATTGGTGCCAAGGGTCAGCATTACAGCTCTCTTCCACTCAGTCAATGCACGGATCTGCACGCTGCATGGTCTTAAACATAGAAAATACGAGCATGATTAGACCATTCAGCCCATCAAACTAACTCTGAAATTTACTGTTATCATGCCCGCTTCTCCATCTCACCATACTTCTACTTTTTCACTAAATCCCTTGGCAACTTTAGCTTCTAAAAATCTATTTGCTTCTTAAACATATTCAATTATTTTGCCTCCACAGCAGAGCCAAGGAGGCCTACTGCATTGAAAAAGGCCCTTCAGCTCATCAAATCTGCACTAGTCAAACAACCATCCAACTAACTCTAACCCCACTTTCTGTTTGTTCCAATGTTTTGTTATCACAGTGTACATCTAAATATTATGTCATGAAGGTTTCTGCCTCTACTACTCTTACAGGCAGTGAGTTTCAGATTCCCAGCACGATAGAATCTTTTATCACTTTTGCTCTTCCACCTATTTTTTCTCCCCCTGCCCCTGAGCCAATCTTGCTGCACTTTCCTAGCATCTAAAATGCAAAATCTGTTAAGAGAGATGACTCCAGGGGATTCCTGCATTAGCTGCTGGCGGTTTTATTCTGGCAGTCACCTATTCCCTTTCAGTTTGTGCACACTCTACCTGAGGTGTGACCACCTCACTGTACATGCTAATCACAGATCTCAGCATTGCAGAAGTTGCACTTGACAACAGCTCCTGTTCCAGATACAAAACACAGATTTCCAGTAGAAGCAGTACACATGGTCACCCTGGACATGAAGTGTCCCTGACTTTCCACAATGCATTGGAGGAGCATTCCACCTGACCGAGCCACCTTGTGCTTAAATTACTCATTTTCCATTTCCTCCTGTGATTTAAAGAATGTTCAATATATACTTTACCACATTCTGTATACGTAAAACAATTTTAATCTAAACTGAGGACCAATTTTTACTTTAAGTACTGCAGTGTCGCCATTAAGCTCTTGGTCCCACTTGATGACCTTATGTTTTCCCTGCAATGTCAGTCTTAAATTATTTTAAGCTAACCCCTCATGTTCAACTCCTGGTCTCCTTGAGGTGGTTTCCCAGTGATGTCACACTACTTATGTGTCCCAAATGTGAAGATTGCTAGTGCTGTTTGAAGCTGCCTCAATCTTGAACTGAACCTGAACTCTCCATTGCTTTCTCATGCTGTTTCAAGCATCCCCAATCTAATGCTGGCTCACTTGACAGTCTCGTTACTCTGAGACTGAATTAGCAACATCAGTCTGATCAGTCTATAAAGTTTGATCATGCCTTCTTCAGCTTTAGTTTTGGCTGCGGAGCTCAACATCCAGTTGGTTTATGTTGATTGCATCACTGCTTTATTATCATATGTACTGGGACCAATGTTCGGTGAAATAAAGCAGACCTACTTAAACTCATTGATTCATCAAGTAAAGTTCAGGATTAGAACCACCTTAAACTGTGACTAACAATTGTGCACTTGCATCTTGACATTTTGTTTCATTTTGAAGTCAGACATTTGATGCAAAATAACAGGAGAGCCAGTAGGAAATCTGATTTTGGAAAGTTTACAAATGACACATTTTCTGAAATCAGGAAACAATAACCTTGAACCTTCTTGTGGAAAGATAATCCAAGCCCCAAATCCAATAAAGGCTTTGCTTATGAATCAGATGCACTGCTTGATGTGCAAGATAGTGCAACAAGTAAATACATGCCATATGTGCAGAGCAAACTTGCAGATTAGCTAGCTCCCTTACAATTCATGCCATAGAGTGGAAATACCTAAGGATTGATTAATTTATGGGATGCCATTCTAAGTTAGAAGTTAGTTTATGAACTCTACACAGTATAGAATGGCAAAAACATGAATGGATTTCAGGTTTTCGTCCATTGTCAAACTCTCCTGATGCTATACACTTTTTGTCTCTTTTGAATTTATACTGCATTAATGATTTGGTAAATTAATTCTCTTTTCGAGAAATCTTGGGGGCTAGTCAATGATTGCAGTCTTGTTTTTGAGTTTAGAGGAATTTATTTTCTTGTAAAATCAGACAGAAGTACAAAACAGTGTAGAACAATTCTCGTCTTTTTCTCTGCACTCATTGAAATTGACAGCTATAGAGATTCAGATTTACTCTGCAAAACAAAAATGAACCCAAAAAGCATAGTTGACAGTGGTGTTCCATTTTTGCTGGAAATTTAAACTTGGGACTCTCTTGTCTCTATCTCTACCTATGAGCATAAGTCAGCCCTTCTGTTTCCATGACATTGCTCTTGTAATTCCTAAATTAGCCAGCAGGCAATAGTCCAGAACAGCCTGATGTCTAGTTTCTTGTGTGTAGAAGCCTCTATTTTACAGTTTTTGTGTACCATTGGTTTGGATGACATTCAGAATTTGTCACCCACAGATCGTTAATCTGTGACTCAGTGGAACAGAATGTTGGATTGCTGTGTTCGGCTTACAGCAAACTTTCCTGGTCAACAGACACGTGATTCCATTTGAGAGAAACTATATTTAGATAACCATTGAATTCAATTTCCAGTCTGCATAGATTTAGAGTTAGCTTGTTCCAAGCTTAATCTATAGACATAATGTGGCCTGTTAGATGCTGAGTTAATGAGATAATCCAATCCCTGTCTATAATGAGTCCTGACTGCAGTATGAATGCTTTCCTTCAGCACATTTCCAAATTCTGAATTTGGAATATTGTGTGCCAGAATGCACAGCATCTACATTTCCTGATGTATGGAAACAATTCATCCTTTTTTGTTTTTAATTGTCAGATTTGTGTCATGGCTCAATCTAAAATAATGAAGAGATGGGAGCTTTGTGTGTTTGGAACATTTGATAATTTGAGCTTTTTCCTGAGAAATATATTGAGAAGGAACCAGAGATGGCTTATCTTTATGAACACATTGTGCTTCAGAATATCTGGTACGTTCAGGTCTTACACATTGTACCATGCTTTCTGACTGTACACATTTTCTTTCACAGCAGTACCTTTGTGAGTCACCAGTTAACTCGCTAACAGAACTTGTTGCCTGGTAACAACAACTGCCAGCTGACTCATAGACTAATACAAAATGATGTCACTCTTTCCATTGGTGGAACTGTGACTTTATTTAAAGAAAACCATTTTACAGATGTTCTCTAACAAACTGTAGATTTTATTTGCTGTCAGCTTGTATTTTCTTATCAAGACTTGAAAATAAATAGACTCTATCCTATTATTATGTAAATATTAATTTCCAAAAGCACAGGATACAAGAGGCAAAAGAATGAAGCCTTCTGCACAAGCCCAAGAGAGAGGACACTTCAAGTCCTATATGAGTTTTCCGTTCTGGACTGAGATGAGTTTTGTTTTCACTGAGTGGTGAACATGTTGAATTCTTGACCAAGTCACTGGATATATTTAAGAAAGGCCTAGATTTCGAGAAGCTAAAGGTTTCAAATGGTATTGGGAGTGAGTGGAAGCATGGTGTTGTGATCAAGGATCAGCCATGGTCATGCTAAAAGCGGAACAGGATTGATGGGCAGAATAGCGTCCCCCCTGCACTCGCACACCTACCCTTCTTTTCATGTTTTACCTAGCCAAATTATTCAAGGAGAAAGTGAAGACTTCAAAAGCTTTTGAAATTTAACCCTAATCAACATAAGAAATAGGAGCAAGGGTAGGTCATTTGGCCCCTCAAGCCTATCCCACCATTCTATAAAAGCATGACTTATCTACCCCAGGCCTTTTTCATAACAGCTCCTCTTTATATACTTGGTGATTTAGCTTGAACAACTCTCTTGGATAGAGAATTCAAGACATCCAGTAATCTATGAAATTCCTTCACACTTATTTTAAAGGAGTGTTCCCTTAGTTTGAAATACCATCCCACCAAAGTGGAAACACCTTCTCAACATCCACCCTGTCAAGCCCTCTCAAGATCTTATATGTTTCAATAAGATAATCCCTCATTCTTCTAAACTCTTATAAATAAAGGCTTAACCTGTTTAGCTGTTCTTAGTCAAAACAGTGGCACTTTTAAAAGGAAGAGGAACAAAGGTGAGGTCAGTGCAGGAGAGCGAAAGAAACCCATACTGCTAACTGACTCAGCAGTGAACCTGCGCAGTTACTGCCTTTGCTGTTGAATTCATGTAATGCTGGACATCGGAGTGCTTCTGGGAAAAGTGACAAACAGTGAAATTCACAACTGATCTTGAAGGAACCTGTTTGGGAGAGGTCACAGCACAGAGACAGATAAGTGATTAGTTTCATGTATGGCCTTGGAGCCTTGCTCTAAGTCTGCAGTAGTGAGTAGAGTGGGTTGTTTCTTGAATTTATGTTTTATTGAGCTATTTCTTTTGATTAAACTTAAAAAATATAAGCCATAAGTATTAAGTTAGTCTGGAGCAGTGTTTTATAGAGGAATAAGATGGTGCTATTTTCTGGGTCTGCAGATTGGAAGAAGCAAAAATGGCTCTTAGTAGAGTGATATGCTGCTCTTGTGGGATGTGGGATTTTAGGGAGAGTCTACGTATTACTGAGGATTATATCTGCACTAAATGTCATTGATTGTGAATGCCATCAGATCGAATGGAACGGTTGGAGCAACAGTTAGAGGCAATGAAGAACTTATAAGAGCAAGGGGCTATGATGGATGGCATTTATAGGAAGGGAGAAAAGATGCAGATAAAGTCCCATAGATGGGTTTAACATCAGGAAAGGTAAGAGAGGTAGGCAGGTTGTGCAGAAATCTTCTGTGGCTATCTCCATTTCAAACAAGTATGCTGTTTTGGAAATTGTAGGGGGTGATGGATTCTCAGGAGAACGTACCACGAACAGCCAAACGTTTGGTTTTGAGACTGGCTCTGATGCAATGAGGGGTACATTGGGTTCCAAGAGATCGATCGTGTTAGGGAACTTTCTAGTCCGAGGTACAGACAGATGTTTCTGTGACCATTAGTGAAAAATCAGAATGGTGTATTGCTTCCCTCATGCCAAGATCAAGAGAGAGTCCAGAATGTTCTCAAGGGGGAGAGGGGCCAGCAGAAGGTCATTGTCCACATTGGAACCAACGACAGGAAGGGAAAAGGTTGGAATTCTGAAGGGAGATTAGAGAGTTAGGCAGGAATTTAAAAGGGAGACTCTCAAGAGTAGTAATATCTGGATTACTCTCAGTGCTACGAGCTAGTGAGGGTAGGATTAGGAAGATAGAGCAGATGAATGCATGGCTAAGGAGCTGGTGTATGGGAGAAGGAGTCACATCTTTGGATCATTGGAAGCTCTTTTGGGGTAGAAGTGACCTGTACAAGAAGGACGTATTGCACCTAAATTGAAAGGGGACTCGCACACTGGCAGGGAAATTTGCTAGAGCTGCTCAGGAGGATTTAAACTAGTAAGGTGGGGGGCATGGGGACCAAGGAGATAGTGAGGAAAGAGATCAATCTGAGACTGGTAAATTTGAGAAAAGAAGCGGGTCAAACAGTCAGGGCAGACAGGAACAAAGCAGAGAACAAGGTAGGACTGATGAATTAAACTGCATTTATTTCATGCAAGGGGCCTAACAGGGAAGGCAGATGAACTCAGGGCATGGTTAGGAACATGAGACTGGGATATCATAGCAATTACAGAAATATGGCTCCGCGATGGACAGGATTAGCAGCTTAATGTTCCAGAAAACAAATGCTACAGGAAGGACAGAAAGGGAAGTAAGAGAGGAGGGGGAGTGGCATTTTTGATATGGGATAGCATTACAGCTGTAGTGAGGGAGGATATTCCCAGAAATACATTCAGGGAAGTTATTTGGGTGGAACTGAGAAATAAGAAAAGGATGATCACCTTATCGGGATTGTTAGATAGATCCCCTAATAGTCAGCAGGAAACTGAGAAACAAATTTGTAAGAAGATTTTGGTTATCTGTAAGAATAATAGGGTGGTTATGGTCAGGGATTTTAACTTTCCAAACATAGACTGGGACTACCATAGTATTAAGGGTTTAAATGGAGAGGAATTTGTTAAGTGTGTACAAGAAAATTTTCTGATTCAGTATGTGGATGTACCTACTAGAGAAGGGGCAAAACTTGACCTACTCTTGGGAAATAAGGCAGAGCAGGTGACAGTGTCAGTGGGGGAGCACTTTGGGGCCAGCGACCATAACTCTATTAGTTTTAAAATAGTGATGGAAAAGGATAAACCAGATCTAAAGTTGAAGTTCTAAATTGGTGAAAAGCTTATTTTTGACGGTATTAGGGAAGAACTTTCAAAAGCTGAATGGGGGCAGATGTTCGCAGGTAAAGGGACAGCTGGTAAATGGGAAGCCTTCAGAAATGAGGTAACGAGAATCCAGAGAAAGTATAAAGGGGAACCTCGATTTATCCGAACGAGCTGGGCGGGCAGTATTTTGTTCGGATAATCGATTAAATGCCTTTCCTCTGGGGTTTGGAGTTTTTAAAGTCTGCTCCCTGTTCAGGGGACAAGGTGCGTGAGGCCCTGCCCCAACTCCGCCCCCTGCCAACTCTGCCCGTCCACCACCACTCCAAATAGAGCGCGTGCGTACACACGCACAATTTTTTACTGCAACTTTTTGACAGGTTCCACCTCTGCCCTGTACATGACAATGTTGGTCAGATTATCTAGGGAAGGGGGGTGGGTTCGGTTACACCCCTCTATAGAACTCCAGGGAAAGTGTGAGGAGAGAGAGGACAGGAGGTTAGTCATTTGGAGACGGTGCCTGTTTAATCACTGTAAACAAAAGATGCGATCTCTGTTGGAAACATGTCTTTGATCTAATGTTTCTATCAGGACCTTGAGATCTCCTTCAGATAATCTGATGTTTGGATAATCGAGGTTCCTCTGTATTCCTGTTAGGGTGAAAGGAAAGGCTGATAAGTGTAGGGAATGCTGGATGACTAAAGAAATTGAGGTAAAAACAATGACTGCAGATGCTGGAAACCAGATTCTGGATTAGTGGTGCTGGAAGAGCACAGCAGTTCAGGCAGCATCCAAGGAGCTTCGAAATCGACGTTTCGGGCAAAAGCCCTTCATCAGGAATAAAGGCAGTGAGCCTGGAGTGTGGAGAGAGGTTTGGTTAAGAAAAAGAAGGCGGCATATGTCATGTACAGGCAAGATAGATTGAGTGAAACCTCAGAAGAGTATAAAGGCAGTAGGAGTATACTTAAGAGGGAAATCAGGAGGGCAAAAAGGGACATGAGATAGCTTTGGCAAATAGAGTTAAAGAGAATCCAAAGGGCTTTTACAAATACATTAAGGACAAAAGGGTAACGAGGGAGAGAATAGGGAGGCCCCTCAAAGATCAGCAAGACGGCCTTTGTGTGGAGCCGCAGGAGATGGGGGAGAAACTAAACGAGTATTTTGCATCAGTATTTACTATGGAAAAGGTCATGGAAGATATAGAATGTAGGGAAATAGATGGTGACACCTTGAAAAATGTCCATATTACAGAGGAAGAAGTGCTGGATGTCTTGAAACGCATAAGTGGATAAATCCCCAGGACCTGATCAGGTGTACCTTTGAACTCTGTGGGAAGCTCAAGAAGTGATTGCTGGACCTCTTGCTGAGATATTTGTATCATTGATAGTCACAGGTGAGGTGCCAAAAGACTGGAGTTGGCTAACATGGTGCCACTATTTAAGAAAGGTAGTAAGCACAAGCCACAGAACTTTAGACCAATGAGCCTGACGTTGGTGGTGGACAAGTTGTTAGAGGGAATCCTGAGGGACAGAGATGTACATGTATTTGGAAAGGCAAGAACTGATTAGGGATAGTCAACATGGCTTTGTGCGTGGGAAATCATGTCTCACAAACTTGATTGTTACCTTCAAAAAACTCAGAGGATTGATGAAGGCAGAGTGGTAGATGTGATCTATATGGACTTCAGTAAGGTGTTTGACAAGTTTCCCCATGGGAGACTGGTTAGCAAGGTTAAATCTCATGGAATATAGGGAGGTGGTGGTGGATGGTTATTTTTCAGACTGGAGGTCTGTGACCAATGAGGTGCCACAAGGATCGGTGCTGGGTCCACTACTTTTCATCATTTACATAAATGATTTGGATGTGAGCATACGAGGTATAGTTAGTAAGTTTGCAGATAACACCAAAATTGGAGGTGTAGTGGACAGCGAAGAAGGTTACCTCTGATTACAACGGGATCTTGATCAGATGAGCCATTTGGGCTGAGAAGTGGCAGATGGAGTTTAATTTTGATAAACGCGAGATGCTACATTTTGGGAAAGCAAACCTTAGCAGGACTTAAATACTTAATGGTAAGGTCCTAGGGAGTGTTGCTGAACAAAGACCTTGGAGTGCAGGTTCATAGCTCCTTGAAAGTGGAGTTGCAGGTGAATAGGATAGAGAAGAAGGCATCTGATATGCTTTCTTTATTGGTAGAGTATTGAGTACAGGGGTTAGGAGGTCATGTTGCGGCTGTACAGGACATTGGTTAGGCCACTTTTGGAATATTGTATGCAATTCCTATCAGATGAATGTTGTGAAACTTGAAAGGGTTCAGAAAAGATTTACAAGGATGTTGCCAGGGTTGGAGGAGTTGAGCTATAGGGAGAGTTTGAATAAGCTAGGGCTGTTTTCCCTGGAACTTCGGAGGCTGAGGGGTGACCTTATAGAGGTTTATAAAGTCATGAGGGGCATGGATAGGGTAAAGGTCTTTTCCCTAGGGTGGGGTAGTTCAGAACTAGAGGGCATAGGTTTAAGCTGAGAGGGGAAAGATTATAAAAGAGACCTAAGGGGCAACCTTTTCACGGCAGAGGGTGGTGCGTGCGTGGAATGGGCTGCCAGAGGAAGTGGTGGAGGTGAGTACAATTGCAACATTTAAAAGGCATCTGGATAGGTATATGAATAGGAAGGGTTTGGAGGGATATGGGACGGGTGCTGGCAGGTGGGACTAGATTGGGTTGGGATATCTAGTCGGCATGGATGGGTTGGACTGAAGGGCCTGTATCCGTGCTGTACATCTGACTCTAATAAGTCAACCCCTTCATCCTAGTGACTCTTTTCTCATACGGAATGTGATGGAATCTGGTACTGAACCAGACTGTTCACAAGCTGGCATCCTGTTTGACCCTGTGCTGAGCTTCCAATGCCATATTTTCTCTATCAAACTGCTCTTTCCACCTCGGTAACATTGCCTATCTTCTTCAGTGCCTCAGCTCATCTGCTTATGGCCTCATGTCCTTCTTATTATAGTAGCACTTTCTAGTCCTGCAGCACTTCTGATTTCTGTGTCATTCTTGTGGACCCCCAATTTTTATTGCTTCACCAATGATGGCCAATCGTTCAGCTGTTCCTGGGTTATAGGTTCTGGATTGATGAAGCCCATTGAGAAGTTTCACAAATTTAAAGGTGCTAAATAAGTATAAGTTTGTTCTATCTTTCGTACTTCATTCTTATTTCAACATAAAAGTAAGGAACATTTTCAGGGAAAGATAGTGTGAACAGCCTTTTGGTACCTTATTTACTTCAAATAAATGATCTTCAATCCACAAGGGATGAAATGTGTAGAAATATTCAAAACCAGACTATTTGACCCTGGGCTGAGCTTTGATTGATTTTAAAATGTGCATATCCTAATACTGAATCTTTTCCTGCACTGGATATCCTTGTGGGTTTTGCTACAGGTGGCACTTGCAACTAACATCAATTCTTTCCATCAGGCTTATTCAATATCTTTTTTCCAATTTAGTTTCTTTATGCCAAAGATCGCCTACGTTGCTTTAACCAACCATCTTCAAATGTGATATCAGAAAATTCGAGGCTTCTATACACATAAACATCAGTCTTGTGCATTGTTACCTTTCTCGTCTTCTGGTGATTTCTTACAGCTGGATGATAGCCAACTCATTTTTGAAGCTGCATTACAGCCACTTAAGTGTTGCAATAGTGATATGTCACTCTTCACATCACAGTGAGGACCTCCCAGCAGGGAGAGTAAACAACCTTGGAATTCTGGCCACAGTGTTAGAGTTGAACTAAACTTGAAAACAAGTTACTCTCACGATGAATATGTAAGAAATAGTATCCACTACATTGTGTTTAACTCAAAGTACCATGACTTAAAAAAATTACCTTTTTTCATTCCAGCACCATTTGTGATATTATCATACTTGATTAGGTTGTCAAACTAAAGTATACTCTAATTACCAATTTTGGAAAGAGCCCTGAAAAACCACAAAAACAATGGTAATATCATGATCTCAGTTCTTTATAGATTGAAAAGAAAGCACAAAGAAACTTTCCTTTGTCTGAATACTGGAAAGACAGTCATTAGTTTCAGCTGGTAATGTGAAGTCCTGCCCTCTAATAGTACTCCCCTCTTGAGTAACTAATTCAGACTCTATTAAGTCACCTGTAAATCATAGTAAGAATGGTAGCCCTGCAGGGAAGCCCCCAGAAATTGTCGATGTTAGCCAGACCTGAGGCTATCAGAGCAGGACAGGACCCAGCATCCTACAGGAGGTGGTCAGGCAGGCAGGTACAAAAGGGTTACTATATTTTGGAGGTGACCCCAATGTACATAAGACACAGCCTTGAATGATGCGCCTTCTGCTTTCTTGCCCTTTTTAAAGGAAACTGTCAACTCGCTGACCCCTGGCCAGCTTTCTTGCCCGCTGACCCCTGGCCAGCATTTTATGGCAGTGGAGGTGAATTGAGGATCTTTGGTGGGCAATAATTGGCCGCTTTAGGGTCTCTGATGGCCTGAAGTCTCTAAATCCAATCCATTATTGTCAACAAAAGACTGCTAAAATTTTGCTTCACTTCCACCACCACCACTAAACACTGATGCTTATGTCACCTTGAGTTGATTTATTTTTCCCAACATCCCCCTTTCCATCTGTCCCAAACTTGGCAATCTATTAAATTTAACCTATTAATAATATGCTGCATGCACGGAGTCTCATTTATCTGTAATTTCTGTTCTTCCTAATCTACACATGGCTCCCTAGTGTGTTGCCTCATCAGATTTATGCATGTCTTGTCTCCAATCTGTTTGTACTCCTCTAGCTTTGTCTTCTGCACTCCTGAATTCTTTAAGTTTTGTCTTCTGTGTATCTTTCCTACCTGTCACTCCTCCAACACATGCTCTCAACCATCAAAAGCTATATTTTGTTAAAACATATTTTAAAACACATCATGCCTAACTCCATCATGGTTTAATATATTCCCTTACTTAACTTATAAAATACCTTGAGATATTTTTCCATATTAGCTGCAGTTGCTCTGAAATACCACTGCCATTCATGTGTTATCTTTCTGAGCCAGGACTAAATCTGATGTTGCCTGGCACTGACCCTCCCCTGCCTTTAATTTATAAGGGCAACTCAGTTGCATGTCCTTTGACTGTTCATCTTCCTAAATCCTATGTAATAGTTGGGTATTGTACTGGGAAAGATTGAAATAAGCAGTGACACCTTAAAAAGCCAATGGTTAAAGATTATAGCCAAAGCAGTTAAGTCATAAACCTTTGGCCAGGCTTAACTCATTTTATGGATATTTGGCTCTGGGATGATTTCATACCATTATTAATGAATGTTTCTAAGTGGATGTATGTAAGAGGCATCCAAATAAGGAAACAGGGAATTGTTAGGCAAAGAAAAAGTGTCTAAACTTTTATTTGATATTTCCTTAAGAGGCATGTGTGTTTTATTCAAGGGGAGATTCAGGTGAATATGTTAGACAACTGGTCAACTATTGGAAAGCGTGAACAAGAAGATAAGTCACAACCAAATGCACAAAAAAGCACTCTCAAATCTTCCAGCTGGAATTACAATGTTGAGAATAAAAAAGAACACAAGTAATTTTGCAACTTTTTAAGATCAGAGTCACTAAAGGCATTTGGAATCAAAATGAGCTTGGAACCTTCTTCCTATGTACGACGTAGTACAGGGTTTTGGGGAACTGTATTACATAGATGAACAGCCAAAGGACGTGCAACTGAGTTGCCCTTGTAAATTAGTCAGTGTTATACATTGAGGAACTGTATGGCAATTTGTTATCCAGTAAAATCTGGATTCAGACTCCTTAGGCACATTCAGAATTTTAATGTTACAGTTGTTTATGCGAGATTGCTAGTTTGCCTGAAAGTTCTGTTTTTCTCATTCTAGGTGGTTGGCAGCATGGATGCTCATCCAAGTCGTTACTGTGCCACAGTTCGTGTGCAGCGACCCCGTCAGGAAATAATTGAAGACCTTTCCTACATGGTTCGAGAACTTCTGATCCAATTTTACAAATCTACTCGCTTCAAGCCAACAAGGATTATCTTCTATAGAGATGGCGTTCCTGAAGGACAGTTACCACAGGTAAATTGCACTCGTTTACTGAAATGAACACCCAAAATGGCTATAAGTAGTGCTCGTCCATTAATGTTCAGATGTACTGGGTTACTTTGTTGGAATTTAATATGAGCAAAAGTGAAATGGAGAAACAAACAAAAGTGAAAATTGGTTTAGTTTGTCTATCAGTTGTTCTCCTTTAGTATCCTGCTTTGCACATTGTCCTTTGAGTAGGGGTGCAGGCTTGGGATAGATGTGATCTGAAAATTGCTAGTGAACTGTAGATCAAATGTGGTCACTTGGACATTGCAGCCTGTACTTAATTCAACTGCGTAATGAAAAGTATAGCTGCTCCCTGTACTTTTATTATTCATTTTGCAAAGATGTTTCTACTTCACAGTTTTGTTCCCATTATCACAAAACCGCACAATTTTAACTTATAAACAATGTGAAACCTTTTTCAGATACTACACTACGAGCTCCTGGCTATTCGTGATGCCTGTATCAAACTGGAAAAAGATTATCAACCTGGAATTACCTATATTGTTGTCCAAAAACGGCATCACACACGGCTCTTCTGTGCTGATAAGAGTGAGAGGGTAGGAGATGATTTCAATAGAGCTATTGATGAATCTATAGTTGGTGTTTCACTTTTTCCCCCTCTTCCATTTCATGACTTCTATCCCCATCACCGTGTTGCTCCCACCACCGCTGAAGGTATTGTTTCTTGTTCAATACATCAAATCGATGTAGCTGGCTTTCAGTGTTGAAGTTTCACATATAAGCTCAGACAGTGAGTGCTTGCACATTACTTGACTGTGAAGGCGAAGGGCAAGAATGATCCTATCCATGTAAATAAATTTTTGGATAGAGTTCAGAATTATTAGTTCACTGAAGTTTTCCCCTTCTATGTGCTGCGTGACAATGATGTTTTTTGCTCCTGCTGCCACTCTGGATAAGGTCAACTAAATTCAGCCTTGTTTGGATGCCTATACCGTATAGTGCTGCATTTACTAAAGGGAAACGTGCTTTTAAAAAAAAAACCTTAATCCATGACCAACCAAATTAAAGGAAGATGTGTCCGATTTAATGGGGAATACCTGTACTGGTAACTTCTGGGAAACTTATGGACTTTATTTGATGAGAAATTTGTGTTGTGGTCACCACTAAATCAGGGTAAACTTTAGGATAAAATTAAGTCTGCAAAGTATATGACAATTTGGTGGCTATTTCTGACTGTATTAATCATTCTATATGTGCTTGAAAAGAGAAAATCTTACTGATTTGATTTCATCTACCAACTTGAAATATAAATCCCGCTGTTAAAATTGTGCTGGAATTGAGGTGAGAAATAAAGAAATTGGACCCATATAAATGTAATATCTTCAATATTAATAACCAAATATTAATATCTACAATCCACCTATTGGGTTTGTGTGTTTGTTAGTCTCCAGATGTCACTGGTATGTATATGATGTGCAGTCATTGCCTGAGCTTACAGGTGAAGCAAAGCTACTTTAATAAGGCACCAAAAGGCCCCTACACCAGTTTAATACATTGAGCAAACATAAACATGAGAACTAATATCACCTAAACATATAATCTTGTTTCAGTGTATGCAAAACGTTATGATGCGCTTAGAACTACTAAGCAATGGGCCAATATGAAATCTTTACACATGACAAAATGTTCATTTGTTATTTTCTTCAAAGTAGTGTATTTTCTTTTTCTTTTGCCAGATTGGAAAAAGTGGGAACATACCAGCAGGGACAACAGTTGATACCAATATCACCCACCCATTTGAATTTGATTTCTACCTTTGCAGTCATGCTGGGATTCAGGTCTGTTTGGTAACTTGTGACAATTACAGTAGCAGAGAGTCAAGGGTGGTTGCTATACATTAGCTCCTGCATTACCGTTGAATAATACTGGAGCTGCTCAGCTGATAGCTTATTCTTCCCATTAAGGCACCTCCCCTCTGGGGAGCTGGTACTAATTTATTTTAAGGTCAGTTACAGGTTAATTGTTGATGATGGGGAGCTTTATAGATTGGCAGATTCAATTGAATTGACAAACTTCAGTTACAAAGAGAAATTAATAAATAGCATGAAATAGATGCCTTTGCTTTTTAGATGGATGAAAGAAAAGAAGAAAGCAAACAAGGAGGGAAATTTCTAGGACACTGGTAGTATTGCCTAAATTGCTTGCTAAATTTAAATGCACACTTATAGATTCACCCCTGGATAATCAGGCCTCAGATTCTTCTGCCAAGCGTCGGTTCCACACCCAGTTATCTTGATGTATGTTTGTTGACTGGTTCCAACTCCATCTTTGGATAGAGGTTGTACAACAAAACCCATATCAAAAAAGCAAGAGTTTAAGGAGCAGGAAGATCATGAAAGTTCGCCTACAGTTTGGAAGGACTAACAAATGAAAGCGGAAGGGTAATAGTGTTGGTAAAACGAGAAAAACTATAACAAGGAGTGAGTTGATTTAAACTGCAGGAGTGTTTTAAGCTGCAATGCAATATCATGCGCTCTCATACCTTTTTTTAGTCCACCCACAATAATCAGTATATTTAAAGATCTCTGTCTCCCTTTATGCCATTTAAGGACTTATTCTTTGAAGGATCGTTGGATTGAATGCAATGTGAAGACTGTTGATGCTGTTTGACAGTTAGACATACCCCAGTTTGAAAAACAAATTTTGGTTCAATACATTGTAATAAAGAAAATGGTACAGAAAGAGAATTGTCAATTGCACAATAGGTTTAGTTTCAATGTATTGCAAAGGGAACAGAGATGTGAAATGTTATCAAAAAAGAAATTGCATTTTGAAGAAGTTTTCTTTCTCCCTGCCTGAATTTTGATAAACAGTCAATGATTTTGGAGATCGCAGTCTAAATTTAATATCTTAGTTCAGTAATCGAACAAATCTATTAACAGATATGATACATGTAGTTTTGGGAATGTAATTTTTTTTCAGTGACAGGTTTTCAGATGCAGTACTTAGCTTCATAAATATTAAGATACTATTCCTATTATTAGTAATATTGTAGTTTTCTCTCCAGTTATATGGTTAGCACTATCTAGATTCAGTATTGTCCTGGATCTTTCCTAGCTTATTAACCCTGCTGAATTGGCGAGATAGATCTAGACAACTTATTTGAATCATTATCCATGCTGACGTGTTTTCTGTCTGTCAGGAAGCATCATCAACTCGTCTAGTATCCTGCGCTGATGTTACAATTAAGGTTTGGCAGATTGTATTTATATTATAGGATCAAAGAGAAGAGTGAGGATGTTAAAAACCTTTCCAAACTTTGGGAAATAGTTTGTATTTTCTTAGGATGTAGGTAATAAAAAGATTTTAGTCAGTTTAAGTATGAGACAAGGTGGCTGAGTAGTGGAATTAAGCTTATTGAACTTTACAAATATTTGTTCAATTCAGTAATGGAGAAGAGGTAAAGTTGAGTTTTCATTCTCAGTACTATTCTCTAAATTTCATCCCTTATGACTACAGGGCACCAGCAGACCTTCACATTATTATGTATTATGGGATGATAATCGATTCACTGCAGATGAGCTTCAGATCTTGACCTATCAGCTGTGTCACACCTACGTGCGGTGCACACGTTCTGTCTCTATTCCAGCACCAGCCTATTATGCCAGATTGGTGGCATTCAGGGCAAGATATCACTTGGTGGACAAGGAACATGATAGGTAAGAAAATTGTCTGAATATTTACGTAAAGTTAATTTGCTGGCTTATAAATAACTTTGGGCTTCTGCATTGGATAGTGTAAGGAAGTGGTGAAGAAAGACTGTTTTTATAAACTAGCTATTATTATCTTTTATTGTGGAGGTGCAGAGCCTGCATATTACTTAGATAAGCAACTTGGTCTGTGGTGTTCAGCATACATTCTTTTTAAAAATTTATTTATAGGATTTGGATGTCACTGACTAGGCCAGCATTTATCATCTATCTCAGATTGCTCTTGAGAGGTTGTTGCTGAGTTGCCTCCTTGAACTGCTCCATTCTGTGGGAGCTATATACAGCCAGAGCTATTATGATAGGGACTTTCAGGATTTTAACCTAGCAATGATGATGGAATGGTAATTCTAGTTCCATATCCAGATGGTGTGTGGCATAGAGGGGAACTTTAAGGTGGTGCTACTTCCATCCATCTGCTACTCTTATCCTTCACTGTGATGTTGAATGGTGTTATCAAAGAAGCTTTAAGTTGCTGACTTGCATCTCCTGGGTAATAGACTGCTGCCACTGTGCATCAGTGATGGAGGAAATGAATGCTGAAGATGGTGTGCCAATCAAGTTGGCTGATTTTTCCTAGATATATTGAACTTTGTGTTGTTGGAGCTCCAGCAAGTGGAGTTTGTTTGATCACAACTCTGATTTGTGCTGTGTAGGTGGTGGTAGGCTTTGATGAGGTGAGTTGTGAGCTGCAGAACTTATAGCCTCAGTTTAGTCTCTGGCTAACTGTAACCTTCAGGACGCTGATAGTGGGGGAATCGGCAATGGTAATGCTATGAATGTCAAGGGAAGGTGGTTAGATTCTCCCTAGTTGGAGAAGGTTATGGCCTAGCATGTGTAGTACAAATATTAGTTGCGGGTTTTCAGGCAAGCACATGAACTAAAGCATCGATTACTGTACCTCAGAGCACGTTTGACATTTTCTATTAATAATAGACAAGAAAATGAATTTATCATAATAGTTAATGCAAATTATTTTAAACTTGAACACGAGAGAATTTGTGCATATTGTGGTTGTAATTGGGTGTGACAATTTCCACAGAAATTGTTTGTTAGTCTGTCTTGGGAATTTGTACTCTCCTTCATTCAGTAAACGATGACTCAGCCTTCCTCACACAAACACAGCTGCATTCTTCTAACATCTGCAGAGGATCCTCAATTATGCAGATGCGATGGGGGGACACTATTTCGTTCGGATAATTGATTATTTGGTTAATTGAATCAGTGCCTCTCCTCTGGGGCTCAGAATTTTCTGGTTTCCTTTTTCCTCTCTCTGTCTCAGGGCTTGTTTCTGAGCAGACACACCTTTTGTGTGTAAGGGACCTGCAGCATTGCTGAAGCCTCCCACCTCCTGCCTCAATCAGTTCAAAGGGATTCACACAGCAAGCATTTGGTAAGTCCGCTCCCCGTTCAGGAGACTAGGCAGCAGCACTCTGCGTGTGAGACTCTGTCCCCTCACCACCACCCCCAACCCTGTCTACCCCTGCCCCCCCCTCCCCTCCCAACACTGCACCCCCATCCAACACCATGCCCTGCTCTCCCCCTCAACCGACAGCACTCCATCCAGCCCACACTACCCCCGGGGCAGCCGGACTGGACAATAACAATAAGACTGCTGCTGCTTTTTGAGTGGGGGGGTGGGGGGTGAGCCAGTCTCAAAATAGTGCGTATGCATGCCACACACACACACACCACTTTTCACCACAACTTTTTGACAATGTTGGAGAGATTATCTGAGAAATGGGGCAGTTTAGGATACACCCTTGTGTAGAACTCCAGGAGAAAAGTGTGGGGAGAGAGAGAGCACACTGATGGTCAAGTCATTTGGAGATGGTGCCTGGGCTGCCATCGATGTCCAGGTCTGTTCTTGGCAGCATTTCTGAAGGCGGGTTCGTTTTTAATCATTGTAAACAAATGACGCAAACAGTGTTGAAACACCTCTTTGATGTAATGTTTCAATTGGGACCTTGAGATCTTCTTCGGATAACCCAAAATTCGGATAATTGATATTCGGATAATAGAGGTTCCTCTGCTTATAGTCATCTATAGTTTACATTAAAAATGTCAATTGAATTTACCAATCAGTTGAACTTTCATGTGAACATGCTTTCATTGTTGATTGATATCGATCTTCTGATACATCACCAGTTTGATTGTTTTCTCTTTTAAATGACTAAACAGATTTATTATGAAGCCCTGAGGCACTCGCATTTGTGAAAATCAACATACAAAGTGCATTGAGTACATTTAACAAGGGGAAAAAAGTCTGTCACCTCTTCAGATAAGCCAAATTACTGTGACACAATCAAAGAGACATTATTCATGACTTTTGTTAAAACTGATTCAGTGTCTGGGACTAACAGTAAATTTAATTGGATTAAGTCACACCTATTGCATGAAAAGTGATAACATATTTAAGAACTTCACAAGAATAGGAAATTGATGTTAAATTATAATTTGAGGGCAGATGGATGAAAAATGCTGAAGACAATTTTAAGAAGTTTGCTACAGGGCTGAAGGTGATGGAAGTTTTTACAATGTAAAGCTAGTAATAGGGCACACCCCCCCTACAACCCACCCTCCCATCCTGGCACCTTCCCCTGCCACCGCAGGAACTGTAAAACCTGCACCCACACTTCCTCCATCACCTCTATCCAAGCCCCTAAAGGAGCCTTCCACATCCATCAAAGTTTTACCTGCACATCCACTAATATCATTTATTGTATCCGTTGCTCCCGATGCAGTCTCCTCTACATTGGGGAGACTGGGCGCCGCCTAGCAGAGCACTTTAGGGAACATCTCCGGGACACCCACACCAATCAACCACACCGCCCCGTGGCCCAACATTTCAACTCCCCCTCCCACTCTGCCGAGGACATGGAGGTGCTGGGCCTCCTTCACCGCCGTTCCCTCACCACCAGACGACTGGAGGAAGAACGCCTCATCTTCCGCCTCGGAACACTTCAACCCCAGGGCATCAATGTGGACTTCAACAGCTTCCTCATTTCCCCTTCCCCCACCTCACCCTAGTTCCAAACTTCCAGCTCAGCACTGTCTCTTCCAGCACCACTAATCCAGAATCTGGTTTCCAGCATCTGCAGTCATTGTTTTTACTTCAAAGAAGGGAAATTGGCTACCAACACTAGTATAAATGGCGCTTACTGTGGATTGTCATGTTGTAATGGAGAGGGTTCTATGTAGAATACAATAAGGGAAGTGATATTAATTATTGTAAGAGTTTATTATTCCAGAGTATTCCTGTCGCTATGGATTGTAAAGCAACTTCCAGAATGGTACTAATATGTGTATTACATGTGGAAAATATAAAGGTTGGCTTGGAGATAGATAGAATTCTTCCTTAAATTTTTAAAGTGACCAAAAAAAATATGAAAATCATATCTGTAGTGATAGTATCTTGAGACTAATAGAGGAACATTCAACTAAACTATTTTTAAAGGCTTCTTTTAAACTCTTTTGCATGGGAAGTGGGCATTTATTTTGCTAATCCACTATTTACTGCCCATCTATAATTGTCCTTGAGAAGTTGGGAAGCTGGTGGTGAACTATTATTTGGAACTGCTGCAATCTGTGGTGTGGATACACTGCTCTTGTAGCCACAGTATTTATATGGCTGGTGGTCCAGTTAGGTTTCTGTTAGTGGTAGCCACCACCCAGGATATGGGCTGTTTCAGCAATGACTGTGCCTTTAAATGTCATGGGTAGGTGGCTAAATTCTCCCATTCTGGGATATGGTTACTGCTTGCCACCTGTAATGCTCTAAATGTTGCTTGCCACTTAAATCTAGTTTAGGCCTATATTTCTGCCCTTGAGAGCAATCAGTGACTTTGATGTATGATAATTATGTCTGGTCACAATTGGCTCAGCTCATTGAGCATCTGTTCCTCGAGTTTACATCCTTCAGACTGATTAAAAAGAGGGGATCTGTTTCCAGGATCATTCCCGCCTCAGGCGACTGACTGTGTGGAGTTTGCACGTTCTCCCCGTGTCTGCGTGGGTTTCCTCCGGGTGCTCCGGTTTCCTCCCACAGTCCAAAGATATGCAGGTCAGGTGAATTGGCTATGCTAAATTGCCCATAGTGTTAGGTAAGGGGTAAATGTAGGGGTATGGGTGGGTTGCGCTTCGGCGGGGCGGTGTGGACTTGTTGGGCCGAAGGGCCTGTTTCCACACTGTAAGTAATCTAAAAAAAACAATGATTGTTCTCTGGGAATGAGGGCATCAAAAATGATGAAGGAATAAGCTGAGCAATCAACAGCTATAGAATTATTGTGACAAATTGAGCCCAAAAGCAATTGGAATTTCAAGAATGCACTGCAGAATATGGTGGGGAAGATTTTTCCAGGGGTATTTGAGATAGTTTAAAAAAAATTTAATTTCAATTTTATTCTTTCAAATCACCATCTTCCAGATATAGCACAAGTGCTTTTAAAAAAAATTAAAGTACCCTGGCCCCAAATAGCATTCATTTCAACCTGCTCTAACTGTTATTATTCCTAATTGGCAACCTGTTGTTAGTAAAAAAAAAAATTGTAATTGCCCACTATGTTTGTTTTTTTTTTACAGTGGAGAAGGCAGCCATATCTCTGGACAGAGTAATGGACGGGATCCCCAGGCACTTGCTAAAGCCGTCCAGGTTCACCAAGACACCTTACGCACAATGTACTTTGCTTAGCTGTGTGGTAGTTTAGTCACCTCAACCTGCCAGCCTTCTGGACCAGAAGCAGCCATACATAAACATTTGAGTATCTTCCACTGACTATGCCTTGGAGGTTGGAAAAGGTCAACATATATTTTACAATGAGTAGCTAATGAACTACAAATGGACAGGGAAAGATTGACCAGAAAAATTATCGAATAGGTCAAAACTATTCCTCATGAAGAAAACAGATTTCATGTTCAAGTTTTATTTTTTACTTGTTTATGCAATATATTGAAAACTTTTTAATGGAAATGTTCACCACTGCCAAACTCCTGTTTGTTTTTTTAATAACACATATGGATAAAAGAAAATGGTTGATGAGCAACCACTTCAAAGGACATCATTCAAGAGATGAGAAATCCCAACTGTCCAAAAGCTGAACTTTTCAATTTAGTGCCTGGACTTAATTATTTGAATTTGCCGATCTGTAAACTTGCCAGAGTTCTTTTCATGCATATGCTGAAGTTGGCACCAAAACATATCAATAGTTCTCAACCTAATTATGTTCTTTGATGTCTCATTCTTTGCTGTTCCTCGGAGTTTCATTTTGACAAGTGCAGAAAGTTTGTGTAGTTACACAATCTAAAATGTTATCACGGTCACGTTCCAAAGTCTGGATTTTGAAAGTTATGAATTTATGGAGGGGAAAAAATGAAGTTCTGGTTGAGGTAGTAAAAGAGAATCTCTTGTAAATTATTTTTTAATGTTATGATAAGAACCTTAAAGCATTGTGATGGCTGCACATCTTTGTACTGATATTGTAAGCCACTCTTGCTCAACCTAGAAAAGGGATGAAAATGGCAGCAAGGAAATAAGTAGAATATAGATAATCAGATTTAGCAGACAGTTAAATGAATAAAAAAGAACTGGGGTATTTTGAAACTTGCTGTTCTTTGAATATTCTTCAGCTGTCTAGCAAAAGAATTGCACACCAGTGAACACTGGCTGTAATTCCCACTAATTATTTTGGGCATGGATGTAGATTAACAAAAAGCTTAATTTTATATTTTTTGAAGGAGGCATTAAAGATTGGAGGAACATCAGAAAAATGCTCAAACTGAATTGGTACTTTGTTTTAAAAGCTTTGCTTAACCTTCATTTGGATTTGAAGCTTCTTAGTTTCCTTTTCCATACCCACTTTTTTTATACTCTAGATCAGTGCCAGGAAATTGAGAATTTTCCAGATAATTCTGGAACCATCCCATGTCAGCATAAAACATTGGGCAAATATCATAAATAATGATGCACTACTAAAGCTTCCTGCACGGTTTCCCGGTTCTACAGATTGTATTTCTTAAACTGATCATACTGTGAAACTGTCAAATAGGTTGGTGATCAGATATGTCCACTGAGCACTAAATTGGAACTGGCCAAAACTTGGGTTCATATTAATGCACACAAGTTCCAGAGAATGCATGTTCTAGCTTGCTGCACAGCTCAATTCTATAAATAGATTTTAAAATAAGGTTGCAAAGACTAATAGCCTGGTCCTTGCAAGATAATAAAGATTTACTCAGCATATTGGGGAGTAATTTTATATTCACAAATTTTGCACTGGAATTAAACAAATCTAGAACAAGTCAGCTGACATTCCTGTCAATAACACTAAATTTCATGAATACAATGCACTACAAACAGACAGTAAATACAAGTAACAAAATATAATACAAATGGAACCAGTGGGAAGAAACCACTAGAAATGCATTAAGATGCATTTGACAGTATGATTTTTACTTGAATTTCCAAGTTTTTTGGAGCTTTCATTGTCCCTTCAATCTACACTCGTCCTTTTAAGATACCTTGTTGGAATATGGTGAAATGGCTCTAGCTGCTGTTTAATCTCATGCAAGGCATCTTTGATTGATTATCAGTTTAGAGAGAAAGTGTATAGCTAAAAACTTTGAATATCCAAGCATGAAGGCCTGCAGAATCCCACACTTGCCCTCTGTCATCTCACTTTGTAGCAGAGATCACTCCACAGCAGTTGAGAGAGAGACCCTGGCTAATTTGAAATCCCATAACTCTGCACAATCTAAGAATTAAACAGAAGATCATGCAGCCTTTCAGGGATAGTTACAGCCTACTTTTATCAGCTGTCATGGAAGAATTTTGTCCATTTTAAAACTCCATTTGAAACAAGTGCACCAAAGCTAATTGTAGTGTTTTAGGAATAGTTTAAAATTGGCATCCACGAGAAGATGATCACCAGTTACACCACCTCAACTTGCTGCTGGTTCTAGTCTTTTATACCTGAACATCAGCGTTTATGTTAGTGATACTGATGTTTCCACTCTGCATGCTACTCAGTGTGGTTTGTTTTCTCTGCTTATTATTTGTCAGCTCACATCTAGAAAAGTTTTCTAATGAATGAACTCTAGCTAAAGTTTATTTTGGATCTGTAGGAACAGGTTGGCAGCTGATATAGTGAAAAACACAGAGGACCAAATAAGACTGACCAGTGACAAGAGTTGGGTTTTATCTTCAAGTAGAAAGTGAAAGCTGAAAATTGTTAATCACCTATGTCTAATGTGCTTAAAAATAATTCTGTAAACTTTATTTTTTAAAACTACCTTTGTGAAGATTATACAAAAATGTATGCGCAAGTGGCTCAGGAGTCACAGGATGTTCTTTGTGCCTATCTGATACTTGGCTGCATAGGAAGATAAAAATCGAAGAGAATCAAGCAGAGCTGTTTTTCCCCCCAGTTATCTATTGGAGATGGGCACTTTTAGAAGTCTGAAATTGCTTGTTTATCCTCTTGATCCAAAGCAGAATGCATAAAAAGGAAAGCAAATTAACTTTTAAAATGCACACTATTAATTCTCTATTTTGTCAAATTCTGAAAGTATAATAAAAGAAATAATGAACAGTGTACAGGGGTCAATGGCTAGGCCCTCCCTTAATCCTGGTTGATTATCTCTTTGGCAAGTTTAGACTAAGAAATACTTCCCTATTTTGTAGGAAAAGGTTCCAAGCTTCTTGAATGACACACAATGAATAGCTAAATCCCAGATTCAGTCTTTGGTCGTTGTTGAATTACCTGATTGATTGGAATTTATACTTTAGGTCACTAACCACCAATATTTGCTGGAAATGAGGTGTAAGCCCTTCACAGTTAAAATAATCTAAAGGGTGAAGAGCAAAAGTTAAACAATATTCAAGTGAATACTTGGAAACATCCACAATTTGACACTAAAACGGATTCTCACCATTTGGTGAGCTGATAATTCAGTAATTCTGGGGCTCAGACTTATTTTTTTCCCCAGGACAATATCAGCCATTACTGTGGTTTTTAAAAAAAAGTTAGAGTCAGTTAAGGCAATTGTCTTGGTGCTGAGAGTTATGCTCAAGTATTTACAGAGGCAGAGTGGTTTATTTTCTTACACTGAACCAATATACTGAAGTTAACTCTATTTATAATTTTCTATGTTCCTTTTCCTCAATGCACAAGTGTTTTTAAAGAAATAAAAAAAAGTGATTTGAAGAAACTTCTCAAAGTAATTTTATTCAGAACATCCCAGAATAAACATCCATTTTCACTGAAGAGAACAGCAATAAAAAGTTAAATTAAGATGCATCAACTCAAAAATGGAAAAAAAAAGTGTATCTTAACCATCTATCAAACAATGTTTTTCAGTAGTTTGGCTACTTGTGCACACTTGCACTTAGGCTGGAATATACTGCCATATTGTGCCAAAAGTGGTTTGTGTCTCAACACGATAATTCAAGGTGACACTAGTTAACATTTCTGATCAATCATATTACTAAGAAATGGAAACCAAAATCATGCAGCAGATTCAAGCCTTATGCAGAATACAATATATAGCAAAGATAGGACAGCCTGATCAGTTATGCTGTTAAGTTTCTACAATGAAAATGCTTAAGACTTGTATTGCATCCGATGGTTTAGATTTTACAATTGTAATATTGATGTAACTTCTTAATTTGAATGGGTGATTGGAAAAAAATGCTCAAAATTGTCAATCAAGTGGCGATATCTTTCTTTCCCTCTTGCAGGAATTCTGGTAGCTTACTGCAGTCCGAAGGCCAAGTTCTGAGGAAGGGTCAGTTGACCTTAAACATTAACCGAATTCTCTCCACAGATGCTGCGACACCTGTGGAGCTTTTCCAACAATTTGTTTTTGTTTAAGACTTTTAAGGCTCTTTTACAAGTTCTTAAAAGCATAAAGCAATAATGATGCTATCGAAGTGAAGCGGAGAAACCTCGACTGCATTATTTTGAGCTATTTCTTCATCTGTTAAACCATACCAACGAGTAGGACTGGGCCATTCAATCCTTCGAACATGCTTCACCATTCAATAAGATCATGGCTGAACTGATTCTAACTTAGGTGTGCATTCCTGCCTGTCCAGAATAACCTTTCACCTTAAGAATGTTTTAAGGCAGAGGGCACAGCTCATTAAAGGACTGTTTCCACCACCCTTGAGGAAGACAGTCTCAAAGACTCAACTTTCTGAGAAATAAATCTAGGTTTAAATAGTCAATTCCTTATTTGTAGACAGTGACCCCTAGTTCCAGGTTCTCCCATAAGAAAAGTCCTCTCTATATCTACCTGTCCAGACCCCTTGCGATCTTGTTCCAATCATTTAATTATACTCTAAAATCCAGCAGATACAAACCTTGCCCGTCAAACCTTTCCTCATAAGCTAACCGACTCATTAGAAGCGTTAAACTGAATGATCTTTATCACAAGGAGAATTGAATAAAGAAGGAAGAGCAATGTAAATGCCTTATGTAAAAGTAGTTATATTGTCATAAGTTAACACATTTACATCTGTCTTCAAATTGAATATTGTACATAGTACTCCCGATGTAGTTTCACCAATGCCCTGTATAATTGAAGCATAACCTTCCTGCTCTTTATTCAATTCTCCCTGTGATAAAGTTCATTCTATACACTTTCCTAATTGCTGTTTTGAAGAATTCTGCTCTTTGCAAGTATTCAAATATATATATGCATATTACATTATGAAACTTACATTCTAAGATCAATAAAAGGATTCCACCTAAGAACTAGAAGGAGAATGCAGAAGAGATTTACTTGTAAATTTACATGAATGATTAAGGATGGGGGTAGACGGGAAAGATTAGGATTTCCTTTGAGAAAAGCCTAGGAGAGATCTGGTAAAAGGTTTTCAAAGATATCAGGGGCCTGCATATAGAAGCTTCCTGCACAAAATGATCAAGAACAAAAGGAAACAGGTTTAAGGTGATTTGCAAAAGAATGTGGAGTGAGAGAAAAAAAAACATCAGCGGTTGAGGTCTGTAATACTCTGTTTGAAGTTTGGTTTAGGCATTTTCAGTAAAGGTATGCAACAGGGCATTGGATGACTATTTATTAAAAAAAGGATATGGAGAGAGAAGACAGGAGGAAGCCACCTACTTAATGCTACTTTGAAAAGTGTGGTTTGCGTTTGTGTTGGGAAAGATGTAGCAATGCATTGACACGGAACAGCATAGACTAATTTAAACAATTCAAGATTTTAGTAACTGCTACATTGATACATCCCTCAAGTTTCATACTAACTGCTGTATAATCAGAAATGAAGTTATCTTTTATACTGAATCTTTAGATTCTATGTGGACTTCTTTTATATTTTATTATAGACAAAGCATGCTTAATATTAAAAATGTAAAATGAGGGTTATGTATAGACTTTAAGTTGGGAGGATATAGGAGTATTTAGCAAAGCATTTGGAATCTTGGAGTTTGTAAATGGATTGCAAATGCTGGGACGTTTTCCAGAATCTTTATAAAGCTTTGGTTAGATGGCAACTAGAGAATCACACACAATTTTGATCACTACACTTCTAAAATAATGAGGGCACCTGGAGGGTGTTGATGAAATTTATCACAATGGTTCCAAGGATGTGTAGTTTTAGCAATGAGGTTAATTTGGACAAGCTATGTTTTTCTTCAAACAGATGAGGAGATTTGATAGAGAATGAACAGGGAATAGCACTGATTCAGATTGCTCATACACAATGCCAGCATGGATTTGGTGAGCTTTGATAGCTTACTGTGCTATAATGACCGATTCTATGACCGTCACGGAGGGTGCTGCTCTGTTCGTACATTGGGGGGACCTTGAAATGCGTAAAGGTGGATAAATCCCCAGGACCTGATCAGGTCTCTGTGGGAAGCTAGGGAAGTGATTGCTGGGCCTCTTACTGAGATATTTGTATCATCAATAGTCTCAGGTGAGGTACAAGAAGACCTGAGGTTGGCTAGCGTGGTGCCACTGTTTTTAAAAAAGTGGTAAGGACAAGCCAGGGAACTACAGAGCAGTGAACCTGACGTCGGTGGTGGGCAAGTTGTTGGAGGAAATCCTGAGAGACAGGATGTACATGTATTTGGAAAGGCAAGGACTGATTAGGAATGTCAACATGGCTTTATGCGTGGGAAATCATGTTTCGCAAACTTGAATGAGTTTTTTGAAGTAATAACAAAGAGGATTGATGAGAGCAGAGCAGTAGGTGTGATCTATATGGACTTCAGTAAGGCATTCGACAAGGTTCCCCATGGGAGACTGGTTAGCAAGGTTAGATCTCCTGGAATACAGGGAGAACTAGCCATTTGGATACAGAACTGGCTCAAAGGTAGAAGACAGAGGGTGGTGGTGGAGGGTTTTTCAGATTTCCTCTGCTCTGCGTAGTTCCTGTGCTGCAGTGTGTAGTGCCTCGTTGAAATAATGTTCTGATGCAGTTTTGTTTGTGGATGTTGAGATGATTGCTTGTGTAGTTCAATATTTGGTTTGTAGGTGGTGTTTTCCTGTAGACGCTGGTTTGAAGATCCCCATTGGCTGTTCACTCAGACATCTAGGAATGGCAGTTTGTTGTTGTTTTCTTCCTCTTTAGTGATTTCTCAGCAACAAATCCAAACAAGCAGACAAAACATGTCCAGAAACCCTAGCCACTCTCTCCTACATCAAAGACATTTCTGAAATGATTGCCAGACTACTCAGACCCCTTGGCATCATGGTGGCCCACAAACTCACCACCAAACTAAGACAGCAGCTAATGAACTTGAAAGACCCTATACAGACAAGAAGCAAAACTAATATCATTTACAAAATACAGTGCAAGGACTATAACAAACTCTACATTGGACAAACAGAAAGAAAACGAGCCACCAGGATACATGAACATCAACTAGCCACAAAATGACATGACCCTCTCTCACTGGTATCCTTACATTCAGATAAGAAAGGACACTACTTCAACTGGGACAACACATCCATCCTTAGGACAAGCCAAACAGAGACATGCACGAGAATTCCTAGAAGCATGACATTCCAACCCGGAACTCTATCAACAAACACAATGACCCGGACCCCATTTACTACCCCCTGAGAAAAGGAAACATCACCAACCTAAGGAAATCCAAACATATAAATAGAAAGCAGGAAACACCAGCAGTGCTTCATCTGGAGGCTCACTGAAGATGTTATCTGGTACGTCAAAATGAACCTTCCAGCTCAGTGAGCTAATCTACATCCAAATTGCCCAGTGTCCAGGAATGTGGAGGCTGGGTGGATTAACCATGGGAAATGCAGGATTACAGGAACAGGGTTTGTGCAGACTCAAGGGGCCAAGTGGCCTGCTGCCACATTGTAGGGATTCTAATGAATTTCAAATCTGTGCATGATACCAAGTTTTACAGGTATGGCTAATAGAGATTGTGGCAAAATATAGATTTGCAGAATGAAGGTGTAATTGGAAAAATATAAATAGACCACATGGTCTTCAGAAAGTAATCCAAATGGACGAAGGAGAAGCGGAATCTGAAGAATACTAGTACATAGATCATTAGAAGATACAGCAGTGAGTTTTTTTTTAAAAAAGCAACCAAAAATCAATCACTTCGAATAGCTTCGAATTGTAATGGCCTCCACCACTTCCTCTGGCAGCTCATTCTATACACTTACTACCCTCTGCATGAAAAACGTACCCCTTAGGTCTCTTTTATATCTTTCCTCTCTCACTGTAAACCTATGCACTCTAGTTCTGGACTCCCCCACCCCAGAGAAAAGATTTTGTCTATTTATCCTATCCCCTATTAGGTCACCCCGCAGCCTCCGGCACTCCAGGGAAAACTGTCCTAGCGTATTCAACCTCTTCCTATAGCTCAAATCCTCCAACCCCGGCAACATCCTAGTAAATCTTTTCTGAACTTGAAACAATATGGTTACAGGTTTCCCTGCTATCTGAATGTAGAGTGTTCCTATGAAACCTCTCGTTAGCCAAATTGCGTAAAACGAAGAATTAATTTACATGGGAAAAAAATGTCATCTTTTCTCGTAAAAGCAAAAATCCTCTTAAAATTTCCTTCCGCTAGCGAAAGCAGGTACTAATATAGGTCTTTCTTTCATAAAAGTGAAGTGGCGTAAAGCAGACTTTCAAAGTGGGGGATACCTGTCAAAATTAATTTACTGGATGAGACCAACACCAATAAAGACAGTATTGATTGCTCATTCCTGAGAAGGTGGCAGTGAGCTGCTTTGTTGAACCATTACAGACCACATGGTGTGGGGACACTCAGTGCTTTGGGGAAGGGAATTCCTGTATTCTGACCCTGATGAAGTATACAGTGACACTGATGAAGTGGTTACGGAGTGCTACGTCATAATGGCGAATGGTTTGGAGGGAGTTTTGCAGGTGATGGTACTCCCCAGTGTCTGTTGCCCTTCAAAGTGGGAGACGTCATGGGTACAGAAGGTGCTGTCAGAACAGCCTTGGTGAGTTACTGCAGTGCATCCTGTCGATGGCACACACAAACAGCTCCGAGGATAGAGAGAGTTCTCTTTCAGAGAGGAGTACGGGAGATTTTCGTTGTGAAATGCTTAACATTCATCTAAAAGTCACTAAATAAAAGAAACGGAGTATCACTTCATTTTCAAAAGAGAGCTTACTGTGAACCAATTGGGTGCTGCACTTTCTACATCCCAACAGTGACTGCATTTCAAACTTATTGAGCACAATCTGCTTTGGGACAATCGAAGTTCATGAAAAGAACACTTTATTCAAAGGAAGTGGTTGAGGCAGATACATTAACAACATTTAAAGGGCATTTGGGCAAATACATGGATAGGAAAAGGTTTAGAAAGGTATGGGCCAAATGCAGGGAAATGGGGTTAGTGTGGATGGGCCAAAGGGCCTGTCTCCGTCCTGTAGGACTCTGACTCAAAGAAAATGCAGGGGGTTATAAGAGTGGAACCCACCCACAGAAACAGAGGGCTCAAACTTCAAATCAAATAGAGAACAGAAAAGAAGAATACCAATTCAACAGTCTCCCACATTCAAACAGTTGATCTGTAATTAATGTCACGTCAATTAAATCCTAAAACCAGCAGGGGTGATCAACTGGTGCTCAGTAACTCCATATCCCAGTCAAAACAATGCTAACTGGACATTGAGGGTCACATTTTTAATTATGCCCCTCAATGTTTCTCTCCATGTAACAGCAACACAATGAGCAAACGTGGACAGAACCTTGGAATGAAACATGTGACAGGAAATATTCACCACAGCTTAAGGGATATCATCTCACTGTGTAGTTGCAGGCCACTCAGCCCACTGTCTTTGTATTAGACCTTTCAAAGATCTATACAATCATTCCCACTCCCCTGCTCTTCCCCCAAATTCTTACAATGCTCGATTTCAACTATTTCACCAATTCCCCTTCGAACACTATGAATTGAATCTGCTTCCACTGGTCTTTCAGACACAGTATTTCTGACCAGAACAGCTCATTGTGTAAAGTTATTTCTCATCTTACCTGTGGTTTTTGTAAATGTTCAATCTGACCGCTCTGGGGCACTGAGCCACCTACAGAAGCCTGTTGCTTCATACTCACTCAATTGAAACCATTCAAAAACAAAAGTTTGAACGCCTCAAATGAATTTCTCCTCAATCTTCTCTCTGCTCCCAGGAGAACAAGCCCCATTGTGTCCATATTATTGACAAATTCCAAATTGGCAATGCACTCCAGAACGGATTTGATTACCCAGTATTTTCCATCATACAGCATTCATCATTTTTCAAATTTCCTCTCCACTCCCTCTCCTCCCATTTCTCAGATATGGACTAAACATGAAGTGCCCACCAGATAGTTAGAGAAGTGGTTCACTCGGCTGATTGCTGAGAGAAAAGGATTACCTCATCAGGAAAGATTGAGCAGGGTTGGTCTTGTACTCATAAGGGCTCAGGAGGATAAGAGATAATCCTACAGAAACATACAACATTCTGAGCACAGTTCAACTGGGTACAAGTTGTGATGATATTCCCTCTCAGCGGAGGCTCACTGATGATGTTACCTAATATGGTGACGAAACATCTGAAAGATAGAACTAAAAGCAGATTCTTCTAGAGAACTTTGATTAGGCCATACTTCAGAGTACAGTGAACAGTTCTGGTGTACATTTTACAAAGTGTACAGAGACACTGGAGCAGGTGTAAAATATTTACTTGAATAACAAATTGCAAGGCAAGATATCTATCAGGAAATACTTAAGGGTCTAGTGGTCTTATGTAGAAAACAGATACAGGCGTAAATAGACTTAGGTTTTATTGTCACGTACTCAAGTACAGGGATACAGGAGTACAGTGAAGTTTATAACCTTTCACAGCACCATCTTAGGTAAAATGTAGAAAAGGAAATGTTAAAATTCCAAGATTACAGTTCTTCTCAGTATAAAGTAGTAAGAAATAAAAATATTAAAAGTTCCAAATTACAGTCCTCCTTTAGCTATGGGTCTGCAGTTTCTCCACACTGGGCTATCCACAAGAGGGCTCGATCTCTCCTATGCTGGGCTTTATCTATATTTGATAGAGAGGAGTTTAGGATTATGAAACAGTTTGACAGAGTAAATCTAGGGATTATATCTCCACTTGTGGGGGAAGATTAGAAGTAAGGAACAAAATGATTATCCTATTCTTACAAATCCAAAAGTCAGGAGAAAATAATTTATCAATAATTGTTTAGGGTATGAAACATGCTACCTGAGGAAGTAGCTGTAATAGAGTCATAGAGATGTACAGCATGGAAATAGACCCTTTCGGTCCAACTTGTCTATGCTGACCAGATATCCCAACCCAATCTCGTCCCACCTGCCTGCACCCGGCCCATATCCCTCCAAACCCTTCCTATTCATACACCCATCCAAATGCCTTTTAAATGTTGCAATTGTACCAGCCTCCACCACATCCTCTGGCAGCTCATTCCATACACATACCACCCTCTGTGTGAAAAAGTTGCCAGCTGGGAGTGTGGGTTCAAATCCCAAAATGGCAGAGGGTAGAATTAAAATTCAATGAGTAATTCTGGAATTGAAACCTGGTCTCAGTTATGGACACCATACAATTATTATTCATAGTTAAAAAGAACTATCTGGTTTCTTATAGTCCATTAAGGAAGGGAAGCGGACAGGTTTACCTGGTCTGGCCTGAACCCTCTTCAGTACCTCCACAATGTAGTAACCACAACTATGTGAGGTCTGTGAGCCACTTGCTATTACACTCTACATCCCTGGATTAATACCAAGACTCTGTTATACAGATATATTCCCATTTCCTAATCTTGATTCCAAATGGATTATTTCATATTCTTCTACACCTGTTTGCCTCCATATATCTTGCTGCACAACCATCTGTCAGATCTTCAGTAAAATTTATTACACATGTACTTTGTAATTTGAATGTTGTGACTCAATTTTCATTTTGTTTGCTTAGCGACTAAATCCAGATCACTTACACACACAATCCAATTTGGACCATACCAGGATTGATCTGCATCATTCAAATGGTGGAAAGTAAGGAATTATGGCCACCAATAGACATCTTGGAATCCATGCACACAATGCTACAGAATAGTCCTCAATTACAGAAGAATTGTAATGAAATGCAGGTTTTGGCATATTCTTTAATGAGATGTGGATGTTACAGGCAAGGCTAGCATTTCTTTCTTACTAAGTCAGACTCATTGCTTTATGAAGTCACATAGGCCGCACAAGAGGTGATACAAATTAAGTGATTGTGGAACTAAGACAGCCAGATAGAGTTAGGATACAGTTCAGACATGATCTCACTGAATACTAGTCCAGGCTCACTGGGCTGAATAGGTTGTTCCTGTTCCTAGGTATAAAGGCAGCTGAATTGTTACGAATACTTCAGCCTTATCTTCTGAACAAATGTGCTGGGTTTCCCCATCACGGAGGATATTTGGGGACGTTTGTGGAGCCGCCTCCTCCAATGAGCTGTTTAATTATCCATCACCATTTATATTGTGACGGAACTGCAGAGCTTAGATCTGAGCTGTTGTGTGGGAATGCACAGCTCTGTCTATCACTTGTGCTTATGCTGCTGGTTTGCATGCAAGTAGTTCTATTCGGTAGCTCCACCAGGTTGACAACTCATTTTTATGTATGTCTTGTTCTGCTCCTGACATGCTGTCCAATAGGTGTAGATTATTTACTTTCCAATTAAACACGAGGAAAGAGAAATAAAAGGATCTGTCAACACGGACGAAGAAAGATGCAAGAAGGTTTTTCTGGAGCATTAAAGCCAACAAGGACCTGGTTGGATTATTTCTGTGCTGTAATTGTTTAGAACATAGAACATTACAACGCAATACAGGCCCTTCAGCCCTCAGTGTTCCACCGACCTATGGAACCAATCTGAAGCCCATCTAACCTACACTATTCCATTCTCGTCCATATGCCTATCCAACGACCATTTAAATGCCCTTAAAGTTTGAGAGTGTACTACTGTTGCAGCCAGTGGATTCCACACCTCTACTACTGAGTAAAGAAATGACATCTGGTATCTGTCCTAGATCTACTACCCCTCAATTTAAAGCTATGTCCCCTCATGCTAGCCATTACCATCTGAGGAAAAAGGTTTTACTGTCCACCCTATCTAACCCTGTGATCATCTTATGTCTCAATTAAGTAACCTCTCAACCTTCTTCTTCCTAATGAAAACAGCCTCAAGTCCCTCAACCTTTCCTCGTAAGGGACTTCTCTTTGAACTGCTGCACCCACAATGCTGTTGGCTAAGAAATTCTGATCCGATAACAATGAAAGAACAACACATATCCAAATCAGGATCAGAGCTCTGAAGGGACTTTGGTGTGGAGGTCAACACCTTGACTTTCTGCATTGCATCCTGGATACATAACATACTGCTGCTGTGGAAGATGTTGAATCCAGGAAAAGGGATAGCAGTCTGTATGCCCTCAGCTCTTTGAGTATGGCACCCATTGTAAATGGTGAGGTGATAGCCTTACAGTATTATCAATAGACTCTTAAGCCAGAGACCCAGGTTTGAATCCTACTATGGCAGAAGGTGGAATTTGAATTCAATATGAAAATTTATCTTGCTAATTAGCAGCCTAATAATGACCATGAAACCATCATCAATTTCAGGGAAAACCCATCTGGTTCAATAATTTCCTTTAGGGAAGAAAATTGCCATCCTTACCAGATCTGGCCCACATGTGACTCCAGATCTTGAGCAATGTGGGTGACACTTGACCACTCAGAACAATTAGGGATGGGCAATAAATGCTGGCCTGGCTAGTGACACCCATAGCCCATGAATGAATTTTAAAAAGTGAATAAAATTTGCAAGGGCTCTGATGAGCTACTCAGAGTGCATTACCTCGCTATCTTGTTTCCATTGACATAGTGGATGGTATTTAATCCAATTGACAGGAGTCTTACCTGCTAGCTGAATAGTGGCTCCATTCCCTATTGGGGAAGTCATTAAATCCCATCCAGTGTTTGGGACTGACATAGTTCAACTAATTAATGCTGACCTCTGAGGAATTTAGTAACAGCAACTTGCCTTTAGTGATGCTCAGAGGGTCACAGAAGCAGAGCTAAAGATTTCTGTCGTTTGAGCTGGTTTATGTGCATCAAAAGGTATCTGCTTTAGACACTCACAGATGACTTTATCAAAAATGTGATGAATGGATTCAAACACTGGCCAAATCCACTCAAGCTCATGATATGCCAGTGGTCAAAGTTGTGGCAGATAAAGTTCCAGGAAACAGTTCTTGTAATGGATTCTGAACCTGTAATCATTGCTTTCAAAAATCAACTTCCTCAAGCATCTTATGTTGAAATGAAGAGACAGCAATTTTGCCAAATGGCATAGGAATTACAATCACAGCTTTACTTTGAAGGTTCGATTTACTTAGAAAGAAACTTCTGCATCAAAAACAGGTTTTGGATAGTCCACTCACCTGAAAAATCTTACCCAAATCAGATTAAATGAAATTTTAATCAAGGATCATGGTAAACAATATAACTTAAGTTAAAAGCATTTGCATAGAACTCACTCCATGGAAAATAATGTACAGCTTGATTAAAGTACTTCCAAGAATTATCTTCAGCCTCACGTCACGATTCCAAAACATAGATAACATTTAAAATGCCTCGAATGTGTTGAACAGCCATAAAAGATGATGCAAAATTTAGAAGTTTGCTGTTCCAACAAAAAGGTCACTGATCTTAAATATTAGTCTGTTGCTCTCTCGAAGAAGCTGCCTGACCTGATCATTTCTATCATTTTGTTTTAAATTTCACAAATTTTTAAAATTTCCTAACATTGAGAATTAGATTAGATTAGATTACATTACAGTGTGGAAACAGGCCCTTCGGCCCAACAAGTCCACACCGCCCCGCCGAAGCGCAACCCACCCATACCCCTACATTTACCCCTTACCTAACACTACGGGCAATTTAGCATGGCCAATTCACCTGACCTGCACATCTTTGGACTGTGGGAGGAAACCGGAGCACCCGGAGGAAACCCACGCAAACACGGGGAGAATGTGCAAACTCCACACAGTCAGTCGCCGGAGGCAGGAATTGAACCCGGGTCTCAGGCACTGTGAGGCAGCAGTGCTAACCACTGTGCCATAGAAAAAGGCTTAACTCAAAGTAAAGCTGAAGTAGAAGGTTGCAGATTCAATTTGTAACCTGTTGAGTTAGCTGATTATCTGAGAATCTAGATACCCATATAAATATTGTTAGGAGTGGATGAGAGTAGACTGGCAATACAAAGCTGCATCACTGCAAAAATTGTTAAAATTATAAACCAATACAAAGTGAGATTTCCATGATTAGTTTGCAGCATCCCCATTCACAACTCAGACATTTCATTACTTTCCAGTTTACCTGTGATTAGTACAGCCAAAAAGAACTGGCTAGAGTCAAAGCAAAGTTCTCATCTCACCACCTGGTGGCCATTTTCGGAGGGGCTTCTGGGGAAAAGCCCGAGTCTTGAATAGGAGGGTTGTGCATGCAGAGAGAAAAACATGTTCAGTGTATTCAGAGTTTTTATAAATTAAAATATAGAAATGCTATCCAAAAAAAGTCACCATTATGCGCGGATATAAATCTTAAGGCAAGGATGCACACGACAAAAATACCACACCGCCTTATTATCCTGAGATAATGGAGATATTTCAAAAAGAGCACGAGTTGGTCCCGAGGATTCCCCACATTCCCTCCCCCTTCAAGTCTGTAATTTAATTAATCCTCTACGATTTCGAATGCTAGGGATATGTGGTAGAATAACTTAATTGCTGACAGGATTAAACTGCACCTGTTCTTTCTTTATATGACTAAAGATCTGACCCTTATCTAAAATATACCTTATCACTCTCGTCGGCAATCACTCACCAACTTACTAGAAAATGTGGGTCACGTACTTTATTGCTCAGCTTCAGGAAACATTTTCACTGAATCAGGTGCTCCGGCTACACCTTGCTTTGTAATCCTGGGTTCTCATTTTGCTAACTCTGCGAAGAAGGCAGCTGCCCTTTACCAGAGCCATCCGAACTTGAAAGAAGCCTCGAAGAGAAGTGTATATCCTCGGCGTTGCTGGAATGAACATTCATTACAAAACAAAAACATGCTCTTGAGCCTAGAACTTGGTCATGAAGACCAAGTCGAATACATTTAAATTATTCGCCATACCAGTTAGACAAAAAACAGAGGATTGAAAGGAAAGCAATTTCCGCTCAACTTGGTGAGAGAGAATCAAAAATTCTATCTTTAAAAATAATCCTTAGGAAAAACAATGACCTTGCGTTTCCCTGGAAACCGGTTTACAAAATGGCGACGGATAGACGATTACGTCCCGTGATGACGTACGGCCCCCGAAACATTGGAATAAATAACCCAGGGTCGCCAATCGTCACTTCCGGCGGTTAGATGACGGTTTTTCCGGTTGGGGAGACGCCGTAGCTGAGGGGGAGAAAAAAAAGACGAAAGAGGCGGAAAATAAAGTGGTGTGCGCGGGGCCCAAGTGATCACGAGTAGTAGATACCTCTGAGTCCGAACCCATCCTGCCCACTTCAGGGGTTCGTCTCCGGTCAGTAAAAGGGAGAAGCCTCGCCGGTGTTTTACAGCCAGGGAGGAGCGGCCCCGCCAGGCAAAGATCTGCACCGACCGGACAGACCATCCCTCCGACAGCGCAGCGGCTGGGGATCGAAGCGGGTCACCCGCCGGCCGGTATCGTCCGTCAAGAGGCCGCTGAAAACCAAGCCTGTGTAGGAAGGGGCTCCATGAATGGAAATCGGAACCCCAGGTATGAGTAGCCGCTGCATTGGATCCCGCAAGTTACTTGAACATGCCCTTAAACGGCGAGTGGCGAAACCTAGGGGATTGAGTGCTGCGGAAGGAATCTGAGCACAGTAGCTGCCGGGGGGGCGGGGAAGGAACAAACTGTCATAAAACCAGAGAAAATAGGCGAGCGAGGGAGATATTTATAAACGGGTTACTGGACATGTTAAAATCAGACTTTAATTAGATGAGAAACAAAAAAAGTAGTTGCTGGGAAAGCTTAGCAGGTCTGGTAGTATCTGTGAATAGAAATCAGTTATCATTTCGGGTCCACAGAACTGAACAGTCACCAGACCCGAAATGTTAACTCTGATTTCTCCTCACAGAGAAAGTTATTTGGTTTGACTGAGATGATAGCTGAAAACGTGTTGCTGGAAAAGCGCAGCAGGTCAGGCAGCATCCAAGGAACAGGAGAATCGACGTTTCGGGCATAAGCCCTTCTTCAGGAATGAAGCCCTTCTTCCAGCAACACATTTTCAGCTCTGATCTCCAGCATCTGCAGCCCTCACTTTCTCCTTGACTGAGATGATATTAACTTGACACGCTGTGTGCACTGGCGCCGTTGGTCAAATTTCTAATATTTCAGTTGCAGAATAATTTGACTTATAAGCTTTAGTTTTATTTTATCACTGTTTGTTTGTAAACTGAAAGATACAAAAAGAATGTCAGGAAAAACAACTTCAATACTTGTAAGATAAATTATTTGCTGCCCTGCGTTAATTTAGAGGGACCAAGCAAACGTTAATATCCTGTTAGAAATAAAACCTGTGATTCTGCCTGCTGAAAAAACTGATTATGCCAACATTTTTTTAAAAATCCCCAGTTTTAATTACAAAATCATTGAGTCATGCAGCATGAAAACAGACAGTTCGGCCCAATTAGGCCATGGCGACCACATTCCCAATCCAAACTCGTCCTGCTTGTCTGCATTTGGCCCGTACACCTCCAAATTGTTCTTATTCATATACTTATCCAAATGTCTTTTAAATGTTGTAACTGTACCTGTATCCACCACTTCCTCTGGTAGTTCATTACAATAGACAATAGGTGCAGGAGTAGGCCATTCTGCCCTTCGAGTCTGCACCACCATTCAATATGATCATGGCTGATCATCCTTAATCAGTATCCTGTTCCTGCCTTATCTCCATAACCCTTGATTCCACTATTCTTGAGAGCTCTATCCAACTCTTTCTTAAATGATTCCAGAGACTGGGCCTCCACTGCCCTCTGGGGCAGAGCATTCCAGACAGCCACCTCACTCTGGGTGAAGAAGTTTCTCCTCATCTCTGTCCTAAATGGTCTACCCCATATTTTTAAGCTGTGTCCTCTGGTTCGGCACTCACCCATCAACGGAAACATGTTTCCTGCCTCCAGAGTGTCCAACCCTTTAATAATCTTATATGTCTCAATCAGATCCCTTCTCAGTCTTCTAAACTCAAGGGTATACAAGTCCAGTCGCTCCAGTCTTTCAGCGTAAGGTAGTCCCGTCATTCCAGGAATTCACCTCGTGAACCTACGCTGCACTCCCTCGATAGCCAGATTACACATAAAAACCACTCTCTGCTTTTTAAAAAAAAGTTGTCCCACATGTCCTTTTTAAATCTTTCCCCTCTCACCTTTAAAATATGCCTTCTAGTTTTGAACTCTCGCACTAGGAAAATTATCTTTGCTATTCACCTTATCTATGCCGGTCGTGACTTTATAAATCTCCTGAGGTCACCCCTCAACCTCTGATACTCCAGTGGAAAAATGTCCCAGCCTATCTTTATAACTCAAAACTTCCATTCCTAGCAGCATCCTGGTAAATCTTTTATGAACTCTCTCCAATTTAGTAATCCTTCATGTAGCAGGATGACCAGAACTGTACACCGTATTCCTGAAGAGGCTCACCAATGTCCTAAACAGCCTCAACATGATATCCTGATCCCTATACTCAAAAGCCTGAGCAATGTAAACAAGCATGATAAGCGCTGCCTTAACCACCATCTGAATAATGCAAATTTTGAAGAATTATGTATCTGAACCCCCAAATTTCTCTGTTCTGTGACACTACCCAGAGCCCCAAAGTCTTGTTTTACCAAAATGCAACACCTCTCATTTATCCAATGGGCTGCTCCTCTGCCTATTGACCCAATTGATCAAGATCTCTTTGTAATCTTAGATAACCACCTTCGCTATCCACTATATCACCAATTTTGGTCTCCTAAATTCTCATCCAAACCATGTATATAAGTGACAAACAAAAGTGGACCCAATAATGATCCCTATGAAACACCTCTGATGACAAACCTCCAGTCTGAAAACCAAAACTGTACCACCACTCGGTGTCTCCTGATGTCAAGCCAATTTGGTATCCATTTGGCAAGGTCACCCTGAATCCCATGTGATTTTAACTTTACTAATTAGTCTACTGTGCAGAACCTTGTCAAAGCACCCCTCTGCCCTCCTCAATCTTTTTGGTTCCATCTTCAAAAAAATAAAGTTTGTGAGACACTATTTCCCTCACACAGAGCCATTCTGACTATCCCTAATCAGTTCTTGCCTCTCCAAATGCATGTAAATCTTATGTTTCAGAATCATCTCTAACAACTTACCTATGTTAGACTCACAGCTCTATAGTTCCCAGGCTTCTTGTTACAGCCTTTCTTAAATAAAGGCACAACATTAGCAATCCTTCAGTCATCGGGCACCCCTCCTGTGGTCATAGATAATACAAATGCATCTGCTAGGGGTTCTGCAATTTCTTCCCTAACTTGCCACAGTGTCCTAGGATACACTTGAACAGGTCTTGGAGATTTACCTACCTTATGTTTTCTGAGACCTCCAGAACTTGCTCTTCTGTGGATGTGAACTGTTTTCAAAACATCAATATTTATTTCCAATTTCTACAGTCTTCATTTCTTTGTCCACAATAAAAACCGGTTCTCAATATCTCTTCCATCTCCTGAGATTTAACACACAGATGACCTTGTTGATCTTTAAGTGGCCCAATTCCCTCCCCAGTTGCTCTTTTGCTCTTAATACTGCTTGTAGAATCTCTTTGAGTTAGCCTTAGCTGCTGAGGTAAATGATGCCTCATATCTCCTTTTTGTCATCCTGATTTCGCTCTTAAGAATGCCCCCACATCCATTATTCTCTTCAAGCACTTGGTTATGTGAATTGATGTTCTCTTCTCCCCCCCCCCCCCCCCTCCCCAATATAAGATACATTGTGTCCTTGCTATATTCAGTGCTTTGTTGAAGTATTTGTGTACCTGAGAATGCTGAGGGAGGGCAGTATGTTGCATTCAGCACAATGTTTCCTTGGCCGTCTTTGACTTGATGCCTTGACCCCCTTTCACTGACATTAGTACTAGTCATTTTAAAATAATGACTTGTGATTAAATGAAAGATTAACACTTCTTACAATATTGAAAGTTGAGAGTTTTGTGAAGTGTAATTCGGGGAAGCAGTATTGACGAATTACATGATTAATTTGCTGAAATGTTTAGAGGCATTTACAGTAATTGTCTAATGGTCATCTTAGGCAACATGGGTATGGTAAATGGCCATTTGGGCACATCTTGTAATAGGTTTAGTGAAGTTGGCTGTTAGTGCTATTGTAAAAGTGAACATATAAATCGGCATTGCTTTTTGTTTATGCAATTCCTTGTGCACTTTCTATAGAAGATGAAAGTTGCTTGGATTACATCTCTATTACAATGTGGTATCTTGCATTAATATCATACTGACATGCTTGCAGTCATCACTACAAAGTTATATTCAATTGTTTTGATGAATTGATAGGATTAGTTTGGTCATTGATGCATGAAAATGTAGTCTGAAGTAATTAGAACAATTGGGGAAAATGACTGTAAATAGAAATGGAAAGTTAGGTATCATTCCACGTTCTAGCAATTGGTGAAAAAGATCATTCTGGTCCCATGCTCAGTATTCTCTTACGATTAATTTAACCAAGTTTTTTCACAATTTAATATTTAAATAAAAATTCAAATACATCTTCCTCTTTTTAGGCTTTACACATACTTAACCTTGCCTAGTAATGTTGTAGATGAACTACAAGTTGTTCCAAACTCTGCCGATGTTTACTTGAGAGAGCCACAATTGTGTGTGTCTGGGTATTATTTATTTATTCTTCCCATCTATTGACAGTGTCTCTGAAATTTGATTACTTATTTTACCACTCCACATCTTTATTGATTTATTGCTGTCATATGTACAGAGATATAGTGAAAAGTGTTTTTTGTGCACTGCAGGCAAATCATACCATACAAAGTGTATCAGGGTAGCAGAACGGAGTGCAGTATACAGTGTTACAGCCACAGAGAAGGTGCAGAGAGAGAGAGAGAGAGAGATCAGAATTAATATTTAAGGAATCTGTTCAAAAATCTGAGAACAGTGGGGGGCAAAGCTGTTCTTGAATCGATTTGTATGTGTATACAAACTTTCATATCTTATGCCTGACAGAAGAGGGTAGAAGGGCATTTAACCGTGGTGGGAAGGATCTTTGATTGTGTTAGTTGCTTTGCCAAGTTTGTAGGATGTATAAATGGAGTAATTGGTTGAAAGGGTTCACTTACGACCTATGTTTCTTCCCAATCTTTATTTGAAGAAGAAACTAAGTGCAACCAGTCTTCTGGATTAGTTACATCCAGCAAATGTTTAGCAATGTTCAACGTTGTAAATTAATTTGAAATATTTCAATAAAATTAGTTTCTTTCCAAGCAATTCCAATGATAAGCAGAATCCAGAGATGAATGAAATGATGAACTTTTTTTAGTATTGCAGTCAACAACAAGCTTGCTAAAATTGGTCATCCCTGTAGCTTTTTGGTAGCCTGATAGCACTAAATTAACTTTATATCCGTTTTTCTCTTCATGACATGCTGGAACATAAAGATCTAACTCCTCTGGTCCGAGCTCAGCGCAGTTTATGATAATAAGACAGTTCGATAATCAGTTGCTGTGAAATAATTGTTGTCAGGCCAACTTCCCTGAATTGAAGGTTTGTAAATTCAGGGAAGAAGCAAGAACATTCTTCTGCTTCAAAATAATTTGAAATATTGATTGAACCAATGTAGTTGGCAACTGTGTTTTTAATGCACTGTAATATACAGTTCCCTTAAACCAAAGTCCTGAATAATTCTAATTAAATAGATCAGTGTTGGATATAACTCAATTGGTAGCTTGTGTACTTCCTACCCAGGTGGTTGTGGGTTCAAAACACACTCAAGTACTTGAGCACAAAAAAAAGATTGAAACTCCATTGTGGTACCAAGTGATCACTTTGTTTTAGGATCTGCTGATTTTTGGATGAGATGTGGTCAGAAGTGTAGTCATAAATAATCACCTGGCACAATTTTGATGAAAATTTGGTAAGTTATCTCTAGTGTCTTGGCCAATATTTATCCCTCAATCACTAACACTAAAACATGTCATCTGGTCTTTAATACATCGCTATTTGTGGGAGTTTGGAGTGTGAAAGTTTGCTGCTGTCTTTTGAAGACTGTAACATACTTTGTTTTTTATTTCTGTATAGAATAAGTTCTGGAACATACCAGTTGTTGCAGGATTTTGACAGTACACTGTATTCCTGTTGCCATGAATTGTATAGGTAACCACCAGAATGGTACTGAATGATGATAGATTTGTTTCTTCTGTTCATAAGGTAATCAACTAATGTACAAAAATAATGTCTGTCGTGATAGTTTCAAGATACTAATACAGGAATGTCGACCTAAAGCTTTTTTTAATTGCTATTTCATGGACATCACTGGCTAGTTCAGCACTTACTGCCTATCCATAATTGCCTTTGAGAAGATGATAGTGAACGGATCTTTGAATCTTGTGGTATAGAAATACCAAAAGCATTGTAAAGAATAGTGTTCTAGGGTCCTGACCCAGTGACAATAAAGGAACAATACTATAGTTGCAAATCAAAATTGTGTGTGGCTTGGAGGGAACCTGCAGCTGGTGATAATCCGAAACATCTGCTCTCATCTCCTAGATGGTACATGATTTGGAAACTGTTGTCAAGGAAGCCATTAATATAATGCATCTTACTGATGGTACACACTGCCATTTTAAATTGGCGGAAGTGGGTGTTGAAAGTGGTGGATGGGATGCCAATTGAATGGCTATTTTGTCCCTAATGGTGTTAAGCTGCTTGAATGTTGTTGGAGCTCCAATTGTAAAATTTCCATGACACTGCTGACTAAATGCAGATTGTAGATGGTAAACAAGCTATGGTGAGTCAAGGCAGCGTGTTGCCTGCTGCTGAATTCCCAGCCTCCAACCTGCTCTTGTAGTCACAGTATTTATATGGTTAGTCCAGTTCAGTTTCCAAACGGTGATTCTCTGCCTCTGAAGCCCTCTGATGTTCCAGGGAAGGGAAATATACAACATAATGGAACTACTTTGTTTCTTGTTGCAATTGCTGTAATTATAGTTCATGTATTATTATTATTGGACAGGATGATTGGCAGTGTCTTGATGATCTGAATTTCAAAAAAAGACTTTGCAAGTTGAAGATCTGAACGTCATCCGTGGAGATTTCTGTCAGTTGAATAAGTGCTAAATGTTTGCAGTATGTTTTAAAATACATAATTTTGTTCTCATTGACATTCTTTCTGATTGGGTGTATTTGGGGCGGATGTATAATCACACGATTAATGAAATCCTTTATCATGACATGGCAATAATGTCCTTTTTAAAAGGCTGGATGGAGCCAAAATTGATTGGAAATACTGGTTGTCATGTACATTTTACATATTCTGACACGTGGTGCAGAAAACCAGAAAAGATTCCAGAGAACTGTTCCTTGTTTCAGTTGAATTTTCATTGCTTTGTATTCAACTGACATTACAGCTGATACAGAAGAGCCAAATAACAGCCTTAAATAGTTAATCTGCTCTCTGCTACTGTGTGTGTTTGCTCATTAGTTTGAGTTAAATAATGTACATTGGCTATACCACTTGTTCCTGACTATATTTATCTGTATGAACAAAATACAGGTTCTAAGTAAATGTAAAATTGAAATGTATGTTTGTGCATAATTTGTTCTGCATGTAGATCATTCTCAGGTTGTTTTAGTCAGTCAGATTTTTCCAGAACACTGGGTCACATAATCATTTTCCGTGGTATGCTGTCTGGACTCCTACCTTGCACCCTTCAGAAACATTTACTCATTCAGAAAATTGCCTGTTTACTAACTCTCAACACTGCACCAGCTCCTCTGCATTGGCGCCTTATCTTGCGAAGCTGCAGTTTTAGAATTCTCACCTTCCGTTAAAATCCTTCTGTGACCTCCATTCTGTGTGTCTAAATCTTTTTATGTGGCTCTATGATCCACTGGAATCTCTAATACTCCAATTCTGACCCTTTGCGCATTATGAATTTTCCGTGTGCAGTTGTCGGCCATCTGCTTGAAGATCTAACATCCACCCTGACCCTTTCAACCTCTCTTTCTTTTTCTTTCAGATCTCCTTAAAACCTACATCTTTGACCAAGCTCCTGGCTATCTGATCTGGCAACAAATTTTGATAGTGAGCCAATTAACAATGTATGAAAGCTGGTTAAATGCTTGATAAACAAGAGGATGGAAAGATGGAAATATTTGGAAACTAGTTTCAGAATTTAGGACTGTAGACAACTGAATGCTGATTATCAGTTTAGGGACAAACCAACTGAGGGTTCATGAGGCCAAAATCTAGTGTTTTATTATAGATCTATAAGCACAGACATTTCTCTAGTATAAATAGGGCCATTCTGGTAACCCAATCACAACTTGCATTCATGCATCTTAATATTTAAAAGATGTCCAACAACTTTTTTTTTCTTGGAGATGTAAGGACAAAAATGAACACTGATCCTAAAAGGAATGAATATATGCTTGGTGAAAGTGGTGACTATTAAATAATATCTAGGAAATGAGAGACCGGGAGCTTAAGGAAAGAATTTATAACGTGGAGCCTTTATCAGTTGAAAGGACAGCCAGCATTACTGTCCTGATGAAGCGGTGCACAAGTTGTTGGACATTGGAGTGGAGATTTTGGATGTGGGAGTCTGTATAACCAAGAAGGCATTTACATAAAATGACCGTGTGTGTATTTTTACATTTTTGAGCTGTTGGAAAGATCGAGAAAATTTTTAAACTGGCAATGATAGGAATGAATGGGAGAGTCAGTGACATGAGATGCTATGCAGACATGAACTTGGGATGAGTTGCAATTCACCAAGGCTGGAGAATGTGAAGCCAGCAGAAGTGCTATTGAATAGTCCTGTTCGCAGGTAACTGAAGAATGAAAGTGTTTCAGTTGTGGATTAGTTGAGGTAGCAGTCCAGCTAGAAGAATCTGTGTTATGGAAGGTATAAAATGAGAACTTCAACATGTGACCAAATAGGATAGTCTAGCACAGCTTGTGACTGGCTGAGAAAAGAGATAGAGTTGATAGTGAGAAAGAAAAGCTAAGGAGAGCCAGGTGTGACGAATGTGGACCATATTTTTTCTGCTGTATTGCTGCCTCTGAATTAGCTGTTTGACAGCTCTTTAATTAGTTCATAATTTTGACTATCTTTATGAATTTCAAATGATAAGAATGGCAATTTTGTTTTTTCCTATTTTATTTGAACACAGCTGTCTTTTGTGTTTTTCAAATAACAGGCTGTTCTCCTGATTTCAGACATGAGCCAATTTATTTCTATTCCTGGTTAGAAGAATCATGAAACAAACTGCATTGATTTAGCAAATGCTTTTCCTGTGAGGACATGTAATCTTAGTTTTATCAGCCAGATACTCCGTAACATAGGAGTTGGGGTACAAGCCTCTGTTTTAATTCTTTCTTGTTAGAACATTGATGCAATGTTTTATTTAGAATTTAGCAGATTAATGGATGATCTGATAGAAATCTTTAAGACATTAACAGAAAAAGACAGTAGATAGATAAATTTTTTCCACAGGTTGGGGATTGTAGAAATAGGGAACATAGTCTAGAAATTAGGGCCAGACCATTCAGAAGAGATGTTGGGAAACACCTCTGTACACAAGGGTGTTTGGATGCTTCTGTACCCAAAGATGTATGGAACACTGACAGTGGGTTTTGGATCAGTTGTTAATTTTAAATCTGATAGATGATTTTTATCTCTTAAACAAAGATCTTAAGGGATATGGGCCAATGGCAGGTTATGGAATTAGACCACAGATCAGCCATGATCTCATCAAAGGTGGATCAGGCTCAAGGGGCTGAATGGCCTATTCCTGTTTCTTTGCAATGGCATAGCAATTTGATGCACAATTTTAGTCAGCAATGATTAGACCTATTCGTTTGACTCAGGATTGACAGCTGGTGCATCGGTTGTTTACAATTCTGTTTGCTTTTTTTCTAAGGTAATGTTACAGCAGTTAGTTTATTGGTTTTATTGGCTGATGCCCAACATTTCAAATATAATGTGCTTGCAATTCTATTTACAATTGCACTGTACTACATTATATGCATATACAGCAAGACACGGTTTTTGAATTTATCAGTATATTCAGCAACAGTATTGAAATAGGTATTAATGAAACGTTTTTAAACATTGTGGTATATTTCATTCAGTTTTGGGTTGGCTTGAAGTAAGCATGGATTTATAAAGGGGAAATCATGCTTGACTAATTTTCTGGAATTTTTTGAGGATGTAACTCTGAAGATGGACAAGGGAGATCCAGTGGATGTAATATACCTGGACTTTCAGAAAGCCTTTGATAAAGTCCCACATGGGAGATTAGTGAGCAAAATTAGGGCACATGGTATTAGGGACAATATACTGACATGGATTGAAAATTGGTTGGCTGACAGGAAACAAAGAATAGTGATAAACGGCTCCCTTTTGTAATGGCAGGCGGTGACCAGTGGTGTGCCACAGAGATCAGTGCTGGGACCGCGTTTTTTTGCAATGTACATTAATGATATAGATGAATGTATTAAAAGTAATATTAGTAAATTTGCTGATGACACAAAGCTGGGTGGCAGGGTGAAATGTGAGGAGGATGTTATGAGAATACAGGGTGACCTGGACGGGCTAGGTGGGTGGATGGATGCATGGCAGATGCAGTTTAATGTAGATAAATATGTGGTTATCCACTTTGGTGGCAAGAACAGGAAGGCAGATTACTACCTAAATGGAGTCAAGTTAGGTAAAGGGGCAGTACAACGAGATCTAGGTGTTCTTGTACATCAGTCAATGAAAGCAAGTATGCAGGTACAGCAGGCAGTGAAGAAAGCTAATAGCATGCTAGCTTTCATAACAAGAGATATTGAGTAGAGAAGCAAAGAGGTTCTTCTGCAGCTGTACAGGGCCCTGATGAGACCGCACCTGGAATATTGTGTGCAGTTTTAGTCTCCAAATTTGAGGAAAGACATTCTGGCTATTGAGGGAATGCAGCATAGTTTCACGAGGCCAATTCCCGGAAAGACCGGACTATTTACGCTGAAAGATTGGAGCGACTGGGCTTGTATACGTTTGAGTTTAGAAGGCTGAGCGGATCTGATTGAGACATAGAAGATTATCAAAGGATTGGACACTCTGGAGGCAGGAAGCATGTTTCTGCTGTTGGGTGAGTCCTGAACCAGAGGACACAGTTTAAAAATAAGGGGTAGGCCACTTAGAACAGAGTTGAGGAGAAACATCTTCACCCAGAGAGTGATGGGTGTATGGAATGCTCTGCCCCAGAAGGCTGTGGAGGCCAAGTCTCTGGATACTTTCAAGAAAGAGTTGGATAGAGCTCTTAAGGATCATGGAATCAATGTTATGGGGATAAGGCAGAAACAGAATACTGATTGAGGATGATCAGCCGTGATCATAATGAATGGTGGTGCTGGCTCGAAGGGCAGAATGGCCTACTCCTGCACCTCTTGTCTATTGATTGTGCTATAGATTTGAAACTTGAATCCATATTCATTTGTGATGTAATTTTAGTTTTAATTTTTAAACATTGTGGTATATTTGTGACCAGCTGGGGATGAAGGTGGAAGAATTGTAGAAGTGACTGATAGCTATGTTGATAACCGTTTAGGCCTGTGCTCTGTTCTTCTGAAAGCTCTTAAGCTTCAAAAATGCATATTATATACTTTATCGTAATTACATTATTGACATCTATACTTACTTTCGTACTAACTGTTGCTCAGACTTCCCCATACCACAAAACTTTCCCTTCTTTCCACAGTTTTTCACTACCAAGCCACATTATTTGATTTATCTAATTTTCTCTCCCATCTCTTGTTTTTAACTATGTCGATAACATAGCCATTCAAAATTTCTGGCAATATTTAACAGTGTGGTGAAACGGTTAAAAATTATGTCCCAATACATGTGTGAATCTAACCGGAATGGAGGTGTTGCTTAGTCCCGTGTGAATCTTATTACACACCTCCCCGTGTGAATCTTCTTATCTGTATGTAACCAGAATGGAATGTGTTTTTTAGCCTTGCTCTGCTGTTCACATGAATGTTTATATCTGGAAAAGAGTATATCAGCTGGAAAAGTCTCCAGTTCGGTGAGTCTGCTCCGGGGTTACGTTTAACCGCCGAGCGTGGGTTGTTGGCAACCGCTCTACGAGAACTGACGGCTCCCAGTTCCGGTAACATGTAGAGTGAGTATAAGCCAGACCCGGGAGTCTGCTCCGGGGTTACGTTTAACCGCCGAGCGTGGGTTGTTGGCAACCGCTCTACGAGAACTGACGGCTCCCAGTTCCGGTAACATGTAGAGTGAGTATAAGCCAGACCCGGGAGTCTGCTCCGGGGTTACGTTTAACCGCCGAGCGTGGGTTGTTGGCAACCGCTCTATGAGAACTGACGGCTCCCAGTTCCGGTAACATGTAGAGTGAGTATAAACCAGACCCGTTGTAGTATGAGACCTGGTTGTGGCGACGCTGCGGGGGATAAAATGCTCATATTCTAGCAGACTCGCCTCTTGGTCGTTTGTTCTGTGTCAGACTACTCTCCTACGAACCTGACCTTGAGAATTTTTTAAAACAAACAGGAATGAATTCTGTTTTAAAAATTACCAGAAAAGCTTATGAATGCCTAAATACTAAACATCGTATCTGATCACCCCCTATCCAAAGAGACCATTTTAGGGTAACTTTTCTTTTTGTAGATTGCGTTGAAGCATCATTCCATTTCGGGTGATGACATCTAAAGTTCAAATCCATATTTAAATTTATTTACGCATTTCAAATCTAATAAATTTGTGGGAATTGTCTACCTATACACAATAGTACAAAGTACAATCCTTTATAATCTTTTGGGCCCGTATGTTTAAAAAAATAAAACTAACTTGAACCAGACAAACCAATGAAAGGTAAAATTAGTGAGTTTTGAGAAGATTTATAGCTCCGGTTGAGGTTCTGGGCGTAGGCTTGCTCACTGAACTGGAAGGTTTGGTTTCAGATGTTTTGTCACCGTACTAGGTAACATCATCAGTGAGCCTCGGGATGACACATTGGTGGTATGGCCCACTTTTTATTTATGTGTTTAAGTTTCCTTGGGTTTTTAGATTAGATTAGATTACTTAGTGTGGAAACAGGCCCTTCGGCCCAACAAGTCCACACCGCCCTGCCGAAGCGCAACCCACCCATACCCCTACATTTACCCCTTACCTAACACTACGGGTAATTTAGCATGGCCAATTCACCTGCACATCTTTGGACTGTGGGAGGAAACCGGAGCACCTGGAGGAAACCCACGCAGACACTGGGAGAACGTGCACACAGTCAGTCGCCTGAGGCGACTGTGGTACCACAGTGACATTTCCTGTGGTAATGTCATTTCCTGTTCTTTTTCTTGGGGGGTGGTAATTGGGATCCAAGTCAGTGCGTTTGTTGGTAGAGTTCCGGTTGGAATGCCATGCTTCTAGAAATTCTCGTGCGTGTCTCGGTTTGGCTCGTCTCTTTTTCTTGGGGGGTGGTAATTGGGATCCAAGTCAGTGCATTTGTTGGTAGAGTTCCGGTTGGAATGCCTGCTTCTAGAAATTCTCGTGCGTGTCTCGGTTTGGCTCGTCCTAGGATGGATGTATTGTCCCAGTCGAAGTGGTGTCCTTCCTCATCTGTATGTAAAGGTACTAATGAGAGTGGATCATGTCTTTTTGTGGCTAGATGTTTCTGTATCCTGGTGGCTAGTTTTTTGCCTGTTTGTCCAATGTAGTGTTGTCCAAACTCATTAGTACCTTTACATTCAGATGAGGACTGGTACAGCATATCCATCATAGGACAAGCCAAACAGAGACACACGCAAGAATTCCTAGAAGCATGATATTCCAACCAGAACTCTATATCACCAAGCACATCTGAAACTGAGCCATCCAGTTCAGCGAGCAAATCTACGCCCAGAAGAGTAAAATTATATGCAAGTAGGATTTGGTTGTACAGGTTTGGATTAACCTATGCTTAGTTGCAAAATGAACACTCATGTACTCACCGTGTACACAACACTTGGTCAATTGGGTGAAATAAGAGCATAATGCAATACTAGTGCAATGTGAAGGCTACAGTGAAATAGCATTACTAATGCTGAGTAATCAATCCATTCCAGGAAATTAAACTGCTTGCTTCAAACACCACAGCATGATCGTAGTATGATTCATCCACTGGATTGATCAAAATTCTTCGCACAAAGCTTTCCTTGAATATATTCTATAGTCTCTTCCTCTCCTCTGTCATTTTCCCCTATCCTTCACCCAAAATACCCCCAATGATTAATAAGCTTCATTTGATTTAAAAAGAAATACATAAATCCATTTTATCTTATGAATGCACTAAGTATTCAGTTTGTTCACATCATGGTATGAAGCATAGTGGAATTGGGTGAGATTACTGCCAAGGCGGGAAATGAAATATGATCTGCAAGCTTTGTTCGTCACTTTTTCTTGCTACCCTTTTTAATTCAGGACAGTTTCAGAATGTGAGATTCAAACTTAGTTTTGTGGAATTGCTCACATGTACTGTATTCCCGCCTAAGTCTAAATATAGCTTTATGTTTCAAATGAGAAAAGAATCTTTTTGGAGAACAGGTTTCAGATTTAAATTTGAAGACTTGTTTATTGTGAAAATAAACTTTGAATTCCACATCACTAGGTAATACTTTTAATACATATTTTGGCTCACATTGCAGCACATTTATCGGAGTGTGAAGTGTGTGGCTTAAAGCCCCAGTGTGGATTTGAGTATGGCATCTAAACTCCAACTTTACTAGTGTTAAAACAAAATTAAAGTCCTTTCTTTTAGCCGATTCAAGGCCTTGGTTGTTCAGTTGTTTCCATTGGATGTAAAAGATGCCACGTTATTTGAAAGGGCAAATGATATCGGTGTCCTAGACAAAATGCTTCCAGTCAAAAAACCAAAAGAATTGCAGATGCTGGAAAGCTGGAACAAAACTGAAATTGCTGGGAAACTCCAGTAGGTCTGGCAGCGTCTTTGGAGAGAAATTAAAGCTTGCATTTCAGGTCCAGTGACCCTTCCTCAGGATCTTTCTTTCCAATCGAAGTTCTCCCAATATTACCATTGCCAAAAACAAATTAACTAGTTATTTAGCTGTTTGGAATCTTGCTGTTCACAAATTGGCTGCCTCATTTGTGCACATATTTTTAGATGGTATCAATAAATTACTAGTAAACAAGAAGCATATGAAACCCCTTTGATACATTTTGGATTTGTAATTCACAACTGGATACGTCTTACCTCAGCTGTGCAATATACTTTGTGCTTTTGAAAGCTGATAATATGTTGTGCTAGCGTATTCGTAGCAGAAGCCAAATAGTAAATATATTTCTCATCCTAGAAAATACAAACTTGAAGGAAAAAGTGAGGACTGCAGATGCTGGAGATCAGAGCTGAATACAAACTTGAAGACCCATTTCAGTATCCTGCTTTAAACATTAATATCTTCATCTAAGAAATTGAACCAGAGGGGGTTTTCAGAAGAAGCAGTTATAGGTGAAACAGGCCATAAGATAGAGGAATAGAATTAGGCCATTCAGCCCATTGATACTGCTCCATCATTTGAACATGGCTAATATGTTTATCAATCCTATTCTCCTGCCTTCTCCCCATGACCCTAGATCCCCTTAATAATCAATAACCCATATAATTGTCTTAAATACAATCAATGATTTGGCCTCCACAGCCTTTTGCAGCAATGAGGTACACAGAGTCACCACCCTCTGGTTGAAGAAATTCCTCCTCTTCACAGTTCTAAAGGGTTGTCCCTTCACCTTGGAGGCTGTGCTCCCAGGTCCTACTCTCTTCCAGTGGAAGCATCTTCTCCACGTCCACTCCATGCCAGGCTTCTCAGTTTTCTGTAAAATTCAATCATATCCCCCATCAACTTTCTAAACTCCGAGTATAGGCCCAGAGAAATCAACTGTTTCTCTTATGACAAGCTCTTCATTCCCAAGATCATTCTTGTGAACTTCCTCTGAACTTTCTCAAGACATTCCTTAGCCCAAAATGTGGTTTGACCAGAGCCTTGTACAGCCCTCTTGAAATGAATGTCAACGTTGCATTTGCCTTCGCCTTCATATTGAACCTGTATATTAACCTTAAGAGGATCCTGAACTAGGACTCTCCAGTCCCTTTGCACTCCAGATGTATGAAGCATTTACCAGTTAGAAAATAGTCTACACCTCACTTCTTCCTACCAAAATGTATAACCTCACATTTTGCCACATCGTATTCCATCTGCTACTTTTTTTGCCCACTTGCCTAACTTGACCAAGTCCTTCTGCAACTTCATCGCATCCTCAACCTGTCCCTCCACTGACTCTGTATCATCTGCAAATTTTGCAGTAATGCCCCGTAGTTCTTTATCCAGATCATTTGTATATAATCAGAATAGTTGTGGTCCCAACACTGATCTCTGTGGAACACCACTAGGTACTGGCTGCCATCCTGAAAAATAAACAGAAGGAAAAAGCATTATTTATTCATGACGTGTTTAAGACATTTTTCTGCAGCAATAAATCCTCGCTGGAACCAATAGTAGAGCCTATTGAGTCAGATTGAGCTAACAGCCTAATGGTGAATGAAAATTATTTGATAATGAGGTTCCACATAATTGTATGAAATGGAGGAATTGGAAGGAGTTACTAAGATTCCAGATTTAGGCAAGGCTACATTGAATGTGATAACGCATCACTCCCTGATGCGCTCGATGCTTTCTATGCTCAGTTCGAGTAGAATGCCAGCGGCATGGTGTCACTTGCTCCAACAACCCTGAATCACCAGTTCCCTCCATCACATGTCAGATCACTCTTCCTGAGGGTCAACCCAAGGAAAGCGACAGGCCTGAATGGAGTTCCTGGCCATACATTTGAATCCTGTGTGGACGAGCTGACAGAGCTGTTCACTGACATCTTCAACCTCTCCCTCCTAGAAGCTGGTGCCCATCATCATTCTGATACTAAAGAAAGCACATGGAACGTACTTTATTGACTACTGTGCAGTTGATATGTTCTCTATATAATTGTATAGTGCTTCAAGAAGCTGGTCACGGCCCATATCAACTCTGGCCTCCTAACGTGCTTTAATCCCCTGCAATTTGCCTATTGATATAATATGTCCACAGGGGATGCCATTTCCCTAGCCCTGCACTCATCTCTGGGACATTTGGACAACAAAGACACACAATCCTCCACATCAACTACAGCTCTGCCTTCAGCATCACCGGCCCTTCCAGGCTGATCTCAAACCTCCGAGACCTAGGTCTCTGCTCTGCCCTCTGCAACTGGATCTTCAGCTTCCTGACCCACAGACTGCAATCAGTGAAGATTAGACAAGAGCTCCTCCTCCCACGATAACAGTCAAAACTGGAACCCCCCCCCCCCACAATGTGTTCTCAGCCCCCTGTTATACTCCCTATTTCCCCACAACTATGTAGCCAAATTCCAAATGAACACCACCTACAAGTTTGCTGATGACTCCACCATGGTAGGACGATACCAACCAACAATTCATAATACAATGATAACAACCTCTCTCTCAATGTGGTTAAAACAAAATAACTGATATTTGACTTAAAGAACAAAGGAGGAGGACACACCCCCATCTACATCAATGGAGCAGAGATTGAGGGGGTTGAGAGCATCGAGTTCCTCGGGGTGATTGTCATCCCATTTCCGTATCCCTGTATCAGTCGAAGCAAACACTCAGTGACACAGTATGGCTTTATCTTCTCCATGTTTATTCTGGGCCCTGGAGAGGGGGAGAGAGAGAGAACGATTGCCCATATGCACAGAAACATGAGTTTGCGATCTTTTCTTGAATAGCAGATTCTTAAGGAATTATATAGTCATTTGGAGCAGCATCCAAATAAGGTAACATCTATATTGATTGGATGATCGTTACAATCAGCGAGCATCAACAGCAAAGATTACATCATCTGGCATTTCACAATGGATGTTCCCCACCTTGTTAACTGGCGTTATACAATGGATGTTCTTTACCTCATTAAACCACTACCCCTGCTTCCAGCACCTCATTGTTTACTGCAAGTTCTTATCTGGTCAAAGTCATGCTAGCTGAGCCTTTGTCTCACAACCCAAAACTTTACTCTTTTCCTATCTGCTCATACCTTTATATACCTTCTCATGATGATAACTGACAATCTGTCCTGGACTTCTCACGTAGATGTGACAATTGAGAAATCACAACAACGCCGCCTCTTCCTCAGACAGATTGACATGTTCAGCAGGTCGTCCGTAAGGACCCTCACCAATCTTTACAGATACACCATAGAAAGCATGCTACCCAGGTGAATAATGGCCTGACAACTGCTCTGCCCAGGATCGTAAGAAATTACAAAAGGTGTGCACAGTCCAGACCATCATGGAAGCCAACCTCCCATCCATGAACTCCATTTACACCACTTGTTACTGTGGAACGGCTGCCAAAATCATCAAAGACCACTCCCACTCTGGTAATGCTCTCCTACAATCTCTTCTGATAGGCAGAAGGTACAGAAGCTTGAATACATGTACCACAGGTTCAAGAACAGCTTTTTCCTTGCCATTCTTAGACTGATGAATGGACACTCTAACTTCAAATAATGTTGATCTTGCTTCACACCTCTCCTATGCTGTGCAACCTGTATACCTGACTCTCTCCACGAACCCTATGATCTGTATGTCCTTACTTGCTATGATCTTCCTGTACTACTTGCGTACCGAAGTACTGTGAAAAGCTTTGTTTGCATGACTACAATAAATCAAATCAAGGTAACCAGTCAATTGTGTTAATGGACAAAGTAGCAGAAGATCATTGGTAGGTGTTTTTAAAAAAAGATTGAATAGGATACACAAATTCCTTGTACCATGCGGGGCAAGGACATTGCTTGCAGGGGCAAGGAGAACCAAAAATGCATAAATAGGCAAGAGACATCAGAACCAAAGTAAAAGTCTTTCATTCTCGAAGTTTCTTCCTTTTTGCCCAGCTTTAGGTGTGATTTTGCACAATTACTTCGATTGTAAGTGACAACATTATTGAAATTTGATTCAATTACTAACTATAGGATGATTTCCTCATAAAATCCCCAATGTCTTTCAAGATTACTGGCCAAAAGTCTTTCTGGTCAACTACCACGCTGGAGGTGTCAGGCATTTTTCTGAAGTCTACTTCTGAGCCATTGTTCTTTTGCCCCTCTTGCCAGGTCATCTTCTCTTCCTCACTTCCAGAAATCATGCACTTGGCAGAGACTTCCTTGTCTATTCCAGCTAAAGGTACTGATATTCTCTCTTAGCTAAGCTGAGATGAGGTAGTCAATATGCTATTAGTGTGCATTGCCACTTACTTGTAGTTAGTTGTGACAGTCAAGGACACTCTGGTACATTAGTGAGCCTTACCATCAAAAGTGTGAAGCTGACGGTGACTCAGCTCAGAGTTAATAGTCATGTAACAGAAATCCCATTTAATGTGAAAGCTTAGAAATCTGCAAGAAAATCGCATTCTAGTAAATGCAAGTGATACAATGAATAGCCAAGAGGAACAAATAAGGGAGTATGAAAGAAGGTTAAAAAGGAATATCAAAATCAACACTAAAACATTTTGGGAGGGGGGGGGAATGTAGGTGGTCAGGTGCAATGTTGCCCCTTTCAAAATTTAAATATCGGTAATATTGTCAAAGTAAATAGGAGACAGCAGACATGTTCAATAATCCATTTGCATCAATACTTTACACATTGGAAGAGTTCAGCATCTTGGCCATCTTGAGAAAACTAGTATTGATTTGGGGTCAAGGACTCAAAAATGAATGTAAGCAAAATAAATTAAGAAAATAATGACATCAAAGAAAAATCTCCGAGCAAATGATTTCCATCATTGAGTTTTTAAAAAAGTAGTTGAAAACACTTAGAACATAGAAAGGTACAGCACAGAACAGGCCCTTTGACCCATGATGTTGTGCTGAGGTTTAATCCTAATGTAAAATATAATAATTTAACCTACTCACCCCTCAACTCACTGCTATCCATGTGCATGTCCAGCAGTCGCTTAATGACTCTGCTTCTCACTGTAATTTTGAAACTATCTATTAATTCAGAAACCATTTCTTCGATTGGTAAATTATAGATATAAGGAAAGTGAAAGGGGTAAGCTCGGGAAATATAAGCCAGTATCCTAACGTCTATTATCAGTTTGTTTACTTGAGCCTATAATTTAAGGATTGAGTGAACTCCCTGAAAATTTTCAGTTGTTCATGGAGATACAGCATCAGTATGTGATTGAACATTTTGAAGAGATGGCTCGGGCATTTATTCAGGGAATTTTTTTTTAATATGAACTACTAGAAGGCATTTGATTGAGTGCCATTATAAGATACTGTTAGCTAAGGTTGAAACTTCCAGAATTGAAAACAAATTATTGACTTGCTTAGGAAATTTGCTGAATAGTAGGAGTCAGAATTAAGATAATGGGCAGAAACTCAAATTACTATGATGTTCCATAAGGATTTGTTCTGGGGCCTCAACAGTATATATTAATAACTTGGGTGATGAGATGAAAAAAAACTGCAATTCTTTGTTTAACAAAGATATATGTGGCATATCAGACTATAATATCACAAACCATTATCAATGGTATTTTTACTTGTGTGACATTCAAGTTTTTGCACTAACATTTTTTGGTCAAAAATAGTGTTGACCTTTACATGCAGAGACTTTTTGTGAGTTGGAATCCAAACGCTCCCATTGTATCTAACACCTGAGTTGCCAGTTTGGAAATTGTTCCGGCCAACTGCACCCCAAAATGAGCTAAAATTACACGTGCTGACTGGCTGAACAGCCACCTGCAATGGTGTACTACTCTATCCAGTAGATTTGCATCAGGGTAAGTCTGACTCAGTGGCAGGTACAAAAAGTTTGAAATTTTTTGGCAAATAACAAAGCTATATAAAAGATAATATATGTTTTTGACCATCAGTCAGAGGTTGACTTTGCACAACTTGAGACCATTACTTGAGTATGTGTGGTAGGTGAAGTGAATGGACAAAACTGTAGCAAATGGATTTCAAACATGAAATCATCCACTTTGAGCTGAAGAAAATGGTGAAACAGGATATTTTCCAAATGTTGAAAAGTTAGCAACGATGAAGGTACAAAGAACTGTGGGGCTTCAGTTATGTAGATGAATAAAATCAATAAAGCTATTGAAATACAGGTCTCTATATCTAGAGGACAAGAATACGGGGGGGGGGGATCATGTTATAGCTAAATAAAGTTTTTGTTAGATCAAACCTGGAGTACTTGGAACATTCGCTGAACAGGTTGATTAGAAAAAAGCCCAAATAACCATCTTGACTTCGAGGCCTCAATTATAAGGAAAATCGATGCTTTGATTCAGCCTGGAATTTTACAATGGTATAACAGTTGTTTTGTACAAGCCATGTTAACATGAAACCAAGTTTGAGCTGCACAAACAATTTTAATTAACCACAACAACTTCCATTTAGAATGCTAGTGCTCTTTTTGACATGTTTTAAATGTGGTAGAAATTAGCATTAATTGAATTGAAGCCAGATGAATTAGGAAACAAGGCATGGAATTTCTTCTTGATAAGAATGGGTTTTATGAATAAAACTATTACAAATCTCCACTTTCTGACCACCATTCCAATGTCTCAGAAGTCCCTTTTTCATCCTGTCTTTGAAGCCCAATTCTTCAGTGGCAGAAGGTCTGAAGCATATGAGTGGATACCAGGTGCTTTCTTTCCAGCAACACATGGATTGGAATGTAACTGTGGAAAAGAGAGAGGCAGTTAGACAGCCTCTACATGTTCATGGTCATCACAGCCAGGCCCAGAAGCAGACTCCAGATCAAAGAGCGATTTGTTTTTTAAAGTTAACCTGTTCAGGAATGTTATTGCACACCTCCAGACCATGTGGGACTTGAACACAAGTTTGTTGGCTCAGAGGGTAGGTCACTACCAGTTAACTGTATCATTGAAACGCAAGAAGCCCAGGTTCAAGTCCCATCTGCTCCAATAGTGTTTAATAACAATGAGGAGTGGATTTATAACGACTGTTAAGTAATTCTCCTCGTATCTCATTTGATTTATTTAGTTTTAAAAACCTTATTCCTAGCCTTGAAGTCAATTTTGGCTTTCCATTAACCATGCTGAGTTAGCCTCCCTAAATTCTTAAATAGCCAATGTTTTTCAATCCATGTCATCAGGACTGCAAACAGTCCAAAGTACTCTGTATCTTTTAATTTTATAACAAGCTATATTGTTTTGAATGACAGAAAAAGTGTCATGTTTGCTTGCTGCTCTTTCTGTCTGCACCAGTTGATGTAAATGTTGGTACTGCCATCAAACAGCTTATAGAACTAGAGTAGATCAAATCTTGTATCCAAAAATATAACTAGTGTTTAAAATGTGATGTACTGATGAAGAGCTGAAAATGTGTTGCTGGAAAAGCGCAGCAGGTCAGGCAGCATCCAAGGAACAGGAGAATCGACGTTTCGGGCATAAGCCCTTCTTCAGGAATGAGGAAAGTGTGTCCAGCAGGCTAAGATAAAAGGCAGGGAGGAGGGACTTGGGGGAGGGGCATTGGAAATGCGATAGGTGAAAGGAGGTCAAGGTGAGGGTGATAGGCCGGAGTGGGATGGGGGCAGAGAGGTCAGGAAGAGGATTGCAGGTTAGGAAGGCGGTGCTGAGTTCGAGGGATTTGACTGAGACAAGGTGGGGGGAGGGGAAATGAGGAAACTAAGAAATCTGAGTTCATCCCTTGTGGTTGAAGGGTTCCTAGGCGGAAGATGAGGCGCTCTTCCTCCAGGCGTCGTGTTGCTGTGGTCTGGCGATGGAAGAGTCCAAGGTCCTGCATGTCCTTGGTGGAGTGGGAGGAGGAGTTGAAGTGTTGAGCCACGGGGTAGTTGGGTTGGTTGGTCCGGGTGTCCCAGAGGTGTT